>NC_058386.1:40839621-41142651 GCF_018350175.1 Felis catus | reverse complement strand
ATGAGGTCTCTCCAGCTACATCTCAAATTTCTAGGTCAGATCTGAGCACCCTCTTCCCATGTTCCATTTGCACACTGCAAACAGGCCATCACACCCAGGATTCCTGAATGTTGTTTAATGCAAGAGACAAAAGGGCGTCTGATCATTATTATCAGCATGGGCTGGGGTGGGGGGTGGGGGGGCTTGATTTTATCCTCATTTCTTCTGCTTTTCCTGCCCCAGAGTTGCAGCCAGCTGGCTAGACTCTCTGGTCAGAGCAGGAGAAGCCTCAGAAGCAGGATTCCTAACCCTGTGTGTGTGGCTGGAGTGGTGAGGCAATTACCCTCCATCTGCCTGGGCAGCCGCAATAAGACCCTGCAAGGAGGCGCAGGTGCTGTGACTAACTGGCACACTCCCAGGCTACAGTCAACACCACGTGCTCAGAACAGAGGCTCAATTTTAATCCTTCTGAGACACCATTTCAGGAATCAGCCAATACACAGACATGTAATCAATGTAATGCTTTTGTGTGCTTGCATGGGTCTTGAGCTGGCAAATTTTCCACATTAAAATTTTTACAATTTTCTGCACAGAAATTTTTAGAATTACCCAAGGCAAGTATAAATGCAATCTTTTTTTTTAATGGTTAATGTTATTTCGTGAGAAACACTGAATACATAATTTCAGCTCCAACGGTCAGAAGATCCTGTGCTTTCAAGTTTACTGTTAGAAATGCAAAATAGGGACAGCAAAACTCCATCATCCCACCTCTGTTCCCTCAGTACAGGATGTTTTCCTCTTTCAAAGGTCTTTTTTTTTAATAAGATTTTTCATCCAGTGTGTTTTAAATAACTGATTTTCTCTATTTCCCCAAGCAGATCATTGTATGGTCTAATTAAGTTGTCCCTTAGGAAACATCATCCCTGACATGCAAAGAGACAAAACAATGGTGGCAGATTGTGGAAACAGGAATACTTCGTTTCTACCCATTGAAAAACTATAAAAAATCAAAAGTGCCAAAATTACTCCTAAGCTATTCATATGCAGTGATTTGAAATATCAGTAATTCACAGGAGACTCGTAAAAAGTTCTTAGTTTATTTACTGTTTTTCCCAGGTTCTGAATTCAGAATCCCATATTCTTTCTTCAACAGCTGACAGCATTACAACCACCTAAAACAGGTTCAGAAGGTTCTGTTGCATATGGTATAAGTGATGCCCTATTTTTTGCATGGACCTGTCTCAGAAGTAAAGCCGAGAAGGAACTGAGTCTCACAGGTTCACTCTTACAGGGCTCATCAAGTAATTCGATAAAGATGTGATGAAAGAACTTGGGCTGGAATTTGGGGCACCTGGGTGTTGGCTCAAATTTCTAGTCCGTTACACCACACCATTTTTATTACAGTGGCTTTGTAGTAAATTTTAATCTAGTAAAACAAACTCTCCTCACAAAATTTCCTGATGATTCTTGGGCATTTGTTCTTTCCAAAATGCAAATCTGATCATGATACTCCTTAGTGTAAAACCCTTCCATTGTTCCCCAGTGCTCACAGATTTCCTCGTAGGCCCTCGTAGGGCTGTAATTTAGTGGAGTGGGGAGTACAAGTTTAGGGCCAAAGCTGACTGCTCAAAAGGAGAGGAGAGTCCGTGATGCCACCAGAGAGCCCCTTTCCCTGCCCCGGTTCCTCATCAGGCTCACTCTTCCCTTTAAGTAAGTGTTGAACAAATATTTAACAACGGTTTTGCAAGGGTGCTAAATCAGGGTCCCCAAGACCACCTCCAACTTCTGTTATTCGCTAGGAGGACTCACAGAACCCAGTATATAATCACACTCTCGGCTATAATTTACTACAGTGAAAGGACACAAAGCAAAATCAGCAAAGGGCAAATGCACACTGGATGAAATACAAGGAAGATCAGGCACAAGCTTTTAAGAGTCCTCTCCCAGTGGAGTTACACAAGGATGCACTTAATCTCCCTAGCAACGAGTTGTGACAACACATGTGAAATGCTGTCCACTAAGGAAGCTCAGTAGGGCCTCAGTACCCAGGGTTTTTAATTTTTTTTTCATGTTTATTTATTTTTGAGAGAGGCAGAGAGGGAGGGAGACACAGAATCTGAAGTAGGCTCCAGGCTCTGAGCTATCAGCACAGAGCCTGATGCAGGGCTTGAACCCACGAACCGTGAGATCATGACCTAAGCCAAAATCAGATGCTTAGGTCTGACTGAGCCACCCAGTGTGCCCAGGGTTTCGATTGGAGGCTGGTCACATATGCACCCTCTGACTGGCAAATACACAAATTTCAGACTCCAAGAAGGAAAGCAGGTGTTCAGCAGAAATCACATTGTTTGTATAAACAGTGCAGGCACAATGGGCCACAATGAGTTCTGGGAATGATGGGAACCCTTCTGAAAATCAAGTTCCCAGATACCCACCAAGGGACAACCTTGTAAGCAGGCCTTTCAAAGCCAGATCTGCTAGGGTACTTTGTTGCACAGATGCCAATCATTAGCCTGGTCAGGTACCAACAAATCCTGTCCAGACCTTGACGGGGGGGGGGGGGGGGGGACGACAAAATCATGAGAGTTCTCTGATTAACATACTATGGGAACAGGAATGGAGAAATCCCTACCCTCTCCCAGTGGCAAAAAGGGGCAATGAGGACTGCTTTCTGGGAGAGGCAATGACTGAGCCAGGTCTGGACACATGACAAATACTGTGGTGTGTCTATATTTAAAACCCAACCAAGAGGGTGATCTTGGCTAGTTAATTAACTAAACTGTATCTTAGGAAATGAGTTGCCCACATGAACCAAGGCTATTAATCACTTTGATTCCCTGCTTAAACTGTATGGCTTCCAAACCTCTCGCAAGCCATGTGACCTTGCCCTGCAACCTACTTTGCCAGCCCCACCTGTGCCTCTCTACCCCTTCACTCTCTGTGATCTAACTACTCTGGCCTCATTTCAGTGCCTGGAATATGCTTCTATTTCCAAAGTTCTGTACATACTATTCACCCCCCTACCCCACCATATTGTTCGTCATTGCCCTACCTACTTCACACATCTACTCCTCACGTTAGGTTTCAATCCAAACACCACCTCCTCAGGGCAGCCTTCGCTCACCTGCCCCAGAGTACATCAGAAACTCTGTCATTTACTTTCCTGCACCAGTAACTTTTCCTCTATCACTGTGAGCACGTCAAAGTCCATTTTTTACACTTATACACTTCAAGAAGGCAGAGACTGTGCCTGTGTTGTTCAGTTGATAACCTCTTAGCCTAACATGATACCTATCACATAGTGGGCACTCAGTAAACGTATGAAAGAGGAATGAATGAGGGCTCACTCTCAGTCCATGTGGTCTGGGTGAGGGCAACTCTATCCCTCCCTCCTTAACAAATACACACCTTCTGGGTCTAAGGCACATGACCAAGGCTGTACCAACAAGCGATCCAAGGGTTTTGACAGAAGCACTGGGAAAGAGGCATTGTATATGCTGCAGACAGCCCGCCTGAGAGTGAAACTAACTCAGAGGAAAGCAAAGGTGAGAGAAGGAGATTCAGGGCTATGATGAGCGTGAGGATATAGCCATTCCTAAAGGCTATTCTTTTGCCAGTGAACTTTTTGTTTCTTAGGTTAACTCTGAGTTGGGTTTCTGACACGTCACTAAGAATCCTAACACAAAAATAATAACTGAAATCAGACATGCAGTTGATCCCAAAGAACAACAGAAAGACCATCAGCAAGGCTAACTTGAGCTACTAGCCTAGGGAATCTTCACAGTTCCTTAAACTACCAACAAGTTTGGGGTGCCTGGGTGGCCCAGCTGGTTGAGCATGTGCCTTTGGCTTAGGTCATGACCTCAGTTTGTGAGTTCAAGCCCCGCATGGGGCTTGCTGCTGTCAGCACAGAGCCCGCTTTGGGTCTTCTGTTCCCCCTCTCTCTCCATCCTGCTCCCACTTGCACACTCTCTCTCAAAAATAAATAAAACATTAAAAAACTAAAACAAACAAACAAAAACCACCCAAAACTATGAACAGATTTGGTTCTGGTGGTGCAGGGTGGGACAAGACACCCTGACTGGGGAGTAGAGCACAGGCATCCTGGGTAGTCATAGTCCTAAAAACTGCCTTGTTCCTCTCCTCTGGGCTAAAAAACGATTTCCAGCTATGACAGCAGAATCACTTCCTCTCATCTAAGAAAGCTTACAGAAACCAGACCTCCCAACAGACTGGATAGAGACAAAAATCTCCCTTATCTTCAGAGGCATGGAGTATAATCATTATAAATAAAGTGTGAATCTCACTCCAAACTGAATTCTAGACCAAATTAATAAAGCATTAGTTGGATAAGCATTTGAAAAAGAAACAGTCACTACCAGCTAGCTCAGGTTCTTCAAAACCACAACACACTCAACTTACTCTAGACTCCTTTCTGTTCCAGTCACTTGACTGATTTATGGAGATAAATATTTATAAGTACAGTGTATATGGAGGTAGCTCACAAAGGCCATCAGTATTTTCCAGTTGGTAAGATGAAGAATGTAGGCTGCAGACAGACCTGAAAGGTGTCTTGTGGTGGGACACAGAGCTACCTATGCCTTTGGCCCTGTGCTGATCAAAACTCTGATCAGTAATGTACATGAACCTATGGTTACTGATCTACGAGGGGTAACACTGATTAGAGGAAAGGGGAGGATTCAAAAGCTAATATGATTAAAAAAAAAAACAGGATGAAATTTAACTAGAACGTATGTAAAGCCAATGTAATTTTAAAAACCCTATTTCCTCTTTTTTTTAAGAGAGGGAGAGTGGGGAGCACAGCGAAGGGGGGGGAGAGAGAGAATCTTTTTTAAAGTTTATTTTTGAGAGAGTGCGTGCATGCAAGCATGCAAGAGGGGCAGAGACAGAGAGGGAGAGAGAGAATCCCAAGCGGTGAGTGCAGAGCTTGATGCGGGGCTTGATCCATGAACAGTGAGATATGATCCTGAGCCAAAATCAAGAGTTGGACGCTTAACCAACTGAGCCACCCAGGCACCCTGAGAGAAAGAGAATCTTAAGCAGGCTCCACGCTCAACATGGAGCCTGACATGGAGCTCAATCCCACGACCCTGGGATCGTGACCTGAGCCGAAATCACGAGTCTGACGCTCAACTGACTGAGCCACCCAGGCGTCCCTAAAAACCCTATTTCCTAAATGTAGGATGCCAGCAAATACCACACAGAGTGATGCAGTTATACAATTTGGGCTAAATTTGGAAATATACCATCTACCTGAGTTGGCTAACAAGTAACAACCAAGTTTCTGTGTATTACAGAGAAACAACAACTAACAAAAGTGAATCCAGAGAAGAGAACCAAGATTAGAAAAAGGTTTGGGAATCATGTCACACAAATGACAGTTGAAAGGGTGAGGATGTAAATTGGTACAGCCATTTTGGATAGCAAAGACAGAATCCTATAAAACTGAAAATATCTATACCTTGTGATCCAGCAATCCCATTTCTAGGTACATATATTGGAGAAATGCTCACAAACTTACATCACCAATATAAAATTATTGATAAAAGAAAAATTCAGGAAGTATTTAGGTTTCTGTCAATAGGAGAGTGGCCAGACAGAATAAGGTCAATTCACACTCTGGGATACTTTGCAGCAGCTAAAAACAATGATATAGGTCTAGTTATCAACCAGGATGGGCTAAGTTTGCCAAAATAACAAAAGGAACCTAAAATATGAGGGGCTTAACAAAACCCAAGTCTATTTATTCCTCATGCTACATGTTTAAAGTGAGCCTGCAGAAAAGCTAAATGTAGTTATTCTCAGACCCGGGCTGAAAAAGGCCCCATCTCTATTTGCCAAGGGCATGAAATCTCTTAAAATTTGCATTTGGAAGTATACCCATTACTTTTGTTGATGTTTCATTGGCCAAGTTAGCAAGTCACAAACCAAGTTAGCAAGTTAGCAAGTCACATGGCCGCACCGAACTTCAAATGGGGCAGGAATTACAATCCCACCTTATGCCCAGAAGGCAGACAGACAAAAATACTATGTTACATAGAATGACTAATATAATATATAGTATGGAAAGATTATACAAATATATACAAATAACATGGAAAGAGTAATACAAAATAAATGAAAAGGTTTAAGACATTTTGCTGTGTGAACACACATTCATAATATCACCATTTATGTAAATTAAAACAGATCTAAAACAAATCTATATGTTGTTTATATATACCTATATATGCATGACACTGAGGAAGGAGGAGGATGACACTGGAAGAGATGATCAAAGGGAAATAATTATTTCTGTAATGTTTTAATGTCTCTAAGAAAAAAATATGATAAAATCTTAATTGTTGATAATTGTGGTTGGTGGAGAGTTGAGTGTTCATTATATTATTGTTTGAATCTTTCCACTGCATTAGAATCCTTGAAATAAGAAGCTGTTGAACAGAACCAGGAATATTTTGGCCTGAGAAGACCACAGGTGGGAAACAGGGGGATGGCAAGTAGGAAAATAGATGGCTTTAATGATTTTGGACAAAGGAGATCTGCTCTGTGCGGCTATGAAGGGGAGAGCTGGGTTCAATGGTGAGAGTTCCTAGGAGGCAGATCTTGGCTTGGGAATAAAGAACAACTTATCATGGAAAGAGGACTGAGTAGCTTCAAAAATGTATGGAGGAAAAATACATACTCTTTGTTGGGGAGGGGTAAGTGATCAAGAGTCAGCCTGACTGACAGAGTATCGTGGAGAGGATTCCAGCATTGGGAAGGTATCTGGATTTGGTGATCTCCACGGTCCTTCCACTTCTCAGATTCCATCAACCTGGGACCAGAACCTCCCAGTTCAGAGCTCACAGACTCTGGAAAATGCAGCAAAATTTTCCCAAGACAAGCTTTAAAAAATAATGCAACAATCTGAATTCAGTAGAGCATTTAATGGTGTTACCCGGGAATATTTCACAATCAATAAGGATTAATTCATTTAATTGGGCCTGAAAATTAATATAGGTGAGGGGTTACAAAAATTATTCTGGCCTTGAATAAAGCTACCTTTAACTCTCATGCCTGGTCAACCTTATGCACATAATTAAATCAGTATTATTTGTTGAACTGTTGCCTATTTAATCACTGCTTCTGTGACTTATCAGTTGTTCTCCCAGTACCAAAGTCAAATTGCTCCCACAGCTAAAGAGATCTCCACAGAAACATTCCACTGAAATAAATATTACTTGGTAAAATCAAAGAGTAAGAATAACGAGTGTTTTCTTTTTAACTAGCTGCTTTGGCTACTGCCAAAGAAAAAAACAAAAGTCTTAGCAGTGGAAAACGAGTATCATTGACCTGTCCTTGTGCGGGGAGGGTCAGTCTGGCATAAAAACAGTGGGGTCAGAACTCAGGCAGCTCCCTGTGGCTGCCTTGCTCCCAGTCCAAGAAGGTAAGAAATTTCAGTGGTAGTAAATGAGACAACATAATGTACCTGAGGATTTTCTTTCCAAAAGGTACCGTTATCTTTTGTACCAACAAGTTTTTATCTGTACATGGTGAATATATGCCCAGAAGATTACAAATTGAGTAGCCTTTACATGCCTGGAATCTGATGGATCTGAATAAGACACCAGGGAAGCCCACTGTGGTTTTTAAGGAATGTGTTTCCACCATAAAAATATTGAAAGCATGCTGCAACAAAAAAACCATGTGCTTTCTGTCCATGTATTTTTGCCCACTTAGGATTTCCTACCTGCAGCGATTCTGTACCACATAACTAACAATAGGAAATACTTTCATAAAAGTATTGTTATTTAGTAGTTTCTTCCTATTAAATTTCAAGATTAACAAACCAAACCAAACCACACCAAACCACAGCTCAAAAGGTTCTTATATATTCCCAAATTAATGAGTTAGTGTGGTTTGAATACTACCTTCTTTCTAGACCCATATTCCTGGCTGTGCTGGAGCTTCATGTGGCCCGCCCCACAACCCCCAGAAATATGGCATGAAAGAAAAATCCGTAATATGTTGGAAAAGCAGCTGGCTAGACCACCACAATGCCTTGCAGAGACTCAGGTCTGGCCCTAATCTATCAGCAAAAGCTGATTACTCACCCCCCACCTCCCTAGCCTAGCTTCTCCATCCGTCAAGTGCAAGCCCTTACATCCTAAGATGCCACAGGGAAGTGTATTTATCCTTGGAAGACAGTGTCTGGTGATAAAATGCAAGACTATAATGCTAGGAAGGAGTGTGGCTGGCGGAAACCAGAGACAAACAGGGGAGGAAGGAGGAGAAAGGGCTTGATGAATGAAATCCTGGGGGCAAAGGTTACTGGAAAACAGCAGGACAGAAGTAAGAGAATGTGACAGAGAGGCAGGGCCAAGGAAAACAACGAGGTCAATGATATGCTATATGAGGACAAAGAACTGTGCTTCCGGGTGAGATTACCACATATGCCTTCAGAAAACTGGCTTTGGTTTTCAGGCCTTATGTATTCTGCCCAATAACGCAGCTCCTCTGCTTACCCTTAGAAACTTGTCTACTTAATTATACCAAAAGCTACATGTCTAAAACTATTATTTCAGAGATATAAATACTTTGGGGAAGAAGGGAACCAATCCAAAACATCACTTACAATATCAGTTAAGACTTGTGGCTCCAGGTAAGATGGAATAAACATACTCAATTTTCTGTCCACTGAATGCAACTATAAAATTTGTACAGAATGTGGCAGCTATTAGAGAACTCATTAAAGTATGTATCAGCAGGTAGATCAGGGAAGAATACCAGAATGCAAAGTACAACTGAACTAGTGATGATTTTACCACTTTTTTAACCTCCAGTACTCTCTGGCCTGAACCCAACACAACAAAACTTAAAAGTGAGTGAACACTGTGGTTAGAGCACATGTTCTGATGCAAGGTGTTTTTTTTTTTTTTTTGGAAACAGGAACTACTATAACTCAGAGAAACTAGGGGGAAATCCCCTGGGTTTTTTTTTTCTCCTTTTCCTCTCTTCTCCATGCCCAGAAAATCTCATGGTAGAGGCTGCAGCAATGAAATTAACTGGCAAAGGAAGGCCTAGGACTTAAAACTCTCAAGGGAAAGGAAACTTACATTCCATTCAGTAGAGTTATAGCTCCAAAAGGGCAAAACCAAATCCCATTGTTTTTTTTCTCACTTTCTCTCTTTCTCTGTCTGCCTGCCCCTTGTGTTCCAGAGGCTGTGCATCATGAAAGTAGGTGGTTTCTGACTGGAGGACCAAAAAGGAAAGCTCTAGGAAACCAGAAAGTACCATGAAAATAACAAAGAGAGAAGAGCTCAGGAAAGCAAACCCATAAAGCTGCTTATGAACAATTCGGATCACCCCCACCCACACACATGTGGACTTGATCCTAATTATCATGTCAAAGACTTTGAGAACTTAGCTAACAGAGGAACACTCAGGTCCCAGATTGACCAGTGGGTGTCACACACGGTACAGATATGAATAGCACTGCGAAGGACCTGAATTCTAACACTGGAACTACAGTCCACAGAAAGGGAGTTGGAATTTGCACCCTGAACCTAACCAGGTCAACTGACTGCTGAAACAAATACATCAACATTCTCCATTGGAATGAAACAAGATCCAGAATCTAATAACATACTCTTCAAAATGTCCAGGATAAAACCCCCAATTACTTGCTATACAAAGGACCACAAAAATGCCAACTCACATGGGAAAAGACAATCAATAGATGCTAACAATGAGATGTAACAAATGCTGAAATTATCTAACAAGTATGTTAAAGCAGCTATTATAAAAAATGCTCAAATAAGCAATCACCAAACTTGAACACTCGTGAAAGCAAGTTAAAATACAAAGTACTGGCAAAGCAAAGAGAAGATATAAAGGATAATCAAATTGAAACTTTAGAAATGAAAAATTAAAAAAACCAAAATAAAAAATTCACTGGGAGAACACAATAGCAGAATGGAGGAGGCAGTGAACTTGAGATAGGTAATGAAATTAGCCAATCTAAATAATAGAAAAAAGATGGTGGTGGGGTGAGGAAACCTCAGGGACCTGCAGGATAATAATAAAGGATCTAACATTTGTATAATTGGAATCCAATACAGAGAAGAAAATGAGTGTGATGCTGGAAAAATATTTGAAGAAAAAATAGCTGAGAATTGCCAAGAAACTGACAGAACACTAAACATAACACAAAGAAATCCACATGTAGACACATCATAATCAAACTGCTGAAAACTAAAGACAAAGAACTGATGAAATAGATAATTCAACACTAACAGAGAGTTTAACACCCATTCTTGATAATGGAACAACTAGAAAGAAAATCGGCAAGAATGTAGAAAAATTACACAACACTACCGAAAAATTGAGCTAGCATTTACAAAATACTCCTACCAAGATGAACAACATACATATATGTTTTTCAGGTATACATGGAATATTCTCCAGGAATTGCTGGTGGGACTATAAAATGGTTCAACCACCTTGGAAAACAGTTGGTCAATGTTAAGCAGAAATTTATTATACAACCCAGCAATTCTACTCCTAGGAATCTACCCCAAATAAAATACGTCTAACACAAGGGCATGTACATGATTGTTCACACCAGCATTACTCATGAGAACCCAAAACTAGAAAATACCCCAAATGTCCATCCACAGTGAATAATCATAATGTGGTATATACGTATAATGTAATATTATTCAACAATAAAAAGGAATGAATTACTGATACATGGCACAACCATGGATGAACCTCAAAAACATTATGCTACATGAAAGCCAGACACAGAAGACCATATAGTATATGATTTTATTTACATGAAGTATCCACAAAAGGCAAATCTATAGAGAAAGAAAGTAGATTAGTGGTTGCCTAGGCCTGCAGGGAGGGGTTGGAGCGATGGCAAATGGGCACAAAGAATTCTCCTGGAGTGATGGAAATACTCTAAGACTGGATTATGAAAATGGTTACAGAACTTGGTAAATTTACTAAAAAGCACTGAATTGTATATTTAAACATGTGAATTTTGTTGTATGTAAATTATACCTTAATAAAATGGTCATTTTAAGAATTTTTTAAGTTTATTTTATTTTATTTATTTTTAGAGAGAGGGAGAGCTCCTGCACGTGTATCAGGTGGGGAAATGGGGGAGGGGCAGAGAGGGAGGAAGAAAGAATCCCAAGCAGGCTCCCTGCTGACAGCACAGCACTGGGCAGGGTGGGGCAGCTCAAACTCAGGAACTGTGAGATCATGACATGACCTGGGCGGAAATCAAGAGTCAGACGTTTAACCAACTAAGCCACCCTGGTGCCCCAAGAACGTTATATAAATGAAATCATACAGTATATAAACTTTTGAGATTGGCTTTTTTTTTTTCATTCAGCACAATGCTCCTGGGATCCATCCAAGTTGTTCCATGTATCAGTAGTTCATTCTTTTTATTCCACTATATGTATGTACCACAGCATGTCTAACCATTCACCCACCGAAAGCTATGGGGGTTGTTTCCAGTTTGGGGTTATTACAAATAAAGCTGCTATGAACATTCCTGAATAGGTTTTTGTGTGGAAGGATACTCTTAAGAGAGTGAAAAGATTCTCTCAGACTAGAATGGACTCATTTCCACTCTATATAAATAACTTTAATAAATTAATCAGAAGACAGACAACTCAACAGAAAAATGGCAGAAGTCTCAAACAGGTTCTTTACAAGTAGATATTCAAACAGAAACAAACTATGAAAAGATGTTCAACACTATTAGTTATCAGGGAAATACAAATTAAAATAACAATTAGACTTCCAAAAAACCCCAAAATGTCCATCAGCAGAAGAACAGATGAACAAATTCTGGTACATTCATACAATGAAATACTCAGCAATAACACAGGATGGGCCACTGATAAATACGACATCATGGCTGAATCTCAAAACCATTACGTTGAACAAAAGAAGCCAAAAATGATCCAGACACAAGAATACATACTGTATAACTTTATGTACATGAGGGGCAATAACAGGCAAAACTAGTCTAGGGTGACAGAAACCTGAATAGTGGTTGCCTCTGGTTGTAGAATGCTGTCTGAAAAGAAACATGATGGTATTTTCTGGGGTGACAGAAATCATCTCTATCTCCACTGGAGTGTGGGTTACGTGGGTATATACATTTGTCACAACTCAAACTGTACTCTTAAAAATCCTTGCATTTTACCACATGTAAATTATACTTCAATAAAAAAGAAATAAGTAAGCCATAATGAAATACCACTAGTATCCATTAGAATGGCTAACATTCAAAACCTCTACAACGCAAGTGTTGGCAAATGTGGCCAAACGGTACCTCTTGTATACTGCTGGTGAGACTGTAAATTAGTTTAAATGCTTTGGAAACCTGTTTGGCAATATCTACTGAGGCTCAACATATGCATACCTTATGACCCAGCTCTTAGTTATGTGTCTAACAGAAATGTACACATTTGTCCCTCGAAAGATGTGCAAGGACATTCAGATGAGCACTGTATGTAGTAGCCCCAAATTGGAAAAAACCTTGTAGTTTACTGATCACAAGATATATATACACACACATATCCTTCACCTACGCAAAGTGTAAAAATAGGATTCATCTACAGCAATAGAATTAAGTATGGTGGTAAACCAGTAACCTCTGGGGTAGAAGGAAGGGGTAGTCATTGTCAGGAAGTAGGAAGGGGACCTCTGCAGTGCTGGCAATATTTTTCTTTTTTTTTTTTTTAATAGATATCCTCATTTTTTTAAATGTATGTTTATTTTTGAGAGAGAGAGAGAGAACAAGCGAGAGCGAGTGGGGGAGGGGCAAAGAGGAGACACAGAATCTGAAACAGGTTCCAGGCTCTGAGATGACTGCCAGCACAGAGCCCGACCCAGGGCTCGAACTCACAAAGCAGGAGATCATGACCTGAGCCGAAGTCAGACGCTCAACCAAACGAGCCACGCAGACAGCCCGCAATGTTTTCTTGACCGAGGCACTGGTTAAATGGGTATATTCATGTTGAAATTATCAACAGAGTTGTACACTTATGACTTGTTCACTTTTTCTTCAGGTACGTTGTACTTCCACATACATTTTGGATTCTGTCCCTTAAGTCATATGCACGCATACTCAATGTCTTCGCTCTTTGTCCACTACCACCACCACTACCCCCTTTATCCTTCTTTAGCGTGTGCACTTCTCTTACTCTCTGCATTCTTGTCTGCTGAACTATCAATAATACTTGGTACTTAACCTAAATCTTTGTTGCCAGTGATGGGATCATGTAAAGGCAAAACCACAGTGAGAAAAGAGAGCCCACAAAATAACTGCAGGGAGAACACAGGCATCCTTTCTTCACACAGGCAGGGTTTTAGAAGTTAGCATTAAAGAAGCTAGACCTGGTCTATCCACAGAGGAGAAACTATCCTTTAAATAGAAGGATTAGTTCATTTGCCCACATAACTCTCTCAACTCCATGGTGAATGACATCATCTTAATAGCTTCAAGTTGACCATGGTGGGAATGTCTACATCACAGAAATCAGTAAGCTACAAATCACAGCACTGATTTATAGACAAAGTTATAGACACAGAGTGGCATTCCTTTATGTGACCCTTCCTGTATAGAAATCTTTCCAAAGGCACTTTCACATACTTTAGCAATCATCAGAGCTGCAAAATAGTGTAAAGGGGGCAAAAAGGCTGTCCAGGAATTGATTCTTAACCCACAGTGTAAGATTTGGACTTAGGGATGTTAATCTTAAAAACACCCACAGGCCGATTTAACTTTCACATTACCTTTAATTTCACAGAATGTTATTTGTTAATTTATACATGCTACAAATTTATGTACAAGATACTACATCACACTTGGTACTGCAGATACAGGAACAGGTAAACTGCAAGGTCTGTAATTTTGAGGAGCTCAGGGCTCTGGTGGATGGATAAAGAGGACAGGAAAACAAATGACCACAACCTAGAGCGGTAAGTCTTATAAGAAGGGAAGGCTCCAAATTTCCTAGGGGCATCCGAAGGATAGTTACTAAGAGAGGGCATGGAGGCTCCATGTTGGAAGTGACACCTTGTCAGGACATGCACCAACCAAACAGCATGGTACTTCTTGGGATTTTAGAGATGAGCAAAATGCAGGTGTTTGCTCTGAGAAAAAGACTAGTTAAAAACACATTTGGAAGTGATTGGACACATATGAGGGCAAACCCTGTTACTGCCTGTACAGGGGACCAAAAAGCTAATCAACACTCAAACCTCTAAACAAACTAATCTAGGAGTGGAATGGATGCAAAGAAGAAGTGAATTTGACTTTATTTCAGGGAAGCAGGTTCGGAATATGATTACAATTTAGTAAAAACAAACAATTTTATTTGATACTCCACTTAGGATGGACTGTGAGAATAAAAGGGAGATCGGTCTGAAGGATCAAAAAAAGGAGAGTCCCACAGTCGGAATTTCCCATCCAAGCACGGCCCAGAGGGAGATGGAGGTCATGTCCAAGTACCCATCCCTCTTGGCTGAGGGGCAGGAATACCAGTTTCAGAAAAAGACCAAAAGAAGCTCTCATGCTGATGACATCAAACAGGAGAATCACATCGCTAAGGTCCCTGGACCAAGTCTACCCTTAACAAGATGACTTGGCCTCCCACACAACTCTCCCAAAGAGACAGAGATAGTATCAGTGGTGTGGTGATAAATGTTTAACATTAGGCTTGGGGTGGGGTGTGCTGTGATTTGTAGCTTACTGATTTCTGTGATGTAGACATTCCCACCATGGTCAACTTGAAGCTATTAAGATGATGTCATTCACCATGGAGTTTGAGAGTGATATATACAACTAGATCTTTCAATCTGGTGTGAGGTAGCTACATCACACAAAAATGCAATCAGTGAAATTTTCGCTATATATCAATAAATTGCTACCTTGGCTTATACAGATCAAATTTCAAGAGCTACGTGACCTCAAGTCCATCTTTAAGTGGGGGTTCATCCTCCATATGAACAAGATTGGGTTTTGGAGTACCCCAAGTGGAAAGCCAGCCCTGGACTAAGATAAATTCTCCAAGGTGAAAGGCATATCACACATGATGGCAGGGAAAGGCACAACATGCTGAAAACAAAGTAAAATGAACAAACAGACAAAAAAAAATCCTGTAAGCAATTCTGTATATTATACTACAGACTGGTATGAAAGACTGGTGAGCAGTGAGTTTGGAGAGCCAAACTATGAATAGATTGTAAAGAGAGGCATGGGGAACTATACTTATGGGGGGCACCCTTTTCTGTGGTAGATGCTTCACATAATTTAATTCATTTAGTCATACCTATTCACATATTATCCATTTATTAAAAAAAAAAAAGAGCCTCAGTAAGAGATCAGGGAGCTGAGATTTGAACCCGTGGACTGATTGCCACAGCCATACCTCCCTGCTATGTCATGCTACTTCCGTGGGAAGGTTGGGTGACGTAAGAATGCCCCTTCCTCAATCCTGCCCAGTGCCCCTCAAGTCCTCTATATTTACCTGAATGCCCAAAAAAGAGACTTTGGAATTTTTCTTTCAGGCCCAGCTAGAAAATTCTACCATATTCCTTTGGGATCCATTTCAACAATTGCTAGAAATGCTTCCATCTTTTCCTAAACCCATCATAGCAATACAGTCCTTATATTATTTTTAGTACTCATAACTAGCCACTGCCAAATTTTGTTTAAAATGTTTTAAGTACTGAAAGGGCACCCTCTTAATCTTCTCTTTTGCAGAGTTAGTGATCATAATCTTTTACCTGCTACTCTAAAGTCTTGCATCCCAACTCTTTTTATCATTCTCCATGTTTTTCCAAACCAGACACTCGTCTAAAAAGGCATGGCTACTGGTGAACACCATGAGGTTACACAGCAGCTCTTGTATTCTGTGCATACACATATCTATCCAATTATTAGAAATACTATTGATGGCGGAAAAGGAGTTCTCAAAAAAGGAGTAAGAATGATTAAGATGGTTAAGAACTTTTTAAATAAAATGATTTAATCCTTACTAATAAATACAAACATGGTCGGAAGAAAGAAACAAATATAAAACTTACTGACATGCAAAAGATACCATTAGGGTGAATACAGGAATTAGAAATATAACAAAAATCAAGTGTAAATTTGATAGTCTTTTGAAGCCTATGATTGATTCTGTCCCCTTCACTACCGCCTACCCTAAGCATCTACTGTGTAAATTATTTACACAGGAGAAAGGTGACTATAATTGATAGTGATTTACGGAGACATGTGAAATACCCCATGATGACTTGTGGGCTTAACCATGAACACTCTGCTGGAGGCTGAAAGTCCAGCAGAGGCCAACGAAACCAAGAACCATGCAATTTGGATATAAACAAGCCCATAGGATACCAAGGCCTGAGGACATCTAGATTACACAATATTAAATGTGTGTGTGTGGAATGAGGGTTAGATTTTGTCTTGACTGGACTGCCAATCTCACCTTAAACACAGGGAAACAAAATCTCAGAAGTGTTCAAAATTTTCTTCCTTTGATCCCTTTTACCTGGTTGATCTCTCCTGGTCATTTAAAATTCAGCACAGACTTCACCTCTTATCAGAAGCCTTACTTAACTTCCTCTCCTACTCCCAAGCTGTATAATTGCCCCTTTTAACCTCTACCATAATATTTACCCCCTATAATTACCTGATTACTTGCACATGTCTCCCACTGGACTCTAAATTCCTGGAAGGCAAGGAGTGTGTCATGTCCTCTCTTTGTATGCCTAGTACCTTGCCCAGTATGTGATGCCCAACAGCTCAGTGAGCATTTTTTTAATGGAACTGGGTGGTGTCATTTGCCCAAGGTCACAGATGCTGTACAGCAAAGGAAGGGTAAGCCCCAGGTCATCTCTCTCTTCATCTAGGAAGCTTTCCATTGTATAAAGTACTTGAAGAGTCACTCATGAAGAAGTCAAACATGATTCCAGAAAATGTATTCTAGGGACAGACATTTTATTGATCTCTGAAGGACCAGCAAATGCGAATGGTCTAAATAAACCAATCAAAAGGTGGAGATTAGCAGAGTGTGTTAAAGAATACGATCCATTTATATGCTATCTACCACAACTTACTTCAAATATAAGGAATTAAGTAGGTTGGAAGTAAAAAAAAAATGGAGGAAAAAATAAGATGCAAAACATTACTCAAAAGAAAGCAGGAGTGGGTATATTAATATCAATAAAAAGAAAATTCCACAGATGGAGAATATTAAATAATGATAGGCCAATCTACCAAGACATAGCAATCCTAAATACGTATGAACCAAAAAACAAACAAAACAAAACAAAACAAAACATCAGCTGTAAAATATGTGAAGCAAAACTGGTTGAACTGAAAGGTAAGACGTACAAATCCACAGTTATAGTTGGAGACTTCAACACTGTTTTCTCAACAATAGAGCCAATAGACAAAATCAGCAAGGAGACAGCACTCAACACAATCAACCAACCAACAGGATTTAACTGACACTTGTAGAATACTGCATCCAGCAACAGTAGACTACAGCCTTTTCAAGTACCCACATAACATATAAAAAGACTACAGCTTGGGCCACGAAACAAACTTAAACACATTTAATAGGACTGATATCATATGGAGTGTGTCCTCTGACCACAATGGAATAAACACAGAAATCAACAGCAGAAAGATAACAGGAAAATCTCCACACATTTGGAAACTAAATTATGTACTTCTAAATAAGCCATGGGTCACAGGGGAAGTCTCAAGGGAAATTTTAAAAATACACTGAACTGAATGAAAATGAAAATACCACAACATACCCAAATTTGTGAGGCACAGGTAAAGCAGTACTGAGAGGCAAATATATGGCACTAAATGCTTACGTTAGAAAAGAAGAAAGTCTTGGGGCGTCTGGGCAGCTCAGTCGGTTAAGAGTCCAATTCTTGATTTCAGTTCAGGTGGTGATCTCACACTTTGTGAGTTCGAGCCCCACATCCGGCTCTGTGCTGATGGCGTGGAGCCTGCTTGGGATTCTCTGTCTCTGTCTCTGTCTCTCTCTCTCTCAAAAACAGATACACATTAAAGTTACTGATTTAAAAAAAAGAAGAGATGAAAGCCCCAAATCAGTAATCTAAGCTCCTACCTCCAGAAACTAGAAAAAGGAGGATAACAATCCTTGGAATAGGATACAAAAGTAGATGAAGATTTGAGAAGAACAAAAGTCAACTTCTATGAAGTACTAACACTGGATAGGTAGGTCAACCACTTAGGCCTGAAGTGGGCAGAGGTAGTACCTGGCAGAATACCTGGGCAGGAAGACAACCAAACTAATGCCAATATCTCAGATGAATATAGGAGCTGGCATAGTTTAGGGAAAGGTAGAAATTAAGCTCTGGGCTTCCTACAGCAGCTGACCAGCTTTAAACATCTCAAGGAGACAGAGGAATAGAAATGTATGCACCAGAGGACATATATTATCAACACAGACACATAAACCCACAGAGGGGCCCCACTTGAGCAGCTGATTAACGTACCAGTAGGATTCTCGCCTGTCAGGACATGCCTAGGAGCAGCCTATCTTACCAGGAATCTAGGTTCTTGAGGGGACAAGGACACTCCTAGTAAAGAAGGCAGTCCCGGGAGAAGACAATAGCTCACCAACCTGACCTCGTGGTCCCCCAAAGTATGAGGGAGTAACAATTCAGAAAATGGCTGTGAAGCATGTAACTCAGGTTTATCTAAAAGCTCAGCTTTCAAGGACTTGATTAAGAATCCCAGTCAGAGACGGGCTTTCCAAAGAAACCTAAACAAGCTGACATGCAACCCCTACAGGCCCGGAAGCTCTAGCTACAGCAGGAGGACAAGAGTCAAGAGCCTCAGCACAGACATCATTGCCCTTAACTCACCCGGTGAGTACTGGATGAGTGGGTCACCCACATGGGCAGAATCTGGCATTGTTGTATTAGCAACACTGGGGGCTGTGCAAACACATGAGAACAGCCTCAAGGGACTGAAAGCACTAGCAGCCCAGCAAGGATCCTGACCCAGAGGTCACCAAATGTGCGAGAAGGAGGCAGATGACACTTGGAGCTCTAGAATACCCAGTCAGGAAAACATAGCAGATACCTCCAGGATAAGCTGGCTGTATCTGAAGACTGCCCTGGAAGCTGAAAAACTGTAAGAGAGCTAGCAAAAGTCTATGGAGTGACTATTATCCAGACTCTGGTTTCACCTCCAGGATGGGATGGCCCATAGTATTTAGGACAGCTATATTTCATGGTGGTAATAGATCCAAGAGTGAATATAGTTATAGAACACACACACACATACATACAGAATACATATACATGCATAGCACAAAGAGATGTTTATTTTCCTGTCACCTAAAAGGTAAATTTCCAAATCAAGAGAATGTTTTTACCCTAAAAATCAATGTGAATAGTACGTTTAAAATTAGTTGTTTCTAGGAACTCTGTGATAGGCAACTCACTTAAGAAGCTTAAATTTCAAAGGGCAACAAAAGTTAACTTGGGCCTAAAGACATCTTTAAGTGCATGCACAGTACAAATGTGGCTCATCTGGTCCTTGAGATGGAGGTAAGAGGGTGGAAGAAATAGGCCATGGACATCTCAATAGACTTCTGATGCCAGCTGGCAAGGCAGATACGCAGGTGAGAGGAAAGGCCAACTATAGGGTAGGGGTGAAGGGCACCTGGGTGGCTCAGTCGGGTAAGCATCCAAATTCAGCTGAGGTCATGATCTCACGGTTCGGTTCGTGAGTCAAGCAACATGTCGGGCTCTGTGCTGACAGCTCAGAGCCTGGAGCCTGCTTCGGATTCTGTGTCTGCCTCTCTCTGCCCCTCCCCTGCTTGCGCTCTGTCTCTCCCTCAAAAATAAATAAACATTAAAAAATGAATAGGGTAGGGGTGAGGGGCAAGGGCAGGCTCTGCTCCTGGTCAGAGCTGGGATTTCCTCTACATTAGATTTTTTTTTTAACATTTATTTATTTTTGAGAGAGAGAGAGAGAGAGAGAGAGAGAGAGAGAGAGAGACAGAGCATGAGCAGGGGAGGGGCAGAGAGAGAGAGGGAGACACAGAATCCGAAGCAGGCTCCAGGCTCTGAGGCATCAGCACAGAGTCTGACTCAGGGCTCGAACTCACCAACCGCGAGATCATGACCTGAGCTGAAGTTGGACGCTTAACCGACTGAGCCACCCAGGCGTCCCCCCTCTACATTTAAAAGTGACTAGACATGGGGCACCTGGGTGGTTCAGTCAGTTAAGTGTTCAACTTTGATCTCTGCTCAGATAATGGTCTCACAGTTCAGAAGATCAAGCCCTATGCCGGGCTCTGTGTTGACAGTGCGGAGCCTGCTAGGGATTTTCTCTCTCCTCCTCTCTCTGCCCCTCCCTCGTTTGCTTGCTCTTGGCTCACTCTGAATGAATGAATGAATGAATGAATGAATGAATGAATATTTTAAAAAGTCACCAGACGTTTCCTCTCACTAGTCACAGAAAAAAAAAACAGCCTCACAAAAGAAGTCTACAGAAAGTCAACTAGGTAATTAGACTTGTAAAAAGCTCAACTCAGAAGCAGGAAAACAAAATTTAAATAACAGCCTTTATCTCTTCTACACAAGAAAACTTCCCTAAGCCCCTCACAATTGGGTGTCAAGTGACTCCAAATGAAAATCTTCTTCAAATAGGAGCCTGGGTTGCTCAGTCTGTTAAGTGCTGACTTCGGCTCCGGTCGTGGTCTCATGGTTTGTGGGTTCAAGTGCCACGTCGGCTCTGTGCTGACAGCTCAGAGCCTGAAGCCTGCTTTGGATTCTGTGTCTCCCTCTCTCTCTCTCTGCCCCTCCCCCACTCGTACTCTGTCTCTCTCTCTCTCTCTCTCAAAAATAAATAAATGTTAAAAAAATTTTTTTTAAATCTTCAAGTAACTAGACAGAAAGAGTTCTGGCTTTTCTTCCAATCAATTTCTCCTGATTTGATTGGTTGATTGACTGCCCTTTATTTTTTTCCAATTTCTCCTAATTTGATTGATTGACCTTTATTTTTTCCCTCCGCTTTACAGAAGTATAACTGACAAATAAAATGGCAATATTTAAAGTATGCAATGTGATGATTTGATATATATTGTGAAAGGGCTCCAACCAAATTAACACATCCATTACCTCACATACTTTTTTTTCTTTTTGTGGTGAAAACATTTCAGTTCCACTCTCTTAGCAGCTTTCAAATATGTAATGCAGTATTGTTAACTACAGTCACCATGCTGTACATTAGATCCCCAGAGTTTATTTATCTTACAACTGAAAATTTATACCCTTTTACCAAATTCTGCCCATTTCCTCCATTCCTCAGTTCTTGGCAACCACTATTCTACTGTTTCTAGTTTAACTTAAAAAAAAAATCACATATATAAGTGACACCATGCAGTATTTGTCTTTTTCTGTCTGGCTTATTTCACTTAGCATAATATCCTCCAGTTCATCTGTGTTGTCACAAATGGCAGGATTTCCTGAAGAGCTAACTTTAAAAGTACAGACAATGTGAAATATTGCTCTAGAACTAAAAATACTTAATATCTGTTAAAAAGACAAGTGCAATGATCATTTAGTAACTCTTAACTTCTACTTATACCTAAGACACTTATCCAAAGAGCAAAGTTTGAATTCTGGCTACCCTTTTCACAGCTCAGATCACTGACATTCTAACTCAACTGACTTAGACATTATTCTAAACCGGGAGATAGCAAACTTTTTCTGTAAAGGGACAGAGAGTAAATATTTTTTTGCTTTGCAGGCCATTCAGTCTGTGTCGTAATTATTCAATCCTGCCACTGCAGCACAAAAGACACTAGACAATACGTAAACAAATAGACATGGCTGTGCTCTGATAAACTTAAAACTTCATTTATGGGCACTGAAACGAACTGTTAAACTTCACTTATGGACACTGAAATTTGAACTTCATATAAATTTTACATATCATGAAATATTCGTCTTTTGATTTTTTCCAACCATTTAAAAATAGAAAAAAAAATCCATTTGTAGTCTGTGGGCTGTATGAAAACAGGTAGTAGGCCAGATTTGGCTGGCAGGCTGTAATGTACCAATCCCTGCTCAAACCCCCAGAAGGAATTTAAAATTTCACACACTCCCTGATTAAAAAAAAAAAAAAAAAAGCAGACATTTCAAACCAACATCTCACCATAAACTTCTGCTAAAGTTTCAGCTTGGGGAGTAGGGGCAAACTCTGTAAGTATATAGCAACATATTATAGTGGAAAGAGAACTGGAAAACTGACTTAAAGACCTGCAGTTTATTAGGTATGTAAAGCTACAAAAATCACTCATTCTTTCTGGAGCTCAATCCCCCCCCCCCCATCCTGGTCCATTTGCAACAATCTTCCACATTGCTGAAAGGGAGCAGGAGTTATAACTATAATTTACTAAACTAATGTTAATTTCTATCTGGGATATATAGCAAATATTTCTATTTCTATTATGTGCAGTCCCTATGAAGCAAAGATATTTCAAAATCTTTTATCATTATTATTCCAGTCTATTCTGGAATCTAGAGCCTACTTATGATACTCTGAATAGCCTGAGTAGTGAAAAACCCCAAACAGGAGAAACCCACGGAGATGCACATCCAGACATATCTAAATCAAAGTGCGGAACAAAAACACAAAGGAAAACATCTTTAAAGCAACCAGACAAAAACCTTACATTATAGGAGTAACTATACACAGGGTATGACACAGGTTCCTGGTGTCAAAGCGACCTGAGGCATCCCTCAAAAGAAATCGCTATGATCATCGCCTTATCATTAAAAGACTCTGTAGGAGGGATGCTAACATCCCATTCCCCCATCACATTCTAGACTGTAAAATGGGTGCTGACGTATGGACCGAGATACTGTGCCGTGCCTTGCCTTGAAAGCTGTGCCGTGAAGGCTGGACCTTGCCTTGCCATTAAGAACCCACCGTTTGTAACCCATGGACAATACTAGAAAAGTTTTACAAGGGGGGAATTACCCAATGTTGTAATTTAAGTAGTTAGTAGAGGACACTGACAGAAAACAGTAAAGACAGAGAAATCCATCACAGTCTAAGCAACATTTCAACACATGTAGTCTTTACGGCTAACTTCTCTAGAAAATGGTCCCCAGTTGGGTTTTAATTCAACTGGGTCCTAGTTTCCATCGGTAATGAGTAGAGGTCCTACAACCAGAAGTGGCTAGACCAGAGATGTGAAGGGGGATCACATTAGACCAATGAGGAAGAAACCTCACACAGGAGACTTAAGATTGGCAGCTGTCCTGATGACTTAGGTGACTGCCCCATGCCCAGACAACTTTGTTTAAGGACAGGAATAAAGAGAGGGCATCAAATTTCTGGGTCTTATTACCATTCTGGCCATGGTACTAACTTCCAGCCAAAAGGCAGGCTTTCTCCTCTCCATAGAGTAGCCACAGGCTAGAGGATTGCAACCTGAGCAATTGGCATAAAGTGTTCCAATAAGACCATACTCCTTGAAAAGCCCCTGGATTGAAAATAAAGGAAGAGAAGAGAAAGTATTCACCACGTCTGCACCGAGGCTCAGAGTCCAGAGTCCACCCCACACTGGGTGCCAAATGATGTGGAAATGTTGGGGTTTGGAGCTAATGGCCAAGAAAGAATTCATGAGAAGTCTTTGGGGCAAAAAGATGGTTTTGTTAAAGCAAGGGGATAGGACCTGTGAGCAGAAAGATGCACTGGGGTTGTGAGGAGTGACTGATTATATACTTTTGAGTTGGGAGGGGGTTAGAGACAGCACAAGCCTCCAAGGTATTTTGGAAACAAGGTTTACAGGACCCTGAGGGGGCTAGCTATTGTTAGGAAAAGGTCATTTACTTTGCAAGTTTACTAAACCTTCAGTCATGGGACCCTTCAGATATTTATCAGTGGGCCATATGCTTGGAGAATGACTACTAACATATATTTGGGAGGTTAGAGATAAAGGAAGTTTCCAAAGGACTTGGAAACTTAGACTTACAGGATCCTGGAGATCAGGATAATGTTAAGCTAAGATTGCCTTCTGCCCTTAGCAAAGGGTCACTGAAGCAGCTGTGTTCCTAGAGGAATGTCACTCTGCCTGTCTCAAGGACTTGTCAATGGGCTATAAGTTGTAAGGAAATTTAATTTTTCTTTTGCCTGTTTCCCGTATCATTTCATTGGGGTACAAAAATTTGACATTACAGTGGATTTTTCATCAGAAACCATGAAGGTCAGAAGGAAACAAAATGTTTGAGGTGTGGGGAAAAAGGAACTATCAACACATAATTCTATATCCAGCAAAAATACCTTCAGAAATGAGAATTGATAGCCAGCAACCTGCTCTAAAAGAATTGCAATAGGAAGTTCTTCAGACAGTTGGAAAATTATAGCAGACAGAAATTTAGAACATTAGGGACAAAGGAACAGCAACATAAATAGAAAATAATTGGGTAAATATAATAGACTATTCTCTTGGTTCTTGAAAATATGTTTCATAGCTGACAGCAAAAATGATAATGTGTGAAGGGATTTTCAATAGGCGTAAATGGAATATAAAACAACTATAACACAAAGGATGTTGGGTAAGTGTAAGGTTTCTGCATTCCTCTTGAAGTGATAAAGTATTGATGCTACATAGACTGTGCAAAGATATGCATTATAATTCCTAGTGTAACCACAAAAATATGCAGAGATGAACTCAAAAATCACAGTCAATAAATTAAAATGGGGTGCTAAAAAATGTTCCAGTAACCCAAAAAAAGGCAGGGAAGTGGGGAAAAAAAGGAAATAATAACAGATAAAGTGGGATACAGAGGGACATGACATAATGCTACAAGGTTATTAACTCACCAAAAAGACTTAACAATACTAAATTTGTACACACCTCACAATGGTGCTTTTAAAATATGTGAAACAAAAACTGTCAAACCAAAAATGAGAAGTAGAAAAATCCACAGTTATACTTGGAAGCTTCAATACTCTTCTCTAATTAATACACAGAAGTAGTAGACACAAAATCAGCAAGAGTATGTAAGAACTGAACATCATTACCAACTAAGTGGAATTAGTTGACATGATATAGAACACTCTGCCTGACAATAGCAGAATATATATTCTTTCAACAAGACAGACCATATCCTGGGTCATAAAACAAACCTCTAATATAAAAGAATTGAAATTATAAAGAATATGTTCCCTGGCCATAAAGAAATTAAAATAGACATCAACAACACACAGATAAGAGGAAAAGTTCCAAACACTTGGATGTTAGATAGCATACATCTAAGTAATCCATGAATCAAAGAGAAACTTAAAAAAAATTTTTTTTATCTTAGAGAGGGGGAGAAAAAGCACACATGAGTGGGGGAGAGGGGCAGAGGGGGAGCGAGGGAGGGGAAGAAAAAGAAAGAGAGAGAGAGAGAGAGAGAGAGAGAGAGAGAGAGAGAGAATGCACAAACCCTAAACAGGCTCCATGCTTAGCATGGAGCCCAATGTGGGGCTTGATCCCATGACTCTGTGATCATGACCTGAGCTGAAATCAAGAGTCAGATGCTTAAGTGACTGAACCACCCAGGTGCCCTTCAAAGAGAAACTTTCAAGAGAAATTAGAAAATACTCAGAATTAAAGAAAAATGAAAATACAACATAAACCAATTTGAGGGCTACAGCTGAAGCAGTGCTTAGAGGGAAATTTATAATATTAAATGCTCTTATAGGAAAAAAAAAAACCGGTCTCAAATAAACAATCTACACTTCCACCTTAGGGAACTAAAAAAAGAGCAAAATAAATCCAAAGCAGTCAGAACAAGGAAATAATCTGGATAAAGCAGAAATCAATGAAGCTGAAAAACAACAGAGAAACAGAAAAACAACAGAGAAAAATCAATGAAAACAAAAGCTGGTTCTTTGAAAAAAATCAATAAAATTGATAAACCTCTAGCAAGATTGAGAGAGAAAAGAAGAGAGAACACTCAAATTAGCCATATGAAGAATGAAAGAGGGAATTATCACCATAGACTCTGCAACCACTGAAAGGATAATAAGGGGATATGATGAATAATTCTATGCATATAAATTAGACAACTTAAATGAAATGGGACTGATTGCTCAAAAACCACAAACCACCAAAATTCATTGATGATGAAATAGATAACCTGAATAATGCAATATCTATTAAGGAAATTAAATTCACAGCTAAAAATCTTTTTAAGAAGAAATACTCAGGCCCAGATGGTTTCACTGGCAAATTTCAACAAACATTTAAAGAAAAAATAACACCAATTCTGCAAGATCTCTCCCAGGCAACAGGAGAGGAGGGAATCCTTCTCAACAAATTTTATCAAGCCCTGATACCAAACCCAGACAAATGCAATACAAAAAAAGAATGCTATAGACCAATATTCCTCATGAATACAGAAGCAAACATCCCCAGCAAAATATTAGCAAATCTAACAGCAATATATAAAACCCTAAAACCAAGTGGAGTTTACCCTAGGAATGCAAGGCAGGTTCAATGTCTAAAAACCAATCAATGTAATCAACCATATTAAGTGTAAAAAAGAAAATCCACATGAGCATTTCCGTTCATGATGACAAAAGCATCTGTCAAAATTCAGCATGCACTCATGATAGAAACTCTCAGCAAACTAGGAATACAAGGGAACTTCCTCAACTGAATAAAAAAACTTAAAGACGACAGACTTGAGGGTGAAACAGGAGAAAAGATGTTCGTTCTTTTTCACTACTCCTATTTAAAAAAATGTTTTGAGTATAGCTGACATACAGTGTTATCTCACCACTCCTATTACATCATACTGAAAGCCCTGGCCTGTGCAATAAGGGATAGATAGATGGATGGATAGATGGACGGATGGACAGATGAATAAAAAGATAAATAAACGGCACACAGGGGTTTCTGGCTGGCTCAGTCAGTGGAGCATGCAACTCTTGATCTCGAGGTTGTGAGTTCAAGTCCAGGTTGGGTATAGAGATTACTTAAAATCTTTAAAATGTAATAGGGGCCCGTGGGTGGCTCAGTCGGTTAAGCGTTCACCTCAGGTCATGATCTCACAGTCACGAGATTGAGCCCCGTGTGGGGCTCCATGCTCAGTGTGGAGCCTCCTTAAGATTCTCTCCCTCCTACTTCCTCTGCCCCTCAACTCGCACTCACTGTCTCTCAAGAAAAACGGGCATATAGATTGAAAGAAAGAAATGAAACTACTCCTACTCCTAAACAACATGATTGTTTGCTTAGAATATATCAGAGAATCTATTTTTTTAAAATCCTTTAACAACCAGTTAGCAAGGGAGGAGGACATAAGGTCAACACAAAAATAAATCATATTTCTATGTGGTGGTAACAAGCAATTAGAAACTGAATATTTTAAAAATATATTATATACAATAGTTCTAAAGAAATAAAATATTTAGGTATATCTCTAACAAAACACGTATAGGATCTCTATGCTGAAAACTACAAAACACTACTAGAAGAAATTCAAAAATCTAAATAAATGGCGAAATATACTATAGTCATACGGTGAAATGTTCAGCATATTAAAGATGTCAGTTATCTCCAAATTCATCAGATTCATCAGGAGATTGAACCTAATTCCAATAAAAATCCCAGCAGCATTTTTTTGTAAATACACAGGTTGATCCTAAAATTTATTAAAAAATTTATTAAAAAAACAGCAAAAGATCTAGAATAGCTAAAACAAATTTTAAAAAGAATAGAGAAACCACACTAACTGATTTTAAGGCTTACTATAAAGCTACAGTAATCGAGACAGTGATATTGGTGAAGTGATAAAAACTGACCAATGGAACAACAGTTCAGATATTGACCCACATAAATATAGGCAACTGATGTTTGACAAAGGTGCAAAAACAACTTAAAGAAGGAAGAATAGTCTTTTGGACAAACGGTGCTGGAACAATAAGATATCCATATGTAAAAGCGAGACCTCCATCTAAACTTTGCATCATATACAAAGATTAACTGGAAACAGGCATAAACCTAAGTGTAAAACATGGAACTACAAGTAACTTTTAGAAGAAAACAGGAGAAGGGCGCCTGGGTGGCTCAGTCAGTTGAGCGACCAACTTCAGCTCAGGTCATGATCTCAGTTTGTGAGTTCGAGCCCCACATAGGGCTCTGTGCTGACAGCTTAGGAGCCTGCTTTGGATTCTGTGTCTCCCTCTCTCTCTGCCCCTCCCCGACTCATGTTCTGGTTCTCTCTGTCTCAGAAATAAATAAACATTTAAAAAAATTTAAAAAAAAAGAAGGAAACAGGAGAAAATCTTCATGACCCAGAATTAATAAGAGTCCTTTTAAAAAAAATGATAGATTGGACTTCATCAAAATTAAAATCTTAATTGGTGAATGACGCTGTTAGGAAAATGAAAAGCCAAGCCAAAGATGCAGAGAAAATATTTGTTAATAAATTATGTAACCAACAAAGGATTTTTAACCAGAATATTGAAAACAAAAAACAAAAAACAAAAAAAACCTCTCAAAACTCAACAGTAAGAGGGGCACCAGGATGGCTCAGTCAGAGGAGCACGTGACTCTTGATCTCAGGGGTTGTGAGTTCAAGCCCCATGCTGGGTGTAGAGATTACTGAAAATAAACAAACGTGGGGGCCCGGCTGGCACAAATGGTAGAGTATATAACTCTTGATATCAGGGTTGTGAGTTCAAGCCCCACATTAGGTGTAGAGATTACTTAAAAATATTTAAAAATACATAAATTAAAAAAAAAAATTCAACAGCGAGAAAACAAACTACCAAATTTAAAAATGGGGAAAATACTTGAACAAATAATCCTCTCAACAAATACTTGAGCAAAATACTTCCCTCTGATGGGTTTTATAAAAGTCATGAATTTGAAGTCAGTCTGGCTTTTTAAAATTTTAAGGGTGGGAGCAATGTTCCTTCACCTAACTACACCCCAGGACAGAAGGTGGCCCAAGTGATTATTTTTTCAAAAACACTTTATAATGAAGTATTAGAGAACTTGTTTTAATAATAACCAGGAAAAAAAGCAGGTTGAAAAAATGTCTCCTACTTGTCCCATATCCCTAACTCACTCCACCCCCTCTTCCCTGGTGTTTTAGAATTTTGGTTCAGAATTCCTCTGCAGAGGATTCCCTGTGCTGCATGGAAAGCTGGCACTTTGGTCTTTGTATTAATAGGCACCATACCTGGATAATTTCTGAATTGGAGTTTTTATTACAAGATACTTGTTTTATGCCTCTTTCAATAAAGTCGTCAAGCTGATTCAGTTTGTTAGTGAACCATGTTTTAACCTGCCCTTCCTGTCTCACATGATGTTTCGAATTTGTATATATTTAATACTCAATGGTCTTGTAGACAATTAAATTTTATTAATGTGAAAACGATCCACTCTTTTGTTGGATTCTGTGGGTGCTAACAGGGCAGGCTGCAACCCTCCACTTGAGCTCACTCTGTTCTCCATTTTCATCCCGGACAACTGCAAATCAATGACTGACATGGAGTACCAGTGGAGCCTGGGGGGTAGAGGGCGGGCGGGGGGGGGGGTTCAGGGCTGAACAGTGCCTAGTGCCTGAAACACACTGGCCATTTGCAGAATTGTTGATTATGCTATTCAGTAGTGTGAAAAGGAAAGTATTAAAATAAAACCTGTTAGAGAAAAGGAGGCTCTATCAGAACGAGCTGCAGTATATTTTGCCAAAGCTATTAGATTTTTGAGGCAGCTGGTAGTTTATCAATTTTTATTTCTTCAATATAGTTATTTTATGGCCATTACCAGCAAAACTGGATTATAAGGAATAGTGTTTGACAGGAAAGAAGGGCCCAGTGTGAGTCTGTTTGCTCTGGATCTCCTAAAACAAAGGTTCTTAATGTCATCCTCTTGGCTTATAAATAGAACAATAACATGATAGGAAGGAACATCAGTTTCTCATTTTGTGAGAGTAGTTCCAGAAAGTCTTTCTGCAGTCTTTTGCAGAGGCATCCAGTGTTTTTTCCTGCGAAGAGCTCTTCAGGTACCAGCATGATCACTAAGGTATTTCAAGGTGCTGGTACAGCATTAAAACCAGCAATCAGTAGTGGATTTCAGGGACTTTGTACAGGATGGGGCATGATCCACAGGCAATGCTGTAGGATGTTTCGGGTGTCAAAAAATGTAATTTTCAAAATTAAAAACGTGACTCCTACAAACACAGAGTGAACACATGTCAAAGACTACTTTATCTGTGAGGGAACCAGGATAATTCAAAGAATATTTGAGAGATTTGGTATACAGAGGTACTAAAATTAAAAAACGCTACAGTAAGATAGCTAAATTGGACAGAAAAGTGGTTAATGTCTACAGGACAGTTCATCTGTACTCTCAGATTATTTCTTCTACCCAAAAGAATTTTTACAACTCCTACCCGACAAAAATCTTTTAACGCATCACTTCCAAACAAAGATGCAATCCCCCAAAGAACTAAATAATCCTTGGGTGGGCCTCTCAATGTTCCAGTATAACAATGAAAGAACATATGACCATCTTTTTGTATTATTTTTAAGTTTTAAATAATTTCTATTAACAGAGGGCTAATAGTTTATTTTATATTTGAGTAAGTCTTTGTAACTAAAATTAAGGTTCTAGGGGACCAGCTTTTGGAATAGTATGGTGGTGCTTATATATTTTGCTTTACCCAAGCATTCCAAAATATCATTTATTTACCTTTCAAACCAATCACAGGATCTTAGAAGTCATCTGAGATCCCGCCATCTCCTCGGGCATGTATCCTTTCTTTAGCCGTCTTGACAGATGATCCTGAAGCATTTGTGTGCAAGGAGGAAGGAAACTGGCATGAGTGCTCATTATGTGCACATTTATTTTCAAAGGGCCAAATTCCTTTTCTCACGGTAACACGTAACCTATACATTTAGCCGCATTTATCAAATAAATGGATTTCTTCAGCATAATTGCCTTGAATTATACCTTAATTCTAAAAATTTATACACAGTATAATTTATCCTTCTTGATGTACAATTCGAGTTTTGAAAAATGCATACATTTGTAATTACCACCACAAACAAGATATAGAACAATTCCCCACAATGAGATACCATCTCACCCAGTCAGAATGGCTAGCATCAAAAAGGCAAGAGATAACAAGCATTGGCAAGGACGTGGGGGAATGACAAGGACACGCAGTACCGGTGGAAATGTAAATTGGTACAGCCACCGTGGAAAACATTATGCGGGTTTCTCAAAAAATTAAAAATAGAAATGCCACAAGATCCAGTAATTCCACTGTTGGATATTTACCCAAAGAAAACAAAAACACTGCTTTGAAAAGATAAATGCTATGTTTATAGCAGCATTATTCACAATGGCCAAGAAATGGAAGCAACTCAAGTGTTCATCCACAGATGAATGGATAAATACATGGTATATACAATGGAATATTACACAGCCATAAAAAGGATGAAATCCTGCCATGTGCAACAACATGGATGGACCTAGAGGGTATGATGTGAAGTGAAATTAAGTCAGTCAGAGAAAGACAAATGCCATATGATTTCATTCATATGTGGAATTTAAGAAACAAATGAGCAAACAGGAAAAAAAAGAGAGAGACAACAACAACAACAACAACAGCAACAACAACAACAAAAAACCAACCCCGAGTCTTAAATACAGAGAACAAACCAGTGGCTGCCAAAGGGGAAGTGGGTAGGGGTATGAGTAAAATAGATAAAAGGGATTAAGAGGTAACAATTTCCAGTTATAAAATAAATAAGTCACGGAGATGACAAGTGCATCTTAGGGAATATAGTCAATAATATTGTAATAACACTGTATGCTAACAGCTGGTGACCACACTTATCGTGGTGAGCACTGAATAACACACAGAATTGTTGAATCGCTATGTTGTACACTTGAAACTAACATAACATTGTGTGTCAACTGTACCCTAGTAGTTTTTTTCAAAAAACTGGCAACCCTACAAAAAAGATACAGAAGAGTTCCAAGCATAAGTGCTTTTCAAGTGTCAATTAATCCACAAGTACTTACTGACTACAGGTATGTCCAGTGGTCACTGGTCAGGCTTTGGGGATAGCAGGAAAGTGTGAAACGGCAGAAGTAAAAGATTATGCCTGCCTCCAAAGAACTTGACAGTCTAACCAGTGAAGTACACATGAACCAAGCACAAATGAGCAATCTACTGGGTAATAATCTGCATGAGATGTGGGTTCTGGTATTGGTACTGCCAACATATGACCTCAACAAGCCATTTTTTATGGTTACTTCTTATCTCGGCATTCCTTTCCTCATTCATAACTTGAAGGGGTTGTCTGTCTGAGACAATCTCTAAGGTCTCTCCTAATAATAAGCACACGTGAATCAGGTATGAGCATTCAAAGTGATGGTGGAAGGCTGCGAGGTTGAGAACAGCTTTATGGCATTCAGGCAGTCCACGGGTTGACCCTACAGTGTTAGTGACCAAGGGCGAACGGTAAGAGATGCAGCAGTGAGCTGAGAGGTACGACCTGCCATGGGTCTGTGAAGGGAGCAAATAGAGGGATGTCGGTCCTGTGGAGTACAGAAGAACCGCAAGGTGTTATTCTCGAAGACAGTGGTGAGCCCAAGCTTTGAACTGCTTGAGCACCAGGGAGAGACACGAAGATTTGAAAGCTTATTTGTCTATGAAGTAGAGAGAGGAGTGACACCATGACAGTGACCCACAGTAATCTCTTCAAGAAAACCTCCCATAGGCATGTCTTCTAGGCCCTGGGAATACAACGCTACAAACCATGCCCTCAGTTATTTATTGCTGCATAGTAAATCATCCCAAAACGTAGTGGCTTAAAATAACAACCATTTTATGTGCGCACAATACTGTGGGTCAGCAATCTGCAGTAGCATCAGCTAGGTGGTTCTTCTGTGACTCTTTCCTAGGGTCCCTCATATGGTCAGTCATCTGGCGACGTGACTGGGACTCATGTCTGCCTACATGTCTGATGCGTGGCTGCTGCCTGGCCTCTCTTGCCATGTCATCTCTTCCTCCAGCAGGCTGGCTGGACTTCTTCATAAGGTTGCTTCAGGGTCCCTAGGGAGCAAGGGGGAAGCTACAAGACTTCTTGAGACCTAGGCTCAGAAGTCACACAGAACTACTCACGTGGCATTTTACTGGCCAAAGCAAGTTACAAGAACAGCCCAGATTCAGGGAGTAGAGAACTGGACTCTACCTTGATAGGAGGGGCTGCAACGTCACATACATACATACATACATACATACATACAGAAATGAAAGGACTCTGTGGCCATTAACCATTCTATCACACCATCCCGTTTGGGAAAATGAGTGCTGAGCACATTAAATCCTGTGCACCTTCAAAGATGGAAGGAACCACTGAGATGAAAAAGATAAGCTTCTGAGTGGGTCCTGAGGAATGTACAGGATGGAACGAACCCAGAGGAATGTGGAGAACTTCAGGCAAAGGCAGTACACACAGGAGTGGCAGGATGACTCATGGTATGTTTAGAGTCTAGTGAACGCATACTTGGCTGGAATGGGTAGAGACGAGGAGTTGAAAAATTAAGAGGTAACGATGGTGGGAAAGGTTATGATTGGATGTGGAAGACCTTAACTGCTAGGCTTTCGGGAATACAGACACTACCCACCATGCAGTGAGCAGCAAGGAGTCAGTGGCGGCCTCGTGGCAGGAGTGGGAATGGTGGTATAGGGAAGAGGCCTTTAGGACCTGCATCTTCATGGACAGCAGTCTGGAAGGAAGTTGAACTGGCTCTGGAGTATAGTGGCATAGAGATCATGGCAAGAGAGCAGCCTAGAGATGGTTTCCCTAAAGGCAAGTGCCTGCATGGATTCTCTTCAAGGGGTTAAAGGGCATAACTGGAGCTTTTACCTCCAGATTTATTTAGAGGTATAAAAATTGTTTATCCTGGATTTAAATTGGTCATCCCAGAGAGCTAAATTCAGGCTCATCTCTCTCTCTGTCTCTGTCTGTCTCTGTCTGTCTCTGTCTGTCTCTCTCTCTCTCTCACTCACACACACACACACACACACACACACACACACACACACACACCAGTCTCCTGTATAAGATACAAGTTTCATGAGAGACAAGTACAATACAACTGTTAACAATGCTTCGTCTGTATTTGAAAAAAATTTCTAGTGCTCTTTAACAATGTAAATAGGAAAAGAACTATGGGGAAGGTCAGAAACCATGATGGAGCCAGAAAAAGGTTGCCTGCAGTTTTGACTGCAGTCTATACTATGGAGTCATATTCTGCGCAGGCAGACTATATAGTCACACTTTTCACAGTGGCAGCGTGGCAAAGCACCAGTTTTCTTTTGACAGTCCACAAGACACATATTTATTTCCCAAACTATCACTGTCCACAGGACTTCTGTGGCCATTAGAACATGTTACATGTAATTTTTAAACACAAAATGAGAACAGATATTTAGTTTGTTTATTAAATAGCAGGCAGCAATTCTCTTTCAGGTATTGGTGGGAGACAGGATATGGAGAATTAGAGGGTTTCCTACACTCTGGGAATAGCAGTCTAGTTGTACAACTTTCAGGTCACGTATATACGAAATAGGTCACAGAATAAGGAAGCATGGCATCAGGTGACAAAGTGAAAAGACAAGACATGATTTAATGAGGAAATATGGAGTAAAGGATGGCGTCCAAATGAGCAGGTTTTGAGGCGCGGGGGAGTCTCTTGCTGGGCTAGAATATGCAAGAAATGGCCCAGGCAGGATTGGCAGGGCAAAGAGGGAAGGAGGCTCCAATTGTGAGGAAAGTCTCCAGGTAAACCTGAGTGTTGGATGGTGGTGATACTTGGGGAGGGGAGGCAGTGAGGGAAGTTTAGAGATGACATCCTGGAGTGTGTGCTCTAAACTTCTCGTTCCACCCAGTTAGCTCCCCTGAAAGTGCAGGTGAAGAATTGTCCTCAGTTGACAGACCGCGGCATGTGAATATATTACAAAACAACTGAACAGACAAGAGAAGAAAGGATATTTAGGTTCCTCTTTGCACACACTGGCTTTCATTCACTGTATAGTAGGTGGATGGGTAGGCCTTTGTGTGTACCTCACAGGACAGGGAGTTCTCCAGGGGAAAACACATCCCCTTTGCCCTTGGTGCTTTCTCAGACTGAGCCAGACCATACTATAGAGCAGTTATGCAAGAAAGGGGCCTCTGTTGCATTTCCTAATGACACAGTGCTCTAGGGAGAGATTTACTCAGGCATGCTGAGTTTTGCAATTCTCTCCTCAAAACTGGGGAGGTTTCCTGTAAAAAGATGTGTTTTAAGATAGGACCTGAGAAATCACAGACGGCTCACATCATAGGGGCTCCAAGAAATCATGCCTCGTCAGTGTCAACAGTTACCTTTAAAAAGTATAAAAATAACATTTAATGATTATCCAAATTTCTTATTTTGTGGGGAGGCACTCAGGTTTATACCCTTGAGGAATGCCTATGCTGGGGCTTGGTATACAGCAAGCACTAAATGAATGTTAGTTGATTTTGAGGTAGTTTTTGCAGTTTCTTCATTAAGTACAGCAATGTACTAAACTTTGGTGAATGTGATTCTTTAATGCTGAGAGGGCAAGTAAAATCATCAAAAATGGGCACGCAGTCCAATCTTTGGCTATTACATAGGACTCCCATACATATGGTCCTGAACTTTTTCACCACTAAAGATAACTTTAAAAAAAATTTTTTTTAATGTTTTATTATTGAGAGACAGAGCGTGAGCATGGGAGGGACAGAGAGAGGAGGAGACACAGAATCCAAAGCAGGCTCCAGGCTCTGAGCTGTCAGCACAGAGCCCGACGTGGGGCTTGAACTCACAAACCGCGAGATCCTGACCTGAGCTGAAGCTGGATGCCCAACCGACTCAGCCACCCGGCCTCCCCTAAAGATAACTTCTAAAATTTCCCCTAGAGACGGCATTGCTTTGGAGGCTTGCCTACTAAACACATCACACTTATGGATTACTTAATTTCCCTATTTTAATTACAGATGAATGTTTCTGACAAGGTTCAGTTAAACATGAAATAATAATAATATTTGGTATGCCAGACATTGCTCGGCATTGTATCCTTAAGAAGGCTTTAATTCCAGGGGCGCCTGGGTGGCGCAGTCGGTTAAGCATCCGACTTCAGCCAGGTCACAATCTCACGGTCCGGGAGTTCGAGCCCCGCGTCAGGCTCTGGGCAGATGGCTCAGAGCCTGGAGCCTGTTTCCGATTCTGTGTCTCCCTCTCTCTCTGCCCCTCCCCCGTTCATGCTCTGTCTCTCTCTGTCCCAAAAATAAATAAACGTTGAAAAAGAAGGCTTTAATTCCACACAACAATCCCAGTGGTTATCATTATTAACTTCATTTTACAAAAGAGGAAACTGGGGCACAAAGAGGTTAAACTCACTCACGGTTGCATGACTAAGTAAGCATAATTCAAACAACTTGAGTCTCTACTACTCTATCCATTCTAGCGTTAAAACACCAGCGAACTAGTTTCACCATGAACATTACTATAATTCTACCAATCTTACGCTCAGGTATTTGCCTTAAAAATGCAAATGTATGTGTCTATAAACACTTGCACATAAATTCTTATGGCAGCTCTACTTATAATTACCCAAAACTGGTAACAACCCAAATGTGGTACATTTCTACAATGGAATGCTATTCAACAATAAAAAAGGAACACCTATTAATATACACAACTTGGATGAATCTCAAAAGCATTATGGTGAGTGAAAAAAAAATGCAAGACTCAAAAGATTACATTCAGCCTCGCTCCATTTTATATGACATCCTCAAAGTGATAAAACTAGTGACGGAGCACAGATCAGTGGTTGCCAAGAGTTGGGGAAGGAAAAGTGTCACTGAAGAGGTAACACAAAGGAGTTTTGGGGGGGTGATGGAACTGTTTTGTACCTTGATTATGATGGTGGTTATACTGATCTATACATGTATCAAAATCCACAAGACTATGTATATCCCCTGAAAGTCAATTTACTGGATGATAATTAAAGAAAATGGTAAGAGGCCATTTTCTTTTTGGTCAATACTAATTTCTGTATTTTCCATTTACTCACAATACCATTCTATCTATCACTAACACTAGTTTTCAGATTTAAAAATTAAGAGTTACACTACAATGTGAAGCAAAGAACCATTATCAGGTCACACGTCCAAACTGAATGATGAGTTATCCCTTTAAATAAACATTCCTTAAAGGTTAAATGCATTTGTGTGCTTAGTGCCTTAAAAATACACGTATTTCAGTAAGTTATTAGACGGCATGATATCTGGCACAGCAATTTGCATAGTAAAACAAAAATAAGTAATCAAAATTAACCCTGGGAGGGACAATGTGATAAAATGAGAATGTTATAAGGATGTCATGGACTACCATGGCTCTTTCTACAGCTTTTCAATTTTTACTAGAATGCATCTCTAGTATATCTCTAGTATAACTAGAAACAGAATTAAAATTTTTTAAAAATCCGTCTAGATTGAAATGGAGATATTTCCCAAGTTGCAATATCCTTCCATCCAGAGGGTTTCCATTGCCTTTGAGAACCTCTTACTCCACTTACCAGGTCACGCTTGTATTCTACTCAACACCTACTGCCTCACTCATAGCACAGTGGGCACTTAAAATATCTGCTGAAATGAACTGCACCCGGAAATGTGGGGAATAAAAATGACAAACACATGGTTACTAACAAAACCTACACTGTGGGAAGACTAAATCAAGCTCTAATTTTGAATGAGGCAAATTATTTCTGAGCGCTAACGATGTTCTCGATAATTACAAAGGCATATATAGAATTCTGAAAGAGAGCAAGACAAACATATAACAACATACTGCCAGTGGTGTAGAGGTTTCTTTTTTTTTAATGTTTGTTTATTTTTGAGAGAGTGCGCTCATGGAGGAGGGGCTGAGAAAGAGGGAGACGGAGGATCCCAAGTGGGCTCTGCGCTGTCAGCACAGAGCCCGATGTGGGGCTCGAACCCACAAACCATGAGATGGTAACCTGAGCTGAAGTCGGATGCTTAACCAACTGAGCCACACAGGCGCCCCCTTAAAGCCTAAAACATGCAGAACTCAAACGAGAATCAATTATTCCTGGTTCCCTAGCCATAAAACCAGAACATGCAAAGAGGTGAGAAAAAGGAAAAACTAACCTGTGCCGAGTTTCTATGGGCCGTGCACTGCATTAGACATTTATATAGATTAAAACTCATTTTAGGACTCAGGTTTCAGCAGATTTGTAAAGGCCTGGAAAACCATCATTCTCACCATTATGAGAAAGAAGCTAGACAAACTGAAAAACCAGTGACTCTTCTCAGACCTATCAAAGAATGGACTACAGGGCAAACTACCATCCGGATATCTGAAGAGACAGATGCCTGCAGGAAGACACAGGATCTGGGCATGTAAACTGGTAGGAAGATTAAACCAGAAATTCTAACAAGTTACCGAAGGCCAGAGTATGGGATGTCATGAGAGTATGAAGCTCCTGGGTTCCACACGGGGTGGAGGAATTCCCATCCTCTTACAAGTTTTTCCTACAGGAATCCCACCAGGCTCTTAGAGAAAGAATCAGGGGAATCCCAGACAAAGCTCCCATCCTGGTGCCGGTTGGCTGAGGAAAACAACACCCACTGTGAAATCCACCCAGACCCCTTTCCTTTATCTCCAGTACAGAACAAAAGGCTTAATCTGTAGGGGAAGGGCTTGAAACCCTTGGCTTCAGGACACTCAACTGCAGCTGGGGAAGAGGAAGACAGGAAAAAGAAAAAGAAGCTTCACCCCTGGAGGGCGAGCAGGAATTCTTGTAAAGGACATACTCAAGACCCAGGTTCCAATACCTGCCTAAGTCTGAGGTTTCATCCAGTCATCAGAAAACTCCCTCCTCCCCCCCCCCCCCCCCCCCCCCCCCCCCCCGCCACCACCTGCCAAACCAGCTATGTGGTTAGTAACAGTGGAATACAACTGGGAGGGCTAGGAGAGATAGCTCTTGGGAAACAGCACAAAGGAAAACCCCAAAGCCAAGCCGGAGTCAAAAAGAAGGTATCACTAGAGGAGTCAGAAATCTCTGGTGCCCTACCAAAAACAAACATCAAATACAAGCCAACTCCTGACTCGATTAACTCAAATCTCCACACTAAAGGCCTAGAAGAAGGACACCTGTGTTCTTCTCCAAACATATCAAATATTTACCTCAGTATCTCCTGCCCATGTTCAGTTTCAACAGCTTTCAACAGCTTTTCAGCCATGTTCAGCTTTTTATTATGAGGCATAGTAAAAGGCAAGGAAATATTCCAAGTGACAAAGCAATCATCAAATTTAGACTCAATATGAATACAGATGTTGGGACTATCTGGAATGAAATTTAAAAGAATTATGATTAATATATTAAAGACTCTAATGGTAGAGTTGCACGGTAGGCAACATGCAAGTCTAGATGAATAATTTCAGCAAAAAGAAAGGATAAGAAAGAAATCGAAATGCTAGAAATAAAAAAAAAAGTTAAAAAAAACCCCAACATGCTCAAAAAAAGGACAAAAAACCCAACATGCTCAACAGGAGATTAGACACAGCCAAGGAAAGAATCTGTGAGCATAACGATCGAGTTTATTGGTCAGATCAATAAAAATTAAAATAAAAAGAGACAAGAGAGTGAAAAATTAGAACATGGCATGTAAGAACTGTGGGAAAATATCAAACAGCATAACATACTTATAAACTGGAATTCCAGAGGAATAAAAAAAAAAGAGAAAATTGAACACAAGAATGATGTGAAAAAATAATGACTGAAAACTCTCCAAAATCAGTGACAGACAACAATCCACAGATACAAGAAGCTCAGAGGAACACCAAGAAGGATAAATATGATGAAATTTTAAAAAGCCATATCTAGGCAAAGACAAAGAGCCTGAAGGCAGTCAGAGGAAAAAAAGACACATTAACCACATGGAGAAACAGGACAAAAATTACAGCCGATTTATCAGAAACCATGCAAGCAAGGCAACGGTAGAGTAATACGTTGCAAAGGAAAAGAACTGTCAACCCAGAATTCCATATCCCACAAAAGTGTCCTTCAGAAGTGAAGAAACAAAGAAAGACTCTCAAAAGCAAAGAATATACTGTCAGCAGACCTGGCACAAAAGAAACATTAAGGAAAAATTCTTCAGGCAGAAAATTATGATTAAGGTAGGAGCTTGGATTAGCATAAAGAAACGAAGAACACTGGAAAAGTAACAAATGAAGGTTGAGTGTAAGATTTTATTTTCAAAATGATTGAAAAGCCAATTTTCAAGACACCAGGCAAGGGCCAATCTTGTGAGGCCTGCTAAAGATAGCAAGCAGCATCAGGACTGCTATGGTAACTCTTTTCAGCACAATAGGGTATATATATTTTAAAAACATACAGCTAACATCATACTTAATGGTGAGAGATGGAATGGTTTGCAAGATTGGAACAACTTAAGGATGTCCTCTCTCACCACTACAATTTTGGGAGAGAAGAAAAAAGTAAGAGTACTCGTGTTACCTAATTTTAAGACTTACCAAAAAGCAAGAGTAATCAAGACAGTGTGGCAATAGCACAATAATGGACACACAGATCAATGCAACAGCATAGAGAGCCCAGAAATAGACCCACACAAGCATAGTCACATTTCTGACACAGGTGCAAAAGCAGTATTAATGGAGAACGGATAGACTTTTCAACAAGTGTTCTGGAACCCCTGGACATCCATATGCAGGAAGATGAAACTTGACACACACCTAATCTGGTGGGAATGCAAAATGGCAGAACCACTTTGGAAGACAGTTTGACAGTTTCTCATAAAAACTCAGCAGTCCCACTCCTAGGTATTTACCCAAATGAACTGAAAACTTATGTTTCACACAAAAAAATCTGTATGCTAATATTTACTGCAGCTTTATTCATAATCACCAAGAAACTGGAAGCAGCCAAGTTGTCCTTCAACAGGTAACTGTACGAACTGTGGGGCATCCGTACAATGGAATACCATTCAGTGATAAAAAGGAACAGGCTATTAGTTCACATAAAATGGATGAATCAAGTAAAAGAAGCCAGACCAAAAAAGGCTATGTATTGTATGATTCCACTCGTACGAAATTCTGGAAAATGCAGGACTTTAGCTAAAAATTCAGAAGTGATATTCTGAAATTCTGAGGCATTTCTATGAGACAAAACTGACTGGATACATATATATATATTTTTTAACAGCCATAGCTGTTGGGTGGGAGTCCATGGAAGTTCACATCACCATCACCATATATCATCTCTTTTTAAAATAAATGTATTTGGTTTTTAAAATGGGGTAATGTATTCATACGGCTTAAAATTCAAAAGGTACTTTTGACTTTCACCTTAGAGGAGGTGAAGGCGCAACTCTCTTTGGTCCTCCCAAATCTGGGTTATAGGCCACCTCCACGATGCCTCCTAAGTTCGACCCCAACAAGATCAAAGTTGTATACCTAAGGTGCACAGGTGGGGAAGTCAGTGCCATGTCTGTCCTGGCTGCAAAAATTGGCCCCTGGTTCTGTCTCCAAAAAACGTTGGTAATGACATTGCCAAGGCAACCAGAGATTGGAAGGGTCTGAGGATTATATTGAAAATGACCATTCAGAACAGACAGGCTCAGACTGAAGTGGTACCTTCTTCCTCTGCCCTGATTATCAAAGCCTTTCAGGAACTGCCAAGAGACAGAAAGAAGCAGAAAAACATTAAGCACAGTAGAAATATCACTTTTGATGAGACTGTCAACCTTGCCCAACAGATGCGGCACTGATCTTTAGCCAGAAACTCTCTGGAACCATGAAAGAGATCCTGGGGACTCCCCAATCTGTGGTCTGCAAGGTTGACGGCTGCCACCTTCATGATATCACAGATAACACCAATAATGGTTCAGTAGAATGCCCAGCTAGTTAAGGACCACAAAGGAAAATATTTCAATAAAGGATCATTTGACAGCCAAAAAGAAAAAAAAAAGTCAAAAGGTATATACAAAAGTTTATGCAGTGAAGAATCTTCTTTCAACCCTCTACCCTGGCTCTATATGCCCTAAAGCTATCAGTATCTTGAACACTTTTCCAGAAATATTTTATGTCCAAGTAAGAAAAAATGTACATATTATACAGCACATATTATTGCCCCAGTAGCTATCACAAATGGCAGCATACAATACACACTCTTCCATTTCCTGTTTTTCTTAAGTTTGTACATCTTAGAGATCACGCAATATCAGTGTAATATTCTACTATCAGTGTAATAACCAAGCCTTGCTCAATACTTAGAATATTACTAATATTTCGCTATCATAAGCAACACTCCAAGTAATATGCAAATAATTGTTGAATAAATTCTTCGATGTGTTTGCTGGGTCAAATGATACAGGCATTTATAATTTTGATGGCTATTTTCAAGTCACTGACTTTTAAAATGTCAGGGATTTTCCATTTTTTATTTTTATCCTAGGAGGAAAGAAAGGAAGCTAAGATTCTATCACCAGGCAATTTTCTGGAGGAATGTACATCGCTAAGATATACAAAGTGAGCCTTCTCCTCAGTTTCCCACACATGCTTCCTAGGGTCTAGCTGCATTTTCATGTAATATATTTCAGGCCACAAGCTGGTTGCAAAGCCTATTTCAGTTATGTGAAAGGTGTTAGTTACTTCAGAAAACTTCACAAGCAAAGGCCAAAGGCTAATGCCCCAAACTGCTGGTCACTGACCACTCACTTCACAGCACAATACTGGATTCTTCACTACAACCACAGGGAAGACTTTAAAGTCTTTTTTTAAGTGTTTATTTACTTTTTGAGAGAGAGAGAGAGAGAGAGAGAGAGAGAGAGAGAGAATATGCAAGCGCACAAGAGAGAGAGAGAGAGAGAGAGAGAGAGAGAGAGAGAATATGCAAGCGCACAAGCAGGGGACGGGCAGAGAGAGAAAAAGAGACACACAGAATCCGAAGCAGGCTCCAGGTTCTGAGCTGTCAGCACAGAGCCCGATAGGGGGCTCGGACCCAGGAACCTCGAGATCATGGCCTGAGCCGAAGTTGGAAGCTTCAACGACTGAGCCACCCTGGCACCCCAGAAGACTTTAAAATCTTGACCAAATGAAACACACCTAGAGGGAATCCTTTGTCTTTATTATAATGCCCAAATAAGGATTTCTTCTCAGGTAAAAACTATAAATCACATAAAGGTTATAAGGAAAGGCTGCAAATGTTTCTCTCATCTTTCAGGAGTGATGGATTTCCAATTAACTATCCTTTTGCTTGACTACAAAATGCAGTACAGCCTAGTACACTAAGTTTTTGTGATAAAACTTGAACAGGAGGTTGAGAAAACCCACGAATTCCTTTGTTAATAGCTACACAAAATCAGTGAGCAGTCAAGCCATTCACAAGAATATTTACATCCAGAGCACACTGTCTCCCTTCAGTTTCCTTCTGGAAAAAAACACCACTCAGCTCCACACTCAGTAGAAGAGAAGATGGCCCAATTGTATTACTTAATCTCAAGAATACAGTACATTTAGAAATGAGTGTTTAACAAGATTTATCAAAGGAAAAGAGGTTACATTAATAATTATTTTGCATTACTTAAGTAATGGCCCCCAGTTGTTTTTTTTTTTTTTTTTGCATCTCCTTGAATTTGCACCTTTAATTTTATAAGTTTATTTATTTATTTTGAAAGAGAGACAGAGAGCTAGCGTGAGCAGGGGAGGGGCAGAGAGAGAATCCCATGCAGGCTCCACACTGTCAGTATAGAACCCCATGCAGGGCTTGAACTCACAAACTGTGAGATCATGACCGGAGCTGAAATCAAGAATCGGAGCCGAAATCAAGAATCGGACGCTTAACCAACTGAGCCACCCAGGCACCTGGTGTTTGCACCTTTAGATGGCTCCCTCCCACTATGACTCTGGGCTTAGCCAAGGAAGCACTTCCCTACTTTGGCTGATGGGACAATACCAAATATGACACAAGCAGACACAAGAGAAGTGCTTGTACACTGGAGCTTGCTCTTGCTGGCTACTCTTTGTGCCTTTGAGACCACGATGTTAACCCATCCAGACCAGCCAGCCGAAGGAGGGACCATCTGGAGTGGAGATGAGCCATCCTTCCTTAGGGCCTCCTAGACCAACCGGCCTGACAAGCACCAGATGTGTGAGCAAGGCCAACCTAGATCAGCCAACCACCCTCCCTGCCCTCCAAAAGCTAACTGACACAGGCTACTTCAAAGTAAGTATGTTTGCAGTCTGGTACATATGGAAAGGGGAAGAGAACACTGGTTTTCCTCCTGCGAAGTTGATTCTGCACAAAAGAAATAGTTTCAAACAGAAAAACCTGCAGTACCTGGACGAGAATAAATAAATATATAAGTACTGAAAAAATGTCTAAGTCTTCCCAGATTCTCACAAATGTGCTGTCTGCCATCACAGATGGCACACACCAAAAAAACAAAAAGCATTAAAAATTTCCATTTAGTCACTGAAGCATCTTTATCATGATATATTTAAACCAAAGTCTTATACTCAACAGTTCCATTTCTAACACAACTCAGGTTTCCAGGAATGACTTCTCCCAGTTTTACTTTTTTCCCCATTTGACAGGGCTCAGCGAAAGCTGAAAGACCTCCCTTACTGCAGCCTAAAAAGCATCAGATATATAAACCTAATTAAACCTTCTAGAAACATTCTGCAGGACCAGCTTCTTCCAGCATCACAGCAACTCTTTTTAGCCATGTTAATGGCGGGCAGTAGAAACTGCTTAAGATCTACACATTTGGGCCAGAAACACTGCTTCCACTGGATCACAAAGCGGGACACTGAAGGGGAAGTGACTTATAGGCTACTTTTGTTTAAGCCTCACTAGATGTTTTTCTGGATTACACACACCACACACCACCACCCCCCCCCCCCCAACACACCCCGTATGGTTTAAGGTGGAAAACACCTTCCAGCAGCCTCCCGTTGCCCTTGGAATAAAATACAAGCTGCTTAATGAGGTCCCATAAGGCCCTGTCAATCTCCCCCTGCCTACTTCATCTCTCTTTCCCCAGGTCCTAGCCAAACCTCTGTGGATCCTCTCCACATCTCTCTCCCACCTCAGTGCCCTCACAACACCTGGTGTTCCCTTGGCCTGGCAATCCCTCCTCCCTTTTGCCTTGCTTATTCCTGCTCATTATTCAGGGTCCAGGGAACCTTGCTAGTCTCCCTTACAAAAGCATTCTACCTCTTACTTGCTGTGTGACCGTGGGCAAGTTAGCTTTGCCTCATACCTCACAGAGATATACTATATTAAGTACCTTAGTACAGTGCTCAGTACACAGGCAATGGTCAACAAATCATAGCTACTGCTGTTATTATCCCTTATAGTGATCTTCATCATAGCTCTCAGTGCAATTAGCAATTACATATATATTTGTAGGAAAAATAGAAACACTCCCCTGCATCCCACTTTAATACCTAATACTGCTCATGCTATTTCCCCACATACTGCATTTCTTGCGGGGGGAAGATAAAATGAATGTTTACAGAGCAATTTTGACCTCAATTAATTATTACCTTGGAGATGTGGTTAGGCAGATGAAGAAACTGAGGCACAGAGAAGTATCGGCCAAGATCAAGTGGCAGATTCAAATCCAAGTTGGCCTGAACCCATAGCCTGTGCTGTATACACCACCAAAGGCTTCCCCAATCATGAACCTTGTTATCTAAGAGCAGCAAGCCTCAGAGAAGATGGATCTTCACATTCTACTCCCAGGTATCTACTCTTCAGATCCTTAACGAGTCTGGTATTTAAGCATTTCCTGTAAACTCCTTCAACCGAATTCCGCCCGCCGCCCCCCCCCCCCACCGGCCCGCCGATAGATTTCCTTCTTCCTTTACATTGGATGTTGAACTCTCAGTGGGATAAGTTGTCTTTCACCTCTTATACCCCTAGCAAAGAGTAGGCACTTAATACACATTTGCTGAACGAATTAAATGAAAATGTTGGAGAATACATTACGGCTGCAAAGTTGGGAGTGGTGGAGTGGATTTTCATAACAATTTTGAAGTTTGGCATAGTTGGCAACAAACTTGACATGAAGGATGACAAAAGTAGAGTTTATCATAACCATTTTTACAACTGATAATGATTTCTATATGTAGCACCATACATTGATTTCACCTGACTTACACATATGCCCTTTACAGCTATAGGTAGACGCCCCTCTACCTCTGGGGCCCTGCACCACCACCAAAGTTCTGCTATACTCCACTGCTACACTTGAGCCACCCTTCAGGACAGGATGCCCTTGACAAGTGCTAATCTGGCAATGGTTACTTTCAGATGGTTTAGAAAAAGAAAGAACAAATGATAAAGCAAGTGGGAGTGAAATAGTAATAATTAGTGACCTTGGGTAAAGGGAATACAGGAGTTCTTTGTACTATTCTTGCAATATTTCTGTAATTATAATCAAAATAAGAAGCTTTTAAAATCTAATAAGAAGAACTGTCCCAGGAGACTCCAACACACAAGGTCTGGCTGGTGTACTGGCCATGCTGATACCATATTCTCTTGTCAGCTATTCCAAAAAGCACATTCCAGGCTTGGATTTCCTTGCCTGTCAGCCAACATCAACGGACAAGGAACTCCTTGGGTAGCAGAGCTCAGCTATGGCCTCTGGGTTGTGATGGAGATTAAATTATTTACTGCTTAAACAGTTATTAATGAACACATGGGTATCTCCTATTGGTCAAAACCTCAGTACCATTTCCCCATACCAGGCACCCTACATACTTTCTTCAGTTGACTGCCTTCTGAGTTACTTTTCCCAAGCTTAGCCATGGGGTCAGGCAAATTCTTCCCAGGACCCTTCTTTCTGTCCCCCAAGAGAACCACAGAGGCAGTTTTGATGATAAGAGCTTTACTGCTATTGTCTATGGAGAGACCTACAGGCAGGAGGCAAAAATAACCATAGAGGAGTCACAAGTATTTCAGAAAACAGAAAACTCAATGTGGTAGTTACTTGGTCTCCAATGAGCACTTGCTAGCACCTTTTTATTCACTAATTATTTTTACCCATTCATCCTAGACTCTCCCCCACAAACCAGAATGCTTCAGCTTTCCCAGCCACTGTAACTGAACAACAGTGAGAAACTTCTAAACCACTCAAGTGTCCTCATATTAGCCACTTCAGAAGAGTGCCAGATGGGTGTCACCCAACACTCACCCCTTACCTATAAGGTGAGGTAAGTTATTCCTTGATGAGATTTTTCTTAAAAGTTTTTAAATTTTATTTGAGGGGGGGTAATTAGGAAGGGGAGAGGGAGGGAGAGGGGAGGGGGAGGCAGAGAGGGGGAGGGGGAGGAAGGGGGAGGAAGGGGGAAGCAGAGGGGGGAGAGGGGGAGGGGGGAGGCAGAGGGGGAGGGGGAGAGGAGAGGGAGACATGGGGAGGAGGAGGGAGAGAATCTTAAGCAGGCTCCACTCTCAGCACAAAGTCCAATGCTGGGCTTGATCCCACAACCCTGGGATCATAACCTGAGCCGAAATCAAGATTGGCTATTCAACTGACTGAGCCATGCAGGCACCCTGAGACTTTTTTTTTTTTTTTTAATGTAAGCCAGCATATGATCTCTACCCTCCTCAGATAGATCCTGTTTTGTATAACCTCCATGAGGAGGTAGATGCATTATGTCCTATGATAATAGGACCTCTGTATCCCTGATCAAGGCTTATTAAGAGACCTCTGTAATGCCATGCCTTTACAAACACCCGGTGCCTCCTGCCTCCCCCAACGTCCCCCAAAATACTTGCCTAGTTTTCCAGTCAGACCTCAAAGTAGTGGGCAAAAAGACGAAATAGACTGGTGTAGCTGAGGAGAGAAATGGATTGTTATGGTTGGTGGAACACAAGGGAGGGAAAAGACAAGCATTATCAAAGGAGAGGATCATACCCAACCTACCAGCCTCACATCGTTTGTTCTTTATTTTTACTTTCACTAACCCATGTGTCTCAACTTTGAGAGCTCCGCGTCATAACTTGTCCTTCTCAGAACCTCATCCACAGGCCAGAAGGGGGAACACAGGCACCCCTAAGGCTGCTTCCACGTTACTCCTGGCTCTCACAGCTGATCACGAACACCTCGGGAAGGAGTGGAAGGCCCTTCTCCACTTTCTCTTACCTGTGACCAAGATTCACAGGCTACTCAAAGTGAGAAGGCACTCCTCACGCTGCCAAGGCACAGCAACATGACTCAGAAAGGAGGGAGACAATGTGTGGGTTCTAGAACCAGACCTGCATCCCAGAGTATCCCAGAACTGACTGGATGAAAAATGCAAGGAGCTGTTTCCAGGCAAAGATACTGGGTTAAGAACTCTTCTCTAGCAAACAAAATTGTAGAGAAGAGCACAGCTAAAGAAAAGGTGGCAATGCTGGTAGCTAATACTGAGAAGCACATCCCAAAAATCTCATGTAATCCCTTCACCCCTTTGAAGAGAGGTATTATCGTTTACGATTCGAGTATTTCAGCTCAGAGCTCACTTTAAACGAAAAAAGAAAACGATGTTATAGAGGTAAAATGCTCCTAGGCTAAACAAAAAAGAAAAAAAATCTATTTTCACTTATCCGGAGAGTAATCACATGATGCTATAAAAGCATGAAAACTAGGTATTCAAAGGGTACAGAAGCAGGGATCCACATTCCCATTGTTTACAGATGTTATGAAAATATTAAATTAAATAAAACACAATGCTTTGTTCAGACCGACTCCTTTCTCACCCTCACCCCCATCCCCAGGCTGGCAAGAAGTGGCTTCAGGGAAGGTATTTAAGAGAACTACTCTGGGAAAGTGGATTCTGAGTTGCTTAAACTGAGCCAAGATGTTGTGCAACCAGTCTTTACCTAAATTATTTTCCATTACTTTCCGAGTTTAGAGAGAAGCAGACAGTTATCTTTACCGGACTGAATACAGAGAATGAGGTCGCTCTTCCCTCCAGGCCACTGAAATCACCACCAACACGGTTTTGATTTCTTATACAATCAGACGGCGTCCGGAGTGGGGGGGGGGGCGGGGATCCCATCCTCAGTTTCACAGATAAACGGTTCTCACATCAAAAAACCTTGCGCACATCTGAGGGCATGATTTCCTAGCAACTCAGAAAGTCAGAGAAGCGGCCAAACAAGTTTCTTGCCAAATGCCTGGGAACTACATATGTCCCAGGGCTACACAATGATACCAACTTTTAAACATGCCTTCACATACCACCATTACGGTCACTCACTCGAGATCCCGCCCCCCCCCCCACACCTCTCCTTCTCACAAATAATAAACGCAGGTTGCCCTGCGCAATTTAAAGCCAGACTTCACCGAAGCCGTGGCTCTGAAAAGCGAGAGAAAAAGATTGGAGGGAGGCACGCTCTCACTCTCTCTCTCTCTCTTTTTAAATCGATCGCCCCACGGCCGAGGGAATAAAACCAACTCGATCGCTGGAGAAAAGTTAACTTTGCCGTGCCCAGCGGTGGGAAAATTTTCCCGTAAGATTCGCAAAGCCCTCCCGCTTTTCCCACCATCCCCCTCCCCCCCGGACCGCCCGGCGCTCGGCGGTCGCCGCGGCCCCGGACCGGCAGCGCCCGAACAATGACGGGAGGGGGAGGGAAAGTTCGCTAGCCCGCGGGGCGCTCACGCTCCTGCTCCGGGGGCACCCGGACTCCCCCGAGCCGCCCGGCCCCCCTCGCCAAGCACTCGGTTCCGCACGCCCCCCAACACCGAAACAGCCAGGGGCGCGCCCCCACTCCCCGGAGCATCCGGCCCCGGGGCGGCCCGCAGAGCAGGTCCTCCCGCCGCGGGGCTGACCCCGGGAGCCCCGAGACCGGGCAGAGCACAGAGAGGGAGGGGGCGCCGGGAGGGGGCACCGGAGGGGACGGCCGCAACAGTTATGGCGCTCAATTCCTGCCCGAGCGGAGCCGTAGCCGAGCCCGAGCTCCGGCGTCCGCCCCCCGCCCCCCGCGTCGGCCACCCGGCGCTCCCCCGGCCGACTGAGGGGCCGGCGGGCACTTTACCCCAGCCCACACACGCTCTCGGCCCGGAGACGCCGGGGACGCCGGAGCGACCGCGATGTGGGGCCGGGGCGCCCCGGAACGCTGCGAGGCTGGGCCGGGACGCCGCGCTCCGCGGCGACCGCTTCCACTCCCCGAGGCCGCCACTCCCGCTGCCCACCCGGCGCGACGCCCCCAGCCCCGCTCGCCCCGCGTCCGGCTCCGGTGGCGCCTACCTTCGCGCAGCTAGGTCGCGGCTCCTTCCTTCCCGGCTCCACACTCGGGCCCGGCAATGTGCCGGGCGAGTCCGGTAGGGGTGGTAACCGCCCCCCTAACCGCTCGCTTTCTTCTCTCCCCTCCCTCGCACCTGCCCCCTAATCTCCTCCCCACCCCCGCCCCCCGCCCCGCCGCCTGATCCGCCCGGGCCGCCCCCTGCGCTTCAGCTCCCGCCCTCGGCCCTCGCCCGCCCGGCCCGTCAGGCCTCAGCGTTGGGCCGGCGGTTGGGCGGCGGCGGCAGCGGCAGCGGCGGCGGCAGCGGCGGCGGTGGCGGCGGCGGCTGAAGCGGCGCGGAGCACTATTGTATTCCTGACACTGTGCGCTCCCACGCTCCGCCTCTTCCCCTTCCTTCCAACCCCCCCCAATCACCCCCCCACCCCAACCGCCGGCCGCGCTCGCCCTACCCGACTGGCTCCCCGCCGTCCGCCCGCCGCGCGCTCTTCTGGCGGGCTGGGCGCCGTCGCCACCGCCGCGCGCCTCGAGGCTCCGCCCCCTGAGTGCTCCCGCACCCGCGGCGTCGTGCTCCAGGTGGGTTCCTCTCTGCTCCTGCTGGGCGCGCTGCTGCCTGGGGGGAGCCTCAGCCCGGATAAGTGCCCGAGAGGACGATGGGGAGGTGCCCTGGCTGTGCTGAAATACAAACTAAGCCTTTCATGGCCCCTTTCAACTCTAAAGTTCTGTAAGTGGACCCTCATGTATAAAACTCATTGTGGGCCACTGTTGATTTAAGTTGTTTGCGCTTGAATTACCTATAATAATAAAGCCAGGGTGGCTAGGAACAGAATAAATTTATTCAATTGCCAGCACAAATGGTCTGTGATGCTGTGTGGCTTTTTGAGGTGTCAACGTGGTTAGGCTACCGCCCCAGTTATTCAATCAAACATTAATCTACGTGTTGCTGTGAAGATATTTTGCTGATGTAACTAAAGCCCCTGATCGGTTGATTTAAAGTGAGGGAGATTATCCTGGATAATCTGGGTGGGCCCGATCATTCCTTTCTGACTGCATGCCCTACAGATTTTGGATTTGCTTAGCCAGCCTCACAGTCGTGTAAGCCAATATCTTTGAATGAATGAATGAATGAATGAATGAATGAATAATGTGTGTGTGTGTGTGTGTGTGTTTGTGTGTGTGTGTGTAAAATGTTTTATTGGTTGGCTTCTCTGGTGGAATCCTAACTCATACAGATGTTTAAGCAACAAACCCTTTATGGTTTTCCTATCTGGGTTTGGAAATGGACCATGTACAATTACCATGAACTCATATTGTCATTTTCATTTACATTTCTTGGCTAGACAAAAATGTAGGCTCTCCTGTATTTTGTCTGACTTACATAGTAAAGCTGTAATTCCGTTTCATAATACACAAATGTGTGAGTTCTAAAACATTCATTGTCCTCCAGATTTACCTTGTCTTATTAACTCATTTTGAAATAATGATAGATCCACAGGATCTGTAAAAATATTACAGGACAGACCCATGTACTCTTCACCTAGTTTCCCCCAGTGCTAATATCTTACACAACCAAGATATTGACATTGGGACAATCCACAGACCTTATTCAGATTTCACCAGTTTTACATGCACTAATTTCTGTGTCTGTGTATATACTACTACACAATTTTATCATGTGTAGATTTGTGTAACCACCACAATCAACTGTTCCTCCACAACAAAAATTCTTCCTGCTACACAACATAGTCACAGTCCCCTCCTTCACCTACCCTAAACCCCTGGCAACCTCTAACATGTTCCCCATCTCTATAATTTTGTTATTTCAAGAATATGGAAATGGAATCATGCCTTTTGAAATTGGCGTTTCTTCATTCAGCATAATTGCCTTGAGATCCACCCAGGTTGCTGCCTGTATCAATAGTTGATTCCTTTTCCCTGCTAACTAGCAGTGTTGTTATGCTTTGGTGTTCTACAGTGTTTACGGTGCGTTTTTTCACCCGTTGAAGAACATTTGGATAGTTTCCAATTTTTGCCTATTAAGAATAAAACTGCTATGAACAGTCATGTAGTTTTTTGTGTAAACATAAGTTTTCCTTTTTCTGCGACAAATGTCCCAGAGTGCAATTGCTGGGTCAGATGCTAAGCGTAAGGTTAGCGTTACAAGAAACTGCCAGCATTTTCTAGACTGTCTGTACCATTTTACATTCCCACCAGCAATGTGTGAGAGATCCAGTATCTCCACATCTTTGCCAGCATTTGGTATTGTCACTATAATTTTATTTTAGCCATTCTAATGGGTGTCTAGTGATCTCTCTTTGTTTTCAATTGCACTTCCCTAATGATGTTGACATTTTTTCATGTTCTTATTGGCCATCTGTATATCCTCGTTGGTGCAATGTCCGTTTATGTCTTTTTTCTATTTTCTGATTGTATTGTTTGCTTCTTACTGTTAAATTTTGAGAATTCTCTCTATATATTCTAGATACAAGTTCTCTGTCAGATACATGGTTCGCAATTTTTCCCCCAGTCTGTAGCGGTCTTTTTATCTTCTTAAGGGATTTTGCAGCCCCAAATTTTTCATTTTATCGAAGTCCAACTTCTGCGTTTATTTTTAATTTTTTTAATGTTTATTTATTTTTGAGAGAGAGACAGAGTGCAAGTAGGGGAGGGTCAGAGAGACAGGGAGACACAGAATCTGAAGCAGGCTCCAGGCTCTGAATGGTCAGCACGGAGCCTGACACGGAGCTCAAACCCACGAACCATGAGATCATGACCTGAGCCCAAGATGGATGTTTAACCCAGTGAGCCACCTAGGCACCCCTCAATGTCTGCATATACGTATTGTCCTTTCCGTGTCGTGTCTGAGAAATTTTTTGCCTAGCACCAAGTTCCACAAATTTTCTCTTCTATTTCCTTCTAAAAGTGTTGTAGTTGTATACTTTACTTTTAAATCCATGATTCATTTTGAATTTTGCTATAAAATGTGAACTTAATGAGGTCGAGATTCATATTTTTTTCTATAGAGGTCTGATGGCTCAAACACAACTTGTTAAAATGACTCTCTTTCCTCCGTTGAATTGCTTTTGTCAAAATCAGTTGGGCATGTTGTGTTGGACGAATGGTGTGGGGATATTTTTGGTTCCCTATTCTGTTCTGTTGTTCTTATGTGTCTACCCCTCTGTGAATATCAAAGTTTAAATTACTGTAGCTGTATAGGAAGATTTAAAATTGGGTAGAGTGATTCTTCCCACTTTATTCTTCAAAATTGCTTTAGCCATTCAAGGTCATTTGCCTTTCTATATAAATTTTGGAATTAGCTTGTTTATATCTGCAGAAACTCTGCTGGGATTTTTAAAGGGACTGTGTTAAACTTACGGATATTTGGGGGAGCATTAACATCTTTATTATATTGCGTCTTCCAGTCCATGAAGATGATTTGTGTGCCCCTGCATTTATTTAGATCTTTGACTTCTTTCCTCAGCATTTTGGAATTTTCAGCACGCGGATCCCATACATGTTTTGTTCATTGTACACCGTATTTCATTTTCTTTGGAGTGATTACAAATAGTATTGTGGGGGGGGGTTTCATTGCTCATTATCAGTATGTATATAGAAATGCAATTAATCTTTGTGTGTTGATCTTGTGTCCTTTGACTTTGCTGAACCCATTTTTTAGTTCTAGGAATTTTCTAGTAGATTCGTTGGGATTTTCTACACAACCACTCGTGTTGTCTGTGAATACACAGTTTTATTTCTTCCCTTCCAATCTGTCTGCTTTTTATTTCCTTTTCTTATTGTGCAGGCGAGAACTTTCGGTCCTATGTTGAGTGAGAGTGATGTGAGTGGACATACTTCCCTTGTTCCCTGTCCTAGGGGGAAACGTGCCATCTTTCACCGTAAAGAAAACTACCAGCTACTCTTTATCAAGCCGAAAAAGTCCCCTTCTATTCCTAGTTTGCTTTGAGTTTTTATGATGAACGAATGCTGGTTTCGGAATTAGGATAATACTGGCCTCATAAAATGAGTTGGGAAGTTGTGCAGAAAAGAGTTAACACAGAAGGCCCTTGGAAGGCTACTGGGAACTCGGATTTCTGGAGGGTTCCCACCATTCCCAGCATTGATAAGAGTGGTTCGCCAAGCCTGAACTGTTTGAGCATGTGTGATTTCTGCTGCGACTAAATTTCAAATCTCCTGATATCCAAGCTGTGCAGACAAGAGTTAACATAGCAGGCCTGACTGCCATCCTTTGAAGGGCCTGCTTGCAAGGTTGGTCCTTGGTTAGCATCTGGAAACTTGGATTTGAGGAGGATTCCCGTCATTACCAGGACTGATAAGAGTGGCTCGCTGTGCCTAAGCTGTTTGTACAAACAATATGGTCTGTGTGGGACACCTGCTTTCCTTCTGGGAGTCTGGAATTTTGGTAAATGCTAGGCAGACGGTGCCTATGTGACCAACCCCAATAAATGCCTTGGGAACTGAGTTTCTCAGGAGCTTCCCTGATAGATAGCATTTCACGTGTGTTGTCACAACTGTTTGCTGGAGGACTAAGGTATGTCCTGTATGACTCCAGTCGGAGAGGACTCTTGGAAGCTTGTACCTGGTTTTTTCTCTGGGCGTCACCCCCTGTGCCTTCGCTAATTTTGCTCTGCAGTCTCTCACTGTAATAAATCATAGCCCTGAGCCTAACTATGTGCTGAGTTTCTAGTGAATCATTGGGTCCAGGCATGGTCTTGGGGACCACTGACACAGAAGTGTTCCCTCCTCTTTGGTATTCTGGAAAAGACTGTGTAAATTCTTTTGTATTAATTCTTTAAATGTTTGGTAGAATTTTGGTAGTTTGGTAGAACTTTTTTCGTATTAATTCTTTTAAACATTTGGTAGAATTGTTTAGTGAAACCATTTGGACCTGGAGCTTTCTTTTTAAGACCTTTTATTTTTATTTAAGTTTATTTATTTATTTTGAGAGAGACAGAGAGAGTCCGAGCAGAGGAGGGGCAGAGAAAGAGGGAGAATCTCAAGCAGGCTCTGCACAGCATAGAGCCTGATGCGGGGCTTAAACTCATGAAACTGTGAGATCATGACCTGCGCCGAATCAAGAGCTGGACCCTCAACCGGTGACTGAGTGGGTGACCGAGTCACCCAAGGCACCCCAAGACCTTTTAAATTACTAATCTAATTTCTTTAATAGTTATGGGACTCTTCAGATTATAAATCCCATATTGGTTGAGTTTTCGTGGTTTTCAAGGAATTGGTCCATTTTATCTAAGTTGTCAAATTTAAATGCCTAGGGTTTTTCATACTATTCCTTTTTAATTTTTTTAATTTTTAAAAGCTTATTTATTTATTTTGAGAGAGAGAGAGAGAGAGAGAGAGAGAGCGAGCAGGGGAGGGGCAGAGAGAGAGAGAGAATCCCAAGCAGGCTCTGCTCTGTCAGCAGGGAGCCTGATATGGGCCTCGAACTCACGAAACTATGAAATCATGACCAGAGCCGAAACTGAGTCAGATGCTTAACTGACTGAGCCACCCAGGCGCCCCCATGGTATTCCTTTTTTAAAAACACATCCATCATCTCACATATTTACCCTTTTTGTTGGTAAGAACATTTAAGTTCTACTCTCTTAGCAAATTTTAATTCTACAATACAGTGTTATCAACTATAGTCACTATGGTATACATTAGAAATTCAGACCTTATTCATCTTATAGCTGAATGTTCATACCTTTTTACCAACCTCTATTTTCCCCACCCTCTCAGCCTCTGGTAACCACTATTCTACTCTCTGTTTCTGTGACTTTGCCCTTTTATTTCCTATTATATATATACATTTAATATTTATGTATTTTTAAATGTTTTTATTTATTTTTGAGACTGAGAGAGACAGAGCATGAGCAGGGGAGGGGCAGAGAGAGAGAGAGAGACACAGAATCTGAAGCAGGCTCCAGACTCCGAGCTGTCAGCACAGAGCCTGATGTGGGGCTTGAACACATGGACCGTGAGACCATGACCCAAGCCGAAGCTGGATGCTCATCCGACCAAGCCACCCAGGCGCCCCATGTTTATTTATTTTTGAGAGAGAGACAGAGCGTGAGTGGGGAGGGATAGAGAGAGAGGGAGACACAGAATCCAAAGCAGGCTCCAGCCCAATGAAGGGCTCGAACTCACAAACTGTGAGATCATGACCTGAGCTAAAGTCGGATGCTTAACTGATTAACAATTCCACGTACAAGTGATACCATGCAATATTTGTCTTTCTCTGTCTGGCTTATTTCACTAGCATAATGCCCTCCAGGTTCATCCATGTTGTCACAAATGAGAGGATCTTTTTCTTTTGTAAGGCCGAATGATATTCCATTGTATATATAGGCCACATTTACTTCATCTGTTCATTCGTTGACAAACACTTAGGTTGTTTCCATACCTTGGCTATTGTGAGTAAGTTGCAATGAACATGGGAGTGCAAACACCTCTTTGAGATAATGGTCTTGTTTCCTTTGGACATACACCCAGAAGTGGGATTGCTGGATCATATAGTAGTTCTTTTTGCGGGGGAGGTGGGGGTTAATGTCAAATAAATTTCATAGTTTGCTAGTTTCTTTTCCAAATACTGACAGAGTTTATGAACATTTTGTTCATGGATTGACTATGTATGTGTTATGGGCAGACATTCACATAGCATCTTTCTTCCAAAGAAGGGTTGAGGACTGGGGTGAGGACTTTATTTTCCTTTCAATGGCTATAAGGATCTGTAGTAAGATTCTCCTGTCTCATTTGTGGTATTAGTGATTTGCATCTTCCTCTTTTGCTATAGGTTTATCAACTTGATTGATATTTTCAGAGAAATAGCTTTTTGTTTAATTGATTTTCTCTGTTGATTTCCTTTCTTCAATTTGATTGATTCCTGCTCTTATCTTTATTATTTTTCTCCTTCTGCTTGTTGTGAGTTCATTTTATTTTGCTCCTCTTTTTCTAGTGTCTTTAGGTGGGAGCTTACATGATTGATTTGAGACCTTTGCCCTTTTCTGATGTAAGTAAGCATTTAGTGTTCTAAATTCCCATGTCAGCACTGCTTTGGCTAAAGCTACATTCCACAAATTTTGATATATTTTCATTTTTGTTCCATTCATTGTATTTTGAAATTTTTCTCTTGAGATTTCCTTTTTCACCTATAGATCCATGAGAAATGTGTTGTTTAGTTTCCAACTGTTTGGAGATTTTCCTGTTGATTTTGTTACTAATTTCTAGTTTGATTCCATTATGGTCAGAGAGCATACTCTGTATGATTTCAGTTCTTTTATATTTGTTGAAGTCTGTTTTATGACCCAGATTATGAGCTATCCTTCTCGGTGACTGTTCCGTGGGTATTTGAAAAGAATGTGAATTATGCTATTATTGGGTGGAGTGTCCTATAAATTAGATCCTGTTGCTTGATGGTTTTGAGTTGTATAATCTTGCTGATTTCATGTGTAGTAGTTCTGCTAAGAGGGCATATTGAAGTTTTTAACGATAATTGTGGATTTATTTCTCCTTTCACTTCTATCAGATTTTGCTTCATGTACTTTGAAGCTCTCTTGTGTTGTTTGGTGCGTACACATTTTGGATTGCCGTGTCTTCTTGGTGGATTGACCCTTTTATGCAGTATCCCTCTTTGTACCTGGTAATTTTGTTTGCTCTGAAGTCTACTTTATCTGATATTAATATAACCACTCCTTTCATAAATGACCATTTAAGTAGTACATCTTTTTCCATCCTTTTACTTTCTACCTTACCTATGTTATTATATTTGAAGTGAGTTTCTAGTAAACAGCATATAGTTGTGTTGTTTTTAAAAACCATTCTGTGAATCTCTGTATTTTAACTCATGTATGTAGACTATTCACCTTTTAAAAAAATTTTTTATGTTTTATTTTTTTATGTTTGAGAGAGAGAGAGAGAGAGAGACAGACAGTGTGCGAGCAGGGGAGGGGCAGAGAGACGGAGACAGAATCTGTCAGCACAGAGCCTGATGCGGGGCTCGAACTCATGAGCAGTGAGATCATGGCCTGAGCCAAAGTCGGATGCTTAACTGACTGAGCCACCCAGGCGCCCCTAGACTATTTACCTTTAACATAGTTATTGATATCTTATGACTAAAGTCTAACATTTTATTGTTGTATTTCTCATTCTTCTGTTTTCCTTTTCTTGCCTTACAGTGGGTTACTTGAATATTTTTTAGAATTCCATTTTGACGTACATAGTGGTTTTGAGTATTTCGCTTTACATGGTTTTCTTAATGTTTGCTCTAGGTATTAAAATACACGTATGTGGGGTGCCTGGGTGGCTCTGTCTGTTAAACGTCCAACTTCGACTCAGGTCGTGATCTCATGGTTTGCGAGTTCGAGCTCCACATCAGGGCTCAGCACAGAGCCTGCTTCGGATTCCCTCTCCCCCTCTCTCTCTATCCCTCTCCCACTTCCTCTCTCTCTCAAAATAAATAAACTTTAGAAAAGCAAAAAAATACGCATATGTAGCTTATCTCAGTCTACTGGGTGTAGAAACCTCATTTTCCCTTTGGTCCCTTTACTCTGCAATGTTTTAAATATCATTTTCTTACCTGTTTCTTCTACATACATTGAACCCAAAATCAGATGGTGTTACAATTTTTGCTTCAGCAATGCATCATGATTTAAAAAACTAAGGAGATGGGGCGCCTGGGTGGCTTTGTCGGTTAGGCGTCCGACTTCGGCTCAGGTCATGATCTCACGGTCCGTGAGTTTGAGCCCCACGTCGGGCTCTGTGCCGACAGCTCGGAGCCTGGAGCCTGTTTCGGATTCTGTGTCTCCCTCTCTCTCTGCCCCTCCCCCGTTCATGCTCTGTCTCTCTCTGTCTCAAAAATAAATAAACGTTAAAAAAAAATTTTTTTTTAAACTAAGGAGGAAAAGGAGAGTCTATGATATTTATCTTTATTTATACACATTTCATCATTTTCCTTCTTTTCTGACGTTTTAAGCCTCCTTCTGCTGTCATTTCCATTCTGTTTGGAGAACTTCCTTTAGCCATTCATTAGTGGTAAATCTGCTAGTGAAAATTTAATAAGTTTTATGTCATCTGAGAATGTCTTTTATTTCCCTCTCATTCCTGAAGGATATTTTTGCTGAACATGGACTGCAGAGTTGGCACTTCTTTTCTGTCATCATTTGAAAACTGTACCGCTTCCTTCCAGCCTTCATGATTTCAGATGAGAAATTTGCTATCAACTGAATCAGTGCTCCTCTACAGGTAATAATTTTTTTCTCTCTGGCTGCATTCAAGAATTTTTCTTTTTCTTTAGTTTTCAGAAGTTATTTACGATATGTCTTGGTGTTGCATTTTTGGGTTTTCCTGTTTGGGTTTCACTGAGCTTCTTAAAACTGTAGGTTTATATTAGGGGCGCCTGGGTGGCTCAGTAGGGTACGTGTGCAACTTCGGCTCAGGTCATGATCTCATGGTTCACGAGTTTGAGCCCCATGTCCGGCTCTGAGCTCACAGCTCAGAGCCTGGAGCCTACTTAGGATTCTGTGTCTACCTCTCTCTCTGCCCCTCTCCCAGTCTCTCTCTCTCTCTCTCTCTCTCTCTCTCAAAAATAAATAAACATTAAAACAAAACCACTGTAGGTTTATGTCTGCCAAGTTTGGGACATTTTCAGCCATTATTTATTTGTGTTTTTTTAACATTATTACTTTTGTTTATTTACATATTCAATATTGTGTGTTTTTTGAATTCTCGTTTAATTCCAGTGTAGTTAACATACAGTGTTTTATTAGTTTCAGGTGTGAAATATAGTGCTTCAATAATTGCAGGAGCGCCTGGGTGGCTCAGTCAGTTAAGCATCCGACTTCAGCTCAGGTCATGATCTCGTGGTTTGAGTGCTTGAGCCCCACACCGGGCTCTGTGCTGACAGATCAGAGCCTGGAGCCTGCTTTGGATTCTGTCTCCCTCCCTCTGCCCTTCCCTTGCTCACGCTCAGTCTCTCTGTCTCTCTCTCTCAAAAGTAAACATTAAAAAATTTTTAAAAAATAAATAATAATTGCATACAGCCCCCAGTGCTAATCAAGACAAGTTCACTCCTTAATCCCCATCCCTTATGTAACCCATTCCCCACCCACTTCCCTTCTTGTAACCATCAGTTTGTTCTCAATAGTTAAGAGCCATTATTTCTTGGGGCACCTGGGTGGCTCAGTCAGTTAAGCGTCCAACGGGCTCATGATCTCGCAGTTCACAAGTTCGAGCCCAATGTCCGGCTCCGTGCGGACAGCTCAGAGCCTGGAGCCTGCTTCGGATTCTGTGTCTCTCCCTCTCTCTGCCCCCTCCCCCACTCATGCTCCGTCTCTGTCTCTCTCTCTCTCAAAAAAAAAAATAAATAAACATTAAAAAAATTTAAAGAGCCATTATTTCTTTGAATTTGTTTTCAGTCCCACTCTTTCTTCTCCTTCAGGGACTTCAATGATATGAATATTATGAATATTATTGTCCAACCAGGCTCTGAGACTGGGGTATTTTGCCCTCATCTATCTTCTCTCTTTTGTTCAGATCAGAGACATTCTATTGTTCTGTTCTCAAGTTCACTGATTCTATCCCATCATCTTCATGCTACTATGAGCCCATCCAGTCCGTTTTTAATTTTGATTATTTTTCACTTCAGTAATTTCCATTTGGTTGTTTTTTATAACTATTTGCTTGCTGAAATTTTATATTTTTTCTCAGTTTGTTTCAAGAGAATTTGTAACTATTTTTTTAATGTTTATTACGTGTTTTTAAAAGATGTTTATAGCATTTAAAAATGTTTATTAATGTATTGGGGGGAGAGAGAGTGGGTGAGCGGGGGAGGGGCAGAGAGAGAAGGGGAGAGAGAATCCCAAGCAGGCTCTGTGCTGTCAGCACAGAGCCCAATGTGGGGCTCAAACCCACGAACCGTGAGATCATGACCTGAGCCAAAATCAAGAGTCTGGCACTCAACCAGCTGAGCCACCCAGGCGTCCCCTGAAGCATTTTTTTATGACGGTCACTCTAAAGTCCTTGTAAGGTAATTCCAACATCGGATTCATCTCAGTGCTGTGTGTTGTCTTTTTCCCTTTCGAGTTGTGATTTGACTAGCTCTGGGGACGCTGTGTTCTTTTCCATCGTCTCCTGGACATTTTGGATGTTAGGAGACTCTGGATCCTACTTAAATCTTCTTTGTTAGCAGGCAGTTATTCTGTTTAGGTTGAGCGCGCACGGATCGTGGCCTACTTTTGTGGACTCTGGTTCCAACGACAGTTTAGTTTTTAGAACCCCTGCAGCGCCATTCTGGTCTGCTTTGCTTGTGTGCTACTTGAAGCCACCTTGGAAACGTAGATCGTGGTTCTGTTCTCGGATTTTTAGGCCTGTTGATTTCGTTTTACCTTTGGGCCAGTCAGGTGTCTTTCATTACTTCCCATGCCGATTTCCAGAATCCCTTTCTCCAGCTCCCTCCTGAGATCCTTCCTTCACTCTATAATTAGAAGCCTGAGGGGCACCAGCTGCCACTGGCAGACAAGGGTGAAAGTCCAGATTCCTCGCTCTGTCTCCGCTGACACGGCAACACCCGGTCCGGGAAGCATCTCTCTGGATCCTCCGCGGACGCCAGGTGGGAGGGGAGCGGCAGATGTCCACACTCCCCACCCCCACCCCCCAGTCTCTGGTCCGACACCACTGGCAGGAGAGAAAAGTGCCTTCCTAGCCACCTGCCACTTGGTGGGGGTCAGGAGATCACCAGATGGGGGACTGGGCTATGCCAGGCCCGCAGGGGCTGAAAGTGCTCACCCCGGCTACCTGCTGCTGCCAGGGACAGGGCACGACAGTGTGGACTCTTCGGCGGGTTCCCGCTGGTGCCACTGGTGGGGGCACGCGGGGGGTGGGGTGAGGGGTGGCAGAGCGTGGCTCCCCCGGGACTGCCTGGTGCTGTTGGGGCTCCCGGCTTGCTCTGGACCGGCGCCAGCAGCAGGGAAGGAGAGTGCTTCCCCAGGCTGCCTGGTGCTGCTCACGCTCCCACTGTCTCGAGCTGGTGTTCTCGGAGGGAGAGGAAAACGGGGCTCCCTCCCCCACCCCCTGCCCCCAGCCACCCCAGGCTATTGGACGGGAACCATAGTCTACAGTCCCTGCTCCAGTCTCTGCGGACACCTCTGGCTGGGTTAGGGTAGGTGTTGTCAAAGGTTTCTTTCCTTTCCTGGTCTTTGGGCCAGAAAGAAAAAGCTTTTCTTTGGTTTTGTTCGTCTTTTGTTTGGTTGTTGTCTGCTCTGGAGATTCTAGGTTGCAGGCTTTTCCAGAACCCGGCCGGGGATATTGAAAAACCAGGGAGCGCACTACCGTGTTTCCTCAAATCCCGTGGTCTCCAGCTGGCTCACGGTCCCCCTGCCACCACCAGAGTCTGGTTGTGATGGGCTTTTGTATTCTTTACCCAGATTCTAGCTGTTCTTAGCAGGGAGGAGCAGGGAGGAAGGAGTCTATGCCATCTTGTCTGGAACTTGAAATCCCCTCCCATTTTATTTTCTTTTTCCGTTTTATTTATTTTGCAGAGAGACAGACAGAGAATCCCAAGTGGGCTCCACTCTCAGTGCAGAGCCCAACTCGGGGCTCGATCTCATGACCCTGGGATCATGACCTATACCGAAATCAAGAGTCCAACCCTCAACCCACTGAGCCACCCGGGCGCCCCTCCCCTCCTATTTTATTTTATTTAAAAAAAAATTTTTTTTAACATTTATTTATTTTTGAGACAGAGAGAGACAGAGCATGAACGGGGGAGGGGCAGAGAGAAAGGGAGACACAGAATCTGAAGCAGGCTCCAGGCTCTGAGCCATCAGCCCAGAGCCCGACGCGGGGCTCGAACTCATGGACCGCGAGATCGTGACCTGAGCTGAAGTCGGACGCTTAACCGACTGAGCCACCCAGGTGCCCCACCCCCTCCTATTTTAAAAGAAATTGATGAGGGGCGCCTGGGTGGCGCAGTCGGTTAAGCGTCCGACTTCAGCCAGGTCGTGATCTCACGGTCCGTGAGTTCGAGCCCCGCGTCGGGCTCTGGGCTGATGGCTCAGAGCCTGGAGCCTGTTTCCGATTCTGTGTCTCCCTCTCTCTCTGCCCGTCCCCCGTTCATGCTCTGTCTCTCTCTGTCCCAAAAATAAATAAAAAACGTTGAAAAAAAAATTTAAAAGAAATTGATGAAATGCTTAACGAAGAGATTTGTTTCGGTTGGAAAACAGAATTTACCCTTGGCGACCTCAGTTTGCACTTTTTTTTTTTAAGCAATCGCTACATCCAATGTGGGGCTTGAACTCACGACCTGGAGATCAAGCATGGCATGCTCTACTGACTCAGCCAGCCAGGCACCCCCAGTTTACACTTTAAAGCCCAAAGTCTTTTCCTTTTTCTTTTTTTAATTTGTAAAATGGGACTGATGATAGTCTTTGGTGGAGAGATACTTTCAGAAGGCACAGGGGTTACGTATCCAGTCTTTGTTGAGCTGTGACCCTTTGATGAAACTAGATGCGGCTTTAAAAAAAATTTTTTTTAATATTTATTTATTTTTGAGAGCGAGAGAGAGCATGAGCAGGGGAGGGGCAGAGGGAGAGGGAAACACAGTATCTGAAGCAGGCTCCAGGCTCCGAGCTGTCAGCACAGAGCCCAATGTGGGGCTCGAACTCACAAACCATGAGATCACGACCTCAGCCAAAGTCGAACGCTCTACCGACTGAGCCACCCAGGAGCCCCTGGATGCAGCATCCTTAAGCTGCTTCTGCATGTGCACAGCAGACACTCTGGTGGTGTAACTTGCAAGAAACTGACTCAAAAAACCAAAGTGAAATGGACTATAGAGAAGTAAACAATCACTTTCGGGGAGACCTCTCTTCCTTCTCTCCTCTCCAATCTCTCCTACCCATCACACCAAAGTTTACATGATAAAATCAATAATGGGCCCCATTTTCCTTAGACGAGTAAAATAGCTACTTTCCACGTAAGTTCATCTGTCTGTATCCTGTAATATATGTGCAAATCCACAGACAAATAGTCGGGAAGAATACAGACCAAATTGATAATTGTAGTTACCACTGAGTAGTAGGGATCAAAGGAGATTTTAGACTCATTCACATTTTGGGGGGAAAATAAAATATTATTTGTATAATTAACAGTTAATAATAAAACGAAACAACTTGGACATCTGCCAACTAGTGCATCAGACATGACCAAGTCTGATCTGGAAAAGAATTTAAGAATACTCCTTTTTCCTGAGTCAGAAACGATTTCAAACTTGCGAAATCTGGTGGCATCTAACATTTGCTCAGAACCTCACCACTATGATTCACGGGAACATTTCCAGATAAAATTGGGAAAGAATGCTGATGTTTCGGGCAAAAAAGCAATCGTAAATACTTGACAAGTTTATCTACACCTGTATAGAAATGGTAACGTGTAAAAATGGTCTTTATATGCACATAAGTAACTACAAAGGAAACTACAGAGAGTATAGTCAGTTCATGGACACTGGCAACCTCACTTGATTCTTTGCCTCATATTGATATCCAAACAATGCTATCAACTTGAGACGATATACATAGACGGAGGCCAAAAATCAGTATCTGTAGAGCATCAGCTGTGCTCCAAGTGTTGAACATATTTTCTCATCTAATCCTCCCCTAAACCCTCAAGATAGCAAGCATTATTCCCATTTTACAGATAAGCAAACTGAGGCTCCGAAAGAAAATAACTTTTCCCACATTAGTCGTAGAAGGTAGGTACATTTCGAAACAAAATGCTTTCTGCTCTTGTGTAGGTTTCAGTATTTAAAGCATCCAGCAAAAAAAAAAAAAAAAAAATTTTTAATGTTTACTTTTGAGAGAGACAGAGAGACAAAGCATGAGCAGGGGAGGGGTAGAGACAGAATCCGAAACAGGTTCCAGGCTCCGAGCTGTCAGCACAGAGCCCGACTCCGGGCTCGAACTCATGAACCACGAGATCATGACCTGAGCCGAATCCGGTTGCTTAACTGACTGAGCCACCCAGGTGCCCCAAGTGTCCACCATTTTTTTTAATGGTTACTGGTTTATTTCGGTTTCAAAACAATGTATCCGTAAGTCAGTTCGGGTAAGTGATATTTTCCTACAAGTGTAATCCACCATTTTGATCTCAAGGGAGAGTGGAAATAGCCAAGTAACCTAGCCCAGTACTCATTAAATATTTGTGGCATGAAGAAATGATTTACAAGTGAAGAAACACACACCTGTTCCTTGAAATGCTTCCTTCCTTTTTTAGGTGTTAAACATCGATTGAACTGGAGAACTAATTTTCCTACCAATAAACTGGAAACAGTTTAGTGGAATCAGGCAACAGCAGACACCCAAAGGAGGAGCTGTAATCAATGAAGCTTCCTTTTACCAGATGGTTAATGACCTTCATAGACCAAATACGTATTAATGCCAATCCCACAGATTGATGATATTGACTCTCTCCCTTCTTGGAAGCCTGTCTGGGCTTATGATTTATTTTCACCAAGAAGAAAGTGTTCACTGGTAGAAAACTGAAAACAAAATGAAACACCAACCATCACTGGAAGGCTCAGTTTTATGTGTCAACACAGCTAGGCTGCAGTCCCCAGTTTTTCAATCAAATGCTAACCGAAATTAGGGGTATTTTATAGATGTGATTTGCGTCTCTACACAGTCGACTGGAAGTAAGGAAGATTATCCGAGATAATCCGGGTGGGCTTGACTCAATCAGTTGAAGGCCTTAAGAGCAGAACGGAGGCTTCCCCTAAAGTAGAATTTTCACCTGTGGAGGGCAGCATCCACTCGTGCCTGAGTTCCATCCTGCCCTTATTGATGCTCTTCCCTACAGACTTAAGATTTTGGACTTGACCTAGCCAGCCCCCACAATCACCCAAGCCCATTCATTCCAGTAAGATTTAAAAAAATTTTTTTAACTTTTATTTATTTTTGAGAGAGACAGAGCACGAGCGGGGTTGGAGCAGAGAGAGAGGGAGACACAGAATCCGAAGCAGGCTCCAGGCTCCGAGCCGTCAGCACAGAGCCCGATGCGGGGCTCGAACTCATGAACCGCGAGATCATGACCTGGGCCGAAGTCGGACACTTAACCGACTGAGCCGCCCAGGCGCCCCTAAAATTCTTGATATATATATATATATATATATATATATATATATATACACACACACATATATCCTAAAGATTCTGTTTCTCTGGTGGCATTCTGGATGGTACAATCACTGTTTTCATTTCTATGTGTAAACCCAGCATCGATATGCACTTAGGAAAAAATTTTTTTTTTAATTTTCCCTGAACTTTGTATGATCTCTTTAGATTGGATTCTAAATCAGAAATGTCAAAAGGGATTAAGGAAGTGTCTGATTCCAGAGAATGCTCAGCTTTAGAGACTAAACATCGTATTCCATATTGAAAGTAAACCACACCATGTGTGGCCCAGGAGTGGTTCCTCTTGGGAACCATCATCTAAACGAGTTCTCAGAGTCTGTATTCAGCTTTCTGAAGATAGAAACCCCATGACCTTGTGGGACAGGAGCCCGTGAAAACGGTTCCAGCCTTTCTGTGCTCCATCCAAGTCCATCCGTGAACCCTACGTGTCTGATGGGATACGTGAGCCAGCGTTCGTTTTAATCACAACAGCAATAATTTTGTTCCGAAAGTTCTTTGGAAGCTTCTTGGGAATTTACTTCCCTGTGAGACCTCAGCCAAATGATTTCAGCCCATTCTTTATCCCTCTGCGGAAACCTTTCGGTTACTTTTGGAAATGTTCTTAGCCTTTTCTCCCCCCATCTGTTCATGGTGTATCCTAACTGAACAGATGGTAAGCTTCCTGTGGCAAATACTGGGTGTCGTTTACCCAGTACGCATCCTTTTCACCTTCACCGTCAGAACCTCCGTTTTCCAAGGAGATGATGTGCCCAGGAAGAATACTCACCTCCGCAAGCCTCCCTAGAAAGTTCGGGTGGCCATGTGATCCAGCCCCGGCAAACGAGAGAGAAGAGTAGGAGTCTACTGAGTAAGGCTTCTGGGAAAGTTACTGTTTTCTTGACGAAGAGGACAGACTCAGCTGGCCTTTTGCCATTCACCTTCTCCATTCTTTCTACTTGGAATGCAGTCACGATCCTTGATGATGAGACCCATCTTACTGGTGCAAAGAAAAAGCTACAAGTGTAGGAGAGCAGGGCAGGAAGAGAGAGCCTAGGGTCTTACACACATCGTGGAGTTGCTTGGCTGACTAGCTGCCTACTGCAAGACTGCATTACATGAGGGGCGCCCGGGTGGCTCAGTCGGCTAGGCGCCCGACTTCGGCTCAGGTCATGGTCTCCCGGCTCGCGAGTTCGAGCCCCGCGTTGGGCTCTGTGCTGACAGCTCGGAGCCTGGAGCCTGCTTTGGAGTCTGTGCCTCCCTCTCTCTCTCTGCCCCGCCCTTGCTCATGCTCTCTCTCTCCCTGGCTCTCAAAAATAAGTAAACATTAACAAAAAAGACTGTGTTACGTGAGACCCAGCATCATCATCTTCCTTCTCCTCCCCCTCTTCTTCCTCTTCTTTTTTTTTTTTGTACCCTGCTAACAGTTTCCTCCGTCCTCCTACACACACCCTATTGTTTCAGCTCATAGGTTCACTGCTCATAGATATTCAAAAGAAGTTCTCGATCGAGTGGCAGGTATTAGAGTAGCGGAGCCCCCCCCCCCCCCGCCCCCAACATGTTTGTACTCATCCAAACAGGACTTATTTGCATCATTCTGGAAAAATAAGACACGAGAAAAGTAAAACTCCAAGGTTTTGGTATGATCAAAGAGAAAAACTAACGCTGAGGCTAGCCCTCTTACTTTTATTTCCCTGAATACTTCAAAATAACTGCAAAGCTGTCATAAGTCTCATTTTACAGATGAGAAAACCGAAGACCTAACACAGCTTGCGGAGAGCCACCCAGGAAATATGTAGCAGAATTGTACATCAAATCCAGGTCTGAGGATTCTCATGTCCACACTGTCGTTCGGTGCAACTCTGACATGACCGGTTCAAATGACCAGGGGTCAGGGGCTTCCTGGAGGATACAGAACTCGGGCCAGTCCTGAAGAAGGGGCAGAATGTGAAGCTTTGGGGTAAGGGGGAGGGAGGGAAGGGGGAGAGTGATCAAGGGATTCCAGGCAGGGAGAGAGGAATTTAAGCAAAGACCAGTTTCCACGGATCGTGCCCTATTTGACAGGATATCAAATGGCTAAAATGGATGACTGAGCTCTTCAAACAGGTAAGTATCTGTTGGCTTATCTCCACATCGTGTGATAGTCACTGTGGGCTATACCAAGGTTAATTTTATGAAAGTACCTGGCATGTCAGTTGCCGCTCAGTTTCTGATGTTGCTTTTGTTAAGAAAGTGGCCCCGAGCTTCAACACAAGGGCACGCTTTACGCTTTACGCAGCTTACTCAAAAAACTGACAGCCTAGGGGCGCCTGGGTGGCTCAGTCTGTTAAGCGTCGGACTTCGACTCAGGTCATGATCTCGTGGTCCGTGAGTTCGAGCCCCGCGTCCGGCTCTGTGCTGACCGCTTGGAGCCTGGAGCCCGCTTCGGATTCTGTGTCTCCCTCTCTCTCTGCCCCTCCCCCGCTCGTGCTCTCTCAAAAAATAAACAAACATTAAAGAAAATTTTTTTTTTAAATTTTTTAAAAAGCTGACAATCTAGTTTGGGAGAAAATGAAATGATTTAAGAGTGCCAGAATAGAAGATGTCACAAGACGATACAAAACTAATGATAACAAAAGCACCCCCAGGGGCCATGCTCCTAACGATTTAGCTCTTTTGCCCTGCCGTGTATGCGACGCGTGGCAAGAAGCAAGCAGGGATCTTCAGCAGGCGCCCCAGCAAGGAGGCTGACGTAGTAACCATGGCCCACGTTAGGTTGGCGAGGATGAACATGAAAAGGAGAGGATGAAGATGAGAGCATTTCAGCAACGAGGCTGCTTAACAACTGCCTCGTGGGGGTGACAAAAAGAAAAGCCACATGCTAAGATGACCCCCCACAGGTCAACGGTAGGACTCAGACGATTGCGCGCCATCCGCGGAAATGAGGATGCCAGGTCAGGGAGACCATCTGGGAAGGAGGAGCGCGAGGAGTTCAGTTTAGTAGATGGTGAGACTCGGAGCGAGACCGGCAGGCTCTTCAACGAACCTACTGCGGGGGGTTGAAGGTGGAGGAAGAGGCCGTCAGGGGAATGGCTGGGCTTAGGGGTGCCGGTCGAAGGTGTGAGAAAGGTTCGTGTGAGAGAGGCAGAGGACCCCAGGCGGAGCTCTGTCCCCCGATGACAGCGGAGATGGAGGACAGACAAGGAAGGGCAGAGAAAAGAAATGAGCCGGCCAAAGGGGCCGGCGTGTCAACCAAGTGGGAGGAAAGGGGTCTCGCACGGTGCCTGGCCCCGGGAGCCACGCTCAACGAGTTCGCGGAGGGTGGAGAGCGGTGTTCGTCATCGCGAGGATGGTACCTGGCACCAAATGACCTTTCCCTTTTTAAGTTAACGAACAACCTAGTGGAAGTATCAGTGAAGGAGCAAATGAACACACAGTGCATCTGGGTACAGGTGTATTACCCGAATATTACTTGGTTTTACGTTTCACACCCACGGGCTGGAAAACATGCAATACATTTTGTGGCAGCTTGGAGACATTTGAAAGCACATGAGAGTGATGAAAAGTGCGATTTATTTTTTATTTGCTTTTTTCGTTATTTTTTTTATTGTTTGTTTTTTTTTTTTTTAATGTTGACTTAACTTTGAGAGAGACAGAGACAGAGGAGACCCAGAATCCGAAGCAGGCTCTGAGCTGTCAGCACAGAGCCCCACGCGGGGCGCGAACTCACGAACCGTGAGATCATGACCTGAGCCGAAGCCGGACGCTCACCCGACGGAGGCACCCAGGTGTCCCAGTCATATGTATTTTGACCCATACCCACAAGGACTTTGGATATGCCTCTCCCTCTGGAATAGTGCTTAAGAGACAGACGTTAGTTTTAACCTCAGCTCTACCATTTACTTGCTATGATAATGCTGGTCTTGAGGGGGAAGGAAGCTCGGGGTTACTCTTCTCCTCTCTCACCCCCATCGCCACCACCCCAAAAAAGAGTGCTGATCTGGACGGGGAAGATTCTTGAACACTGGGCTGAACCACAGCCACAGTGGGTGGCACTTACAGAGGAGCAAAGAGCTAAGTGGTTCGTATAGGTTTGTCTCCATCTTCTGTCTGGAAGGGCCATTTCACTCGCCCTTCCTTTGCAGCAGCTCTGTTCTGGGGGCAGAGGCTCCCAGGCGTCAAGACAAACGGTCTTTCTTTCCCCTAACCCCCCTAGCCAGGGCCTTGTCACCTCAGTGGAGGAAGAACCAAGCCTAGAATGTGGACTTTGGAGGCCTCAGGCCTATCGGGCATAGGAAATTGCAGTGGTGGCTCATGGCCTCACTCCTTATGGTGGGATACACTGGAGTTTGGGGCCAAGGCCCCAGCTAATAATAAAGGGACGCTATGGTTTGTTTTATCCTCTGAGCATAGCTTTCCCTCGGGAGACCCCCTGGAAGCGGGGCATCGGGGCCGGATTCAGGTTCTGCCGTACCCGGGCCAAACACATCCTGAACCGTATTGATCTCATCCTTTAGGGTACCCCCACTTACCAATCTCAAACGGGCGACCCTAAACGAATGAGGTGCTAGGCCTAACTTTTGATCTCTTTGTCTGGCAAAACGGGACCGATAACACAGCCTTCACATATTTGATGTGAAGGCCAAGCGGCTTAAAGTATGCAAAGTCCTGAACACAGTGCCCGGCCGTCATAGCAGGTGCTCAATAAACAGCTGCAATTATTTTTACTATTGTTAACATTGCTGAGCGGTACCGTGCGATGGTTAAGAGCATGGGTTTTGGAGTTAATCTGCTCTCTCTGGCCTTGTCTAGACTATGCTCCTAGCACCTGTTTGACCACAGTCAACTTAGCTAACCTCCGTAAGCTTCAGTGTCCTCGATCATAAAAATAGAGATTTGTAGGGGCGCCTGGATGGGTCAGTCGGTTAAGCCTCCGACTTCGGCTCAGGTCATGATCTCACGGCTTGTGGGTTCGAGCCCCGCGCCGGGCTCTGTGCTGACAGCTCATAGCCTTGGAGCCTGCTTCGGATTCTGTGTCTCCCTCTCTGTCTGCCACTCCCCTTATCACTCCTTCTCTCTGTCTCTCTCTCTCTCTCTCTCAAATATAAATAAACATTAAAAATTAAAAAGAAATATTTCTGCCCCTTCAAATAAGGTGGGAGGTACCTCCTCAGATACAATTGAGGTGGGGGAGAGGGCAGGGGGAACGCAACATTATCCCATAAAAATGCCCCCTTTTACCACAATTTTTAAAAATTCACTCCTAGAAATGAGTTTTATGAGGGTGAAGGAAGGGCACTAGAACATTCTGAGCATCTATTTACTATATATACCACGGTTTACCATTTTCCTTATACAGCTGACCCTTGAACAATGTAGGGGTCAAGGGTGCCGTCCCCCTCCCCATCCAGTGTAACTTTTGACTCCCCCCGCCCCAACCTTAACTGCCAATAGCTTTCCTGTTGACCGGAAGCCTTACCGTGGTAACAGTCGATCAGCACATTTTATATGTTCTGTGTATTATATACTATATTCTTACAACAAAGGAAGCTAGAGAAAAGAACATTTTAAGGGAGAGAAAATACATGTACAGTACCGTACTGTATTTATCGAAAAAAAAAAATCTGTGGAGGAGTGGATCTGCACAGTTCAAAGCCATGTTGTTGAAGGGTCACCTGTATTTAACGTCATTATAACGATAATCAGGACAGCACCTATACGGAGTCCTGTCAGATTCACTATGAGGAATGCCATATACGCCTCAAAAACGCTGCCCCATTGCCATATAGCCTTCAATCATTTATTTCGCTTTACAAGTGCATGTCAACACCAAACGATTTAGAATAAAATACACTTGAGCAAAGATGTATAAAGGCGGTCAGCGCATTTTTTTTTTTTTCATCTCAAGCTGAGCCCTGGTTCAAGCTACAAAACCTCTGACTTTTCCAACCTGAGCCTCGCATTTATGCAGGCGTTCTGTTTTCTCTTTTATCACCTTGACAACAGTAACAGGAAGGGAGTGATCATATGCCATCTGAATCCTGGTCTACACCGACTAAATGCAAAGAAACACTTTCTCCCCAGGAAATGACAGCGAAGTCTCATATGAAGACATCATTATTTTCTACTGAGGAAACAGAAAGAAAAACCACTTAAAGTAAATAAAGGGTAGCGTGGGCGCTTAGGGTTTTACTTTTCTTTCAAATTTTACATCTATAATTAAGCCTTTGTTCCAGGAAAGAAGTAAAAGTCGTTGTCACCGCCATATTTCGCGCCCCCCACCCCCAGATTTATAGCAACACTGAACACTTCCCTGGACAGTCCTGCCCGTGTTTTATTGACGGTGGCCACAAGCTCATCCCTGAACACAAGAAGTGGGAAGATGTCAAGAAATAAAGAGGGAGGGTAACAGATCTGAGACTGACTAGCTTTCCTCCATAAACCCAAAGCAAGCAGCTTTTTTTTTTTTTTTTCCCCAACTCAGCCCCAACATCTACAAATCACTACTTAGGCTTTTTTTTTTTTTTTTTTTGCAACTTATTTCCCAATTGAATAAAACAAATTGGAATATGAATACACAGCGGAAGAAATTTTCAGTCAGAAACTGATGCGCTCTTATCTCTGTTTCCAGCAAATTCCCCTGAAGCTCTCGAAGCTTCCGTGGAGCCTGAAGTGGGCAGACACCGGGGTTTACTATTATAACGCAGAGCGGCGGTGGGGAGGGGGGGGGTAGATATAGAAAAAAATGGCGTTTGTTCCAAAGGCAATCGAGGAGAGGAGAGTAAACCACTGGATTGTGTCATTCAATTAAAAACATTTATTGAATTATAGATCATATTACTGGCCCCTACGCTGCTCTCTAGGAACGAAAAGATTTCTAAGCCTTGATTCCAGCGCTTGACGAACTAGTGGTCTAGGACAGAGCTTCTCAAACCTGAATGCGCGTATGAATCCCCGGAACATTGTTAAAACGTAGAAACTTATCCGACAGATCTGCAGCGGGGCCTGAGATTCCCACCAGCTCTAGGTGATGCAGGTGAGGCTGGTCCACAGATCGCACTTTGAATGCGAGGGAAAAGTGGGTAAGGAAATAGAATAAAGTGTTACAGGTACTCGGAAATCTATTTAGAGTACTGCGTGAGCACTGAGGAGGAAATCAGAGTTCAAAGAGGCATCATTTAGGAGAAGACAGGTGAGTTGAGACTCGTTTTCCCGGTGATCTGGGGGGAAAGTCAAGGGATTTAGTCGCTGTAGTGCAGCGATTAAACTTTTTTTTTTTAATTTTTTTAGTTTATTTATTTTGAGAGAGAGAGAGAGCACAGCAAGTGAGGGGCAGAGAGAAGGAGGTACAGAATCCCAAGCAGGCTCCGTGCTGTCAGCACAGAGCCCGATGGGGCTGGAACCCACGAACCCAGAGATCATGACCTGAGCTGAGATCGAGAGTAGCAGGCTCAACCACTGAGCCACCCAGGTGCCCCAGTGATTAAACTTTCTAAATATTTTTTTAGCATTTAGTTTTTGTTGAGAGACAGAGTGCAAGCAGGGGAGGGGCAGAGAAAGAGAGAGAGGGAGACACAGAATCGGAAGCAGGCTCCAGGCTTCGAGCTGTCAGCACAGAGCCAGACGCGGGGCTTGAACTCACAAACCGTGAGATCATGACCTGAGCTGAAGTCGGATGCTCAACCGACTGAGTCACCCAGGCGCCCCCAGTGATTGTACTTCCTGACCCTCGACTTTCTCATCTGCAAGATAAGGGACTGAAAATGTCCAGATCCTTCAAAGGACTAAAACCAGATGACTCTAGTGAGATAAACTTTAAAATCGCTTAACATAGGATCTGTTTGGAAGTTAGGGTGAAATAGTATAAAAGGTTTGATTATTTACTTATTTATTTAATAAAGGCAAAAACTTTATTATTTTTAAAATATTCTTTTTTTAATGTTTATTTTTGAGAGACAGAATCCCAAGCAGGCTCTGTGCCGTCAGCACAGAGCCAGCAGGCTCTGTGCCGTCAGCACAGAGCCTGATGCAGGGCCCGAACCCTCGAACCATGAGATCACAATCTGAGCCGAAAGCAAGAGTCGGCGCCTAACCGACTGAGCCACCTGGGCGCCCCAAGGCAAGGAGCTTTATTAACCCTGTTTCAAACTTTATTTCCAGGTTTCTTCAGCTTAACTAGCAGCAAAGAATGAATGGAGTACAAGCCCAGACTGAAAAGAGCGGAAGTGTTCAAGGGGCTTGGGCTTAAAAATAGGAGAGATACAGGGTTGATCACATCTATGAACAAAATGTTAATAAGCAGCCATTATAGAAAATAGGGGCTCCCAGTAACTTGCTCAAGTCGTATCTTCTTCAGCAGTTGACTCCATTCAGGGTGCTTCGTTCTCAGAAGCCTCATCACAATTCCCCACAACTTGATCTTGGGGAATCTTTAACTTGGCTTGTGAACATATTCACCTTTTCAATATGGTATTGTTTACCCCTGACTCCTTTAAGGAGAGCTGAAGGTTTTTTTCATCTGCTTTTAGCTGTTCTTTTTAAATTTTTTTAGTGTTTATTTATTTTCGACAGAGCATGAGTAGGGATGGATGGATGGAGCAGAGAGAGAGGGAGACATAGAATCCGAAGAAAGCTCCAGGCTCTGAGCTGTCAGCATAGAGCCTGACGCGGGGGCTTGAACCCATGAACCTCGAGATCATGACCTGAGCCGAAGTCGGATGCTTAACCGATTGAGCCACCCAGGTGGCCCTGTTTATTTATTTTAGAGAGCAGGGGGAGGGGCAGAAGGAGAAACAGAGAATCTCAGGCAGGCTCTGTGATCAGCGTGGAGCCTGAGGCTGGGTTCGATGTCACCACCTCGAGATCATGACCTGAGCAGGAAATCAAGAGTCAGACGCTTAACCGACACCCAGGTGGCCCTGTTGTAGCTGTATGAACCATCTTCTTTGGGCGAGCGGTTGCTTTCCCACCAATGTGCACTGTGCCTGGAGTTAGGCGAGTTTCTCCTGGCTCTTGATGGTTTCTTTCATCTCGATGGAGTGGAATGAGGGCTGTGAAGGGGACTAGGGTTGGTGTTCAGGGGGTCTCAGGCGGACCAGCTGGGGTTAGGTGTACATACATAGGGACAACTATAAAAGGTTTTTTGTTTTGTGTGTGTGTGTGTGTGTGTGGTTTTTTTGGTTATTTTTTTTTTAATTTTTTTTTCAACGTTTATTTATTTTTGGGACAGAGAGAGACAGAGCATGAACGGGGGAGGGGCAGAGAGAGAGGGAGACACAGAATTGGAAACAGGCTCCAGGTTCTGAGCCATCAGCCCAGAGCCCGACGCGGGGCTCGAACTCACAGACTGCGAGATCGTGACCTGGCTGAAGTCAGATGCTTAACCGACTGCGCCACCCAGGCGCCCCTTGGTTATTTATCTTGAGAGAGAGCACGAGCGGGGGAGGGGTAGAGAGAGAGGGAGAGAGAATACTGAAAAGGCTCCACGCTGTCAGTGAGGAGCCCGACACGGGGCTTGATCTCGCTACCGTGAGATCATGACCTGAGCCAAAATCAAGAGTTGGCTGCTTAACTGAGTCACCCAGGCGCCCCAAAAGGTTTTATTAATGAGCCTGACAAATTGACCTACATTTGACAAATGTAAGTACGTCAACCATAAGAAAACAGCACTTAGGGGGCGCCTGGGTGGCTCAGTCTGTTACGCATCCAACTCTGGATCATGATCTCGCGGTTCGTGGGTTCAAGCCTGGCACATCAGGCTCTGTGCTGACAGCTCAGAGCCTGGAGCCTGATTTGGATTCTGTGTCTCCCTCTCACTCTGCCCCTCCCCTGCTCGAACTCTGTCTCTCTCAACAATAAATAAATGTTAAAAAAAAAAGAGGGGGGCCTGGGTGGCTCAGTCAGTTGGGTGTCGGACTTCAGCTCAGGTCATGATCTCGTGGTCGGTGGGTTCGAGCCCCACGTCAGGCTCTGTGCTGACAGCTCGGAGCCTGGAGCCTGCTTCAGATTCAGTGTCTCCCTCTCTCTCTGACCCTTCCCAGCTCATGCTCTCTCTCTCTCAAAAATTAAAAAAAAAAAATACAAATTAAAAAAAAAGAGAAAAAAGCAAAGGAAAAAACAAAACAGCACTTAAGTCTTAACAGCCTCTTATACATGTTTTCTCCTGTTCAGTCGCTCATTTGTAGGTGGGTGTATGGCTACCCAGCTGAACTACTTGAACACCATTCTCGCTTTATGAATACTTACCATTCATAAAGTATGTCTTCTTTCCCAGGTACACTTTATGAACATCATTTAATTACTTGTCATACCACTTGCCGGCTACCTCTCAGTAGTATGATTACAAGTGCACCACATTAAACTTCAGTGGGGAAGGCAGGACCCCACTGGGCGGGGGGGGGGGGATCAGAACCCAAGTGCCAAGGCTGGGACTTCGCCGACCTGTGCTCCTGCCCCCCTCGCCACCTACTTATACGTGAGCACCTGCCCTCACCAGGAAAGCCCCCAAACACTGGAAGAGATTGCTTTTCTGATCATCTTGCTGGAGTTTGCCACTAAAAGCCAAAATGTCAAGAGAGAAGTACGTAGTTTAAAGGCTTACTGTGTAAGACTGATTGCCAACCCCTCCAACACGATCTACCAGAGAAGAAAACCCAAGTCAACAGTGAATGACTCCATTTTTAGAACAAAAAGGTTTTCATTACTAAAATTCAAATTTTTTAGTGTCATGCTTTTAAAGGATAAATTAGTTTCTAGAATGGATTTTGAAGGAGTAATCATACCCTAATGACAGTATCGTTTCTTCCTATAGGGAACACAGTTAAATACGTCCCTTTTTTTTAAATTTTTTTTATTTTATTTTTTTTTTTCAACTTTTATTTATTTTTGGGACAGAGAGAGAGAGAGCATGAACGGGGGAGGGGCAGAGAGAGAGGGAGACACAGAATCGGAAGCAGGCTCCAGGCTCTGAGCCATCAGCCCAGAGCCTGACGCGGGGCTCGAACTCACGGATCGCGAGATCGTGACCTGGCTGAAGTCGGACGCTTAACCGACTGCGCCACCCAGGCGCCCCTACGTCCCTTTTTTTAAAAAAAAATTTTTAATGCTTACTTTTGAGAGAGAGATAGAGCATGAGTGGGGGAGGGGCAGAGAGAGAGAGACACACACACACACACACACAGAATCCGAGGCAGTCTCCAGCCTCTGAGCTGTCAGCACAGAGCCCGATGTGGGGCTTGAACTCACCAACAGTGCCATCATGACCCGAGCTGAAGTCAGACGCTTAACCAACTGAGCCACTCAGACACCCCTAAATATGTCCCTTTTAAATGAGAAAAATAAGATCTAAACTCCACGCAGCAAGAATTATCCAATAAATAGGAAGGAATTTTTCTATTGTCTTGTACATTTCTGTCTCCCCCCCCCCCCCATGTTTTAAATGCACATGGAGAAGCTTCATACATAGAAAAAAATGTTATTTTAAAAACTAACCAATCTACAGTTTCAGTACTTTATGGGCTCGGGGGCAGGGGGAGCGGGGAGAGGTTGAGTACAAAAAGCTAGTAAATCTGGTAGTAATTTTTTTAATGTTTATTTATTTTTGAGAGACAGAGAGAGACAGAGCATGAGTAGGGGAGGGGCAGAGAGAGAAGGAGACACAGAATCAGAAACAGGCTCCAGGCTCCAAGGCATCAGCACAGAGCCTGACGCGGGGCTCGAACTCACGAGCCATGAGGTCATGACCTGAGCCGAAGTTGGATGCTTAACCGACTGAACCACCCAGGCACCCCAATCTGGTAGTAATTTAAAAATAAGGTCCATTTGTATAAACCTGAAAGAAATTATATCACAAACAATTCATTATTTTCTTAAATATGAAAGAGAGAAATGCCTAATCTTAGTAGATATTGAATCATAAGAAAATGTATCTTTTAACAAAGGAAACATTATATTGGGAATTCCTGAGATTAAAACAAGTTTTCTGCTTCCTTTGCATTTCTCTAGAGTGCTTTGTGTATACACACACACACACACACACACACACACACACACACACACACACGGCACACAGCTTGTTTCTCATTAGCATAAGACAGAGATTAGACCAGTCTATTTTACCTTTATCATTAAAAAATATGTGCCATGGTCACATCTTGGCACACATACAAGTAAATATGTTTTAGAAGTGCACTTGAAAAATTAGTGTTAAGGCATTTTCATTTTATAATTTTTAAAGAAAGTAAACGCTACCCCCCCAACGTGGGGCTTGTACTCACGACCGTGAGATCAAGAGTCGCACACTCTACCGACTGAGCCAGCCAGGCACCCCAACCATTTTCATTTTAACAACGTTTATTACAAATCACATTTTATAAACACTAGGCATAAATTACATACAAAAGCTAGGCAGAAATATACAGAAGCCAAAACAGCAGTACTGATCACACAAGAGAAATGAGCTAATATAACGTTTAAACATGTATAACTTAATAAAATTACTAATTTTTCATTGCTAATAAATGTTCATGAATTCAAAACCTATTCACAAATTAAATGTAGGATAATTACTATCAGAGTTTAGAATTATAGAAAGAACAACCATAGCACGACTTATTTTTAAAAACCTTTTCAAACATTCAGAAGTCAAATGACTGTCCTTAAAGACAAATGAAGCTTACTTAGGTAAAAGCTCTCATCCAACTGAAGAATATAAAATTTTAGGCTTTGGTTAATAGATCCTAAATTTAGTGGATATTTTAAAATTCACATCTCCCTTACATGTTATATTCCTGAGGGTTGTTTTTTTTTTTTTGCCAAAATGCCATAGATAAAATAAAGAACTCAGCTTACAGCTTTGCGTAACGTTGTGTGATTTTTTTTTTTCACGTCACATGGGTCATGTGCCGAGGTCATAGCAGGATTGGAGGGAGGCACATGTCACACAGCGGCATGAATACCTAATCATCACGCTTATGGACTACAAAAGAATCTTTCTGGATTATATTTTTGAAAAACAAAAAGTACTGCAATCATTTTAAAGTGTGAGTAATGGGGTTGAATAATGATTGCCAGTTTAATGATCAGAAGGAATACGATTAATTTAGCCTAACTACGGGAAAAGTTAATGCCCTCTGACCACTAATTGCAAAGCTTATTTGTGAATTATGAGCGAAATGATGTTAAACCTGTCACCAATTCTTATTTGCATCTTATGAAATCATTCTGATTTAAGGAGAGGTTGAGTAGGTAGTATAGAATGCTCTTACAAAAGACCAAAATGACACAATGCTATGGCTACCACGAGGCCAGACATAGGGGAGGTGGTCAATATTATTAATTAAAAAAAATTTTTTAATGTTTATTTATTTCTGAGACAGAGAGAGACAGAGCATGAGTGGGGGAGGGGCAGAGAGCGAGGGAGACACAGAATCCGAAGCAGGCTCCGGGCTCCGAGCGGTCAGCACAGAGCCCGACGCGGGGCTCGACCTCACAAACCGGGAGATCGTGACCCGAGCCGAAGTCGGTCGCTCAACTGACTGAGCCACCCAGGCGCCCCTCAATAGTATTAAAGTGAAAAGTCTTTGCGTTATTTCTGAACATCCACACACAGTTCAATGTCGTAGTTATAAATTAATCTGCAAGTATCCAAAAGCAGTTAACACACGAAAGTATATTTTTAGTAACAATCATAAGAGGCATTTTTAATAAGTGGCTATGTTCAGTCTTGGTTTACCAAAATAGATTTAAATTTAAGGTTCCTTTTAAAAATAGAGCTATGAAAGCTAATTTCCTATTAGCTGCTAAATAAATGTGGCGTGCATGGCAGGCTCAGCCCCTTCTCTGCAGGTCACCCCATCAACATCTTCTGAACTGATCACTTCAGATTACGGCAAACTCCTCACCGCCAGGTTTCCCCCGGAGACTGAATCGGTGTATCTGGGGACTGGGCCCAGGAACGTGGGTTTTTAAACCCGCAGCTCTCCCCTACCTCCTGGGAAATTATTACGGTCAGGTTGATTTGGAAAATAGTGCTTTAAAGCAGTCGAAGGAATTTCGTCATACGTGAACAGAACTTGGTGAGCGGTGTATCTACTGGCCATCAAATTGGTCTAGTTTTTTAATAACCTGCATAGCTTTTCATCGTGACTAAGCATTTCGTACCTGAATGTCACAAGGTTTCGTTCTCATCCTTCTGATAACCCACACAAGCAGGTGATTTCGCCTTTCTGAAAACTGCCGGTGATGGGGTTCCTGTGCTTTTAGTGTTGCATATACCTTTTCTCACCAAGGAGCAGAAGAGGGTATCTAGCAGTTGTAGTAAAAAAACGACACGGCGTGGAATTTATTCAGATAATCATACTACTCACAAAGTAGTCTTTAAACAGCTATACCAACATCAGTTAGTAGAGTTAATTGCAAAACTGGTCATCAAATACCTATTTGTTAAAAAAAAATTCAATTTACAAAGCATTATCTCAATTCCGCGTACAAAATCTCATTTGCCGTATTATGCAACTAGGAAGCAATTATTTAACCGAATATGAATACGTGAAAACAAATGTGCAGAGGTTCATTCTAATCGATCAGCTAGTAACAAATCTCTCTAAATTAAAGAAGAAAAGAAGCAATGGAATGTATTCTCAAACGATAGTATGGAGCACTGAGAAAAGTTTACATTCTTAGGGATTTGAAAGAATATCTAATTAGGATTAAAATGACGAACTGCTAGCCACTTCCATGTCCTAATGACAGTATCCTCAGCAGAGAAACAAAACTGCAAGCTTATTGAAGTGGGCCAAGTAGTTTTTAAGCTGATGAAAACTACTTAACTTAAAATGAACTTGTTGTTGTTGTTATTTTTAGTAGGCTCCACGCCCAGTGCGGGGTTTGAACTCACGACCCTGAGATCAAGACCCGCACGCTCTACCGACTGAGCCAGCCAGGCGCCCCCAAAACGAACTGTTTTCGAACCTGAAGTAAATAATGCAGTATTCAACAGTTTATTTAAAAATACGCTTTGACAGTTTTAACATTAGTAAAAACCGCTAACACACAATTTAAAAAGGGCTTAATATCAAGTCCTTGGTTCCATGTTGCACTTCATATTCCCATTTGTATGTCAGCGAAGTTGTAGAAGCTGTCTACGTCTCCAGACGCTGTCTCCTTGCTTTCGGATACAAACATCTATTTTAAATACAAAAGAAGCAAAAAAATAAATACCAGTAATCCCCAAATTCCAAAGCCCACGTCATCTGCAGAACAAGCTTGCTATTAAAAGAAATTCAAGTACATCATCTATAATATTTAACCAGTATTCTGTAGAATCCATAGAACATAGTTTCAGCAGCTATAATGCACACTGAACTCTTTTAAAAGCATTTTATGGTATAATTAAGGTCTTTGCTTTCATAATACTTCAGTTGTACTTTATCACTCTTGGGATGTTACTGTTTTGTAAATATCCAACAGTCAATGTTATGAGAGCCACTGAATAAAGAGGCTTAAAGAACTTTTTTTTAAAAAATGTTCATTTATTTTGAAAGAGCGGGAGCGGGGGAGGAGTGTCGAGAAAGAGAGAGAGAGAGAGATGGTGTGTGTGCACACGCCCTCATGTGCATGACCAAGGGAGGGGCAGAGAGATAGAGGGAGAGAGTCCCGAGCAGGCTCCATGCTGTCAGCACAGAGCCCGATGCAAGGCTTGACCCCACGAACCGTGAGACCATGAGCTGAGCCGAAATCAAGAGCTGGTCGGTCAACCAACTGAGCCGCCCAGGCGCCCCTATTTAAAGAACTCTTAGTTTCTTTTCTTTCCTGAGAACAAATTCAACACGCTAAAGAGCAAAACTTGAGATTATCTTTCTGAAAGCTGCTAAAGATATATTACTAATTTTGAATAACATATTTTCTAAACATCAGTAGAGCAGTACTCAGTAGAACCCTTCAAAACTCGTTTTTACAAATGTCAGCCAGGAATTAGAGGAGACCTGGTTTCTAGTCTAGCTTCCTCACAGACTAGCTGTATGAGGCTGACAATTCAATAAACCTCTCTGCGCTCATGTTCTACACCTATAAAATGGGAACGTTGGATTAGATTATCTCTGACTCATTCAGATCTAAAACCTCCAAATCATATAACCATTTTCTCCATTTTCTTCTATTCAACCTAATTACATCTACCCTTCCCCTGAGGACTGTCGTGGTGATAAAATGAGACAAAAGACAATGTTCTTTAAATTATGCAAGTTCAAGAAACTATATGCCATGGGGGCGCCTGGGTGGCTCAGGCAGCCAAGCATCCGACTTCGGCTCAGGTCATGATCTCACGGTTTGTGAGTTCGAGCCCCGTGTCAGGCTCCGTGCTGACAGCTCAGAGCCTGGCGCCTGCTTTGGATTCTGTGTCTCCCTCTCTCTCTGCCCCTCCCCTGCTCACACTGTCTCTCAATAATAAACAAATGTTAAAAAAAAAACTGCTAAAAATTTTTTTTAAAAAAGTAACTATAAGCCAGATCAGACAACAAAGCCAAAAATTTCATCTCAGATATTTCTTAAAAAATAATTATATCAGCACTCATTTAATATTCTTATATGTTTGGTCTTTGAGTTCTATTAAGTTACTAAGTCTGAAATCCTTAGCTGCAGCAACCTCATCAACATATCTAGAAACTACCTACCCGTAATGATTTCTAGATATAGCTGAGATTCAATGTTTGATGGAGAATTACTGAAGCAAATCAAAATGAACAGTAAGCAACAGGCTCATCTGTCCAAAGTATATATAATCTTAGAAATGGAACATTTTTCAGCGTATCATGAGTTTTCCAAAAAGGAAGGACTTAGACATTTAATGAGATTTTTTACATTAGAAACTCATGTATTATTGAAGGTCTTGAAATTAGTAGATTCTTATTTTGTAAACTTTTAAGCTATTACAATTTTAATTTGGCAAGGAACAGCCAAAGCTTGGCTCCCAATTATTCACCACAGAGTCTAAAAAATCATGATCTGCAGTTTTTTTTTAATTCCAAGCAACAACAGGCATTAAAAAAAAAAAAGCACTATTTGACCATGAGGAAAAGGAAATGAAATGAAAGGTGTGACTGAAATAGAAACAGTCAATAAAGGGGCGCCTGGGTGGCTCAGTCGGTTGAGCGTCCGACTTTGGCTCAGGTCATGATCTCGTGGTTCGTGAGTTTGAGCCCCACGTCGGGCTCTGTGCTGACAGCTTGGGGCCTGGAACTTCCTTCGGATTCTGTGTCTCCCTCTCTGTCTCTGCTCCTCCCCTGCTCACACTCTGTCTCTCTCTCAAAAATAAATAAAGGAAAAAAAAAAAAGAAACATCAATAAAATCTTGTACCTTGGTCCCGTTGAATATCTCGTTGACAATAAGGTGACACCCTTCTACAGCACCATCTCCACTGAACTCCAAGGCAATAACAGGACCTAGAAGAAAACCCAAGACGTGTTGTCTGAACAGGAATACAAATCTATTTATTTTTTTAAGTTTATTTATTTGAGGGAGAGAGAACGCACGCACGCACATGTGCACACACACACACACACACCTGCAAACGGGAGGGGCAGACAAAGAGGGAGAGAGAGAATCCCAAGCAGGCTCCACGCTCAGTGCTCAGCGGGAGCCCGAGGTGGGGCTCAATCTCACAAACCGTGAGATCATGACCTGAGCCGAAACCAAGAGTCAGGTGCTTAACCGACTGAGCCACCCGGGCACCCCTAAAATGAATCTTTTTCTTCTTTATATTGTGAAGACTCCCCAGCCTCTTCCTTGGGGGTAAGAGAAGAGGAAGAAGGAAGTAGACAGATGGGCCATATCACTTCAGCTACTTCTTCCAACTGTAATCATAAGGCAGACTGACAGGGTCTCATCACACGATGGGTAGCTTCGGTGCTCTTACAGGACCAGGGTCACATTTTTAAGTGCTGTAGGTAGTCTGGCTTTTCTGGTTTTCATTCTTCTATGAAAACCACAAAAAGCCCACTCTTTTAGCAGCACACAAAAGGGTCGATGACAAATATGATCAAAAGCAATCCAAGTCCCCACAAGTCGGCTTTGCCAGGCAGCCGGCCTGGCTCCCAACGCTCCTACTTACCGGCCACGTCGTGGGCCACCAATAAATGACTCTAGACCAAGTAGGAATTGAGGCCAGGCACCAAAAGGAATGACCACCTGAAAGTGCTTTTCTAGAACCAAAGACTCCCAGTTTTCATTCTGTGAATAGAGCAGTTGTGCCTCCTTGCCCTTGTGTTCATTTGAATACTTTGAAATCACCTGCACTTTAAGTTCTAGCGTCAAGATTTATGATTCAGTTTGGCTTGCATTTAAATGTAGCACTGAACTACTGGTATCAAATTATGGGCCAAGGTGGCCATGAGTTAGCCAAGCAAAATGTGTCCTCTGATTCAATTCGTATTTATTCACTTATCACTATGTTCCCTGGTAGAGTGGTTTTTCAACTCCTAAGTACTGGATATGTCCTAACCTCCAGAAAATTGTAAGTTTCTTAAAAAAAGGACATACACCCATTAAACAAATATGGGGCAAAGGAGACCAATGAAGTACTAAGCCATGAAATACTGAGCTGAACGTAGGCATGTGCCATAAGACAAGACACAGGAACAAGGAGAAAGATCACAGCGCCCTGGGCTTGTGACTGAATACAAACAACGGACACAGAAACGGCACAACGTCTAAATGTAAACCGCACGATTAGATACAGAGGACAAAGTATGGGTTTTTCGGCATCACAGTGTATAGATCAAGATAGGTGCTACATACAGAAAAGAAGGTTAAGTGGGGAACGTCTGCTCAGAAAAATGCATGGTTCTCTGTCAGGGGCAAGAAATGGAGACGATTAACCTGGAATATCTTGTTGAACCGAAAAGCAAGGAGACTATCAAAGGTCAATACGGTTGTACCAAAAGGACACCGGAGCCAGCCTGAAGGGGCTCCCAGTTGCCAAAGATGGGACACTGTCACAGAAGGAATAATGACTGCAATTTGTATTAAAACATACTGAATATAGAAACAGTCAGGAGCTCAAAATGATATTGAGAAAAGAGAGAAAGTTCACTGGATGTCACGGTAGCTTGCTAGGGTACCGATTCATTGCTCTGAAAGTGGATGCTTAATTATTTTCCCTTTATTCTGCTTTTCTGATACGAAGTGTATTTCAAGTTAACCAAACAGCTACGGCGTACGAGAAGGTCTGTTAACATCCATTAGTATATGCAGAGAAAGTGACATGGTTAGAAAATGATCATTTTGGGGGTGCCTGGGGGGCTCAGTCGGTTGAGCGCCTGACTTCAGCTCAGGTCATGATCTCACAGTTCATGAGTTCGAGCCCCACGTCAAGCTCTGTGATGACAGCTCAGAACCGGAAGCCTGCTTCCGATTCGGTGTCTCCCTCTCTCTCTGCCCCTCCCCCCACCCACACTCTGTCTCTCTCTCTCAAAAATAAACATTAAAAAAAATTAAAAAAAAAAAAGAAAATGATCATTTCATAACTCCTAATAAAAAATTGGATCCAGGTGATAATCATCAGTGGTTTTAGCATCCCACAGGGAAGACAGACAGGAAACTCTATGATGACAAGCTAAGGCCATCACCACCTGAACCTATTGGATCAATCAGCTACAAGTTCAACAACCAGACATGATATGCCTTCTCATTGAATGCTACAGGAAATAGTACCATCTGTGAAATAGTCTTGCCAAAAATGGAACTAAACCTGAGTTTAAGAAGGCTTTTCTCTGACTTCTGATCTATAAGAACTCGAGAGGAACAAATTAAACAAACCCATGCATACTACAGGACAACTTACCAGGTTTTTTTTTTTTTCCCCACAAGTCAAAGGCATGCAACAAAGAAAAAGCTGATGATAAAAGTAGGGTTTTCAGTTTTTCAGAGAGTGGAAAGTTTGAGTTAAGGTGGAACAAATTATGCTTTTATTCAGGATCACTACAAGAAAATACAGTAGATACATTTTTTAAAGTCGAACATTTATTACTGAAAGTTCCTGTATTCTGTAAAGAGAACATAATCTAGAATTCAGGAACACAGTTTTGCTGGAATTACCCAGGCATGTAACTTGGTTGATTTTTTTTAAAAGTAAGCTCTACACTGAATGTGGGGCTTGAACTCAGTCAGGACCCTGAGATAAAGAGTCACGTGCTCTACCGACTGAGCCAGCCAGGCGCCCCAACTTGGTTGATATTCTTTATTTTTTTTAAAAGTCCATGCATTTAAAGTGTGCAGGTCAATGTTTTTTTTTTAAGTTTTATTTATTTTTTGAGAGAGAGAGAGAGAGAGAGAGAGAGAGAGAGAGAGAGAGAGAGTGTGCACAAGCAGGAGAGGGGCAGAGAGAGGGGAGGACAGAGGATCCAAAGTGGGCTCTATGCTGACAGTCTCAAGCTGATAGCAGCGAGCCCAATGGGGGGCTCAAACCCACAAACTGCAAGATCACAACCTGAGCTGAAGTCAGACGTTCAACCAACGGAGCCACCCAGGTGCCCCAGTTGATATTCTTTAAATAGATTATGATGGGGGCGCCTGGGTGGCTCAGTCAGTTAAGCATCTGACTTCAGCTCAGGTCACGATCTCGAGGTCCGTGAGTTCAAGCCCCGCGTCGGGCTCTGGGCTGATGGCTCAGAGTCTGGAGCCCACTTCCGATTCTGTGTCTCCCTCTCTCTCTGCCCCTCCCCCGTTCATGCTCTGTCTCTCTCTGTCTCAAAAATAAATAAAAAACGTTAAAAAAAATTTTTTTAAATAGATTATGATGAACTTCCAGTAAGTGACCAAATAATTTGCCAACAAAGAAACGCCAACCAAAAAGGTGGACGGGTGCAGCAGTTTTGATTAACGTGTGTGGATAATCCGCAATTAAAAAAGAAACCTACAATACTGCCAGTGTACTTTTTAAAAATTTTTATTTCAATTCAAGTTAACATACAGTGTAGTACTGGTTTCAGGAATAGAAACCAGTGATTCATCTCTTACATATGACACCCAGTGCTCATCCCAACAAGTGCCTCCTTAATGCCCATCCCCCATCTGGCCCATCCCCGCCCCCTCCCCTGACAACGCACTTTTTAAGCAGTCCTACTTGTCTAAGGATGGTGACTACAATTACTGTGATTATTTCAAACTGAACTAGGAGGTCAATAAAGATCACTGGTTACCTTTTTAAAAAAGTATTTTAGTTATCAAATAGTTGGCAGCTTTAAATCTAAATAGTTGAGCTGTCATGAAAAACTGAGATTTTGAAGTAAGCAAAAAAGATGCCTGGATGTCCTATCTAACACCGTCTTCTATGTTATCTAACATGACCTTGGAATGAATCGCTATCATGTCTCAGATTACAGCAATGGCCTTCCAGGTGGTCTCTCTGCTTCCCCCTTAGAGCAACCACAGTGGTAAAAGTTACACTTTAAAGGGATTGTGACACTCCTCTACTCTGAAACCCCCAGTAAAATATGATCTATATTTGTCTTATTTTTTTAAATTAATTAATTAGTTAGTTATTATTTAAAAAAAAATTTTTTTTTTCAACGTTTATTTATTTTTGGGACAGAGAGAGACAGAGCATGAACGGGGGAGGGGCAGAGAGAGAGGGAGACACAGAATCGGAAACAGGCTCCAGGCTCTGAGCCATCAGCCCAGAGCCCGACGCGGGGCTCGAACTCACGGACCACGAGATCGTGACCTGGCTGAAGTCGGACCCTTAACCGACTGCGCCACCCAGGCGCCCCTAATTAATTATTTTTAAATGTTTATTTATCTTCGAGAGAGAGAGAGCGAGCAGAGAGAGGAGACACAGAATCTGAAGCAGGCTCTAGGCTCTGAGCTGTCAGCACACAGTCCGATGCGGGGCTCGAACTCATAAACTGTGAGATCATGACCTGAGCTGATGTCGGAAGCTTAACTGACTGAGCCACCCAGGTGCCCATTTTTAATTTTTTTGACGTTTATTTTTGAGACAGAGAGAGAGAGGCAGAGTGTGAGGGGGGGAGGGGCAGAGAGAGAAAGTGACACCGAATATGAAGCAGGCTTCAGGCTCTGAGTTGTCAGCACAGAGCCCAACGCAGGCCTCGAACCCACGAACCGTGAAATCAGATTGGATTGAAAAGCAAGAACCAAGTATATGCTGTCTATAAAAACTCACTTTAGATCTACAGAATTCAATAAATTAAAAGAAAAGGGGTAAAGATATATGATGAGACGCTAAAGAACCAAATGAAAGCTGGAGTATCTATATTTCAGACAAAGTAGATTTCAGAACAAGGAAGATTATCAGAGACAGAGGGACACTGCATAATAACGAGAAGACGTAACAATCTTAAATGTATATGCATCTAACAATAGAGTTTCAAAATTCATGAGGCAGAATGTGATAGGAACCGACAACAGAAATAGACAAATTCAGTTATTGTTGGAAACTTCAACATTCCCTCCTTCGGTAATTCACAGAACAAGTAGGCAGAAAATCAGGAAGGATATAGAAGAACTGAATAGCACCATCAACCAAACTGACTTAGTGGACATTTATAGAATATTCCACCAAACAAAAAGCAGAGTATATATTCTTCTTGCATGCACACAGAATAGTCACCAAGACAGGCTATAAGGAAATAGAAATCATATAATGTGTGTTTTTGGACCGTAATAGCTTTAATCTAGAAATAACAAACACCTCTGGACAATGTCCAAATGTTTGGAAATTAAACGATATACGTCTAAATCAATGGATCAAGTAAAAAGTCTCAAGGGAAACTGAAAATAGTCTGAACTACAACAGGGGTCAACACACTTTTTCTGTAAAGGACCAGACAGGAAATATTTTAGGCTTTGTGGGCCATACTGTGTCCATCACAACTAATCAACTCTGCCATTATAGCACAAAGCAGCAAAACACAAAGAATTTAAAGTGTCCAATTAAACGTTTTTTTTTAAGTTTTATTTATTTATTTTTTTTTTTTGAGAGAGAGAGAGAGAGAACAAGCAGGGAAGGGGCAGAGAGAGAGAGAGAGAGAGAGGAGGACAAAGGATGTGAAGCGGGCTCCGCGCTGACAGTCTCAGGCTGATTGCAGCGAGCTCACTGTTTGTGAGTTCAAGCCCTGCATCTGGCATCGCGCAAAGCCTGCTTGGTATTCTCTCTCCCCCATTCTCTCTCTGCCCCTTCCCTGCTCACTCGCTCGCTCTCTCTCTCTCTCTCTCTCTCTCTCTCTCAAAATAAAGAAATAAACTTAAAAAAGACAGACATTCTCAGATTTATAAAACACAGTGAGTATGCCGTGACTTACATAAAACTACATGTCAAAATTTGTAGGATGCAGTTAAAGCAGTGCTTAAAGGAAACTTTTTAACACTGAATACATACACAGTTGATCCTCATTATTCACAGATTCCTTACGTGCACATTTGCCAACTTGGTAAAATTTATCTGTAACCCCCAAATGAATACTTGCGGTGTTCTCATGGTCATTCATAGACAAACACAGAGCAGCAAGAGCTTTGAGCTGCCTGACACCCACGTTCCCATGTGAAGCTGAACAAAGCGATCCCCTGCTTTCTTGTTTCAGCTCTCACGCCGTAACCAAGTGTCCTTTTCACAGTTTCAGTGCCATGTTTTCCACATTTTGTGTGTGTGTGTGTGTGTGGGGGGGGTTAATAAGATTTTTAAAAGTTTTTTAAATTTATTTTTGAGAGAGAGAGACAGAGCGTGCACGTGTGCATGTGAGCGGGGTACAGGCAGAGGGAGAGGGAGAGAGAGAATCCCAAGCAGGCTCCACACTGTCAGAGCAGATCCCAATGCAGGGCTCCATCCCAGGAACCATGAGATCATGACCTGAGCTGAAATCAAGAGTGGACACTTAACCGACTGAGCCACCCAGGTGCCCCACATTTTGTGGGCCTTGTTGGTGATCCTGCTGTTTAAAATGGCCCCCAGATGTAGTGCAAAAGTGCTGTCTAATGTCCCTAAGCTTAGGAAGGCTGTGATGTGCCTTTCAGAGAAAATACCTGTTGGATAAGCTTCATTTGATAAGAGTTATATAGTGCTGTTGGCTCGATGTGAACGAATCAATAACATATACTGAGTAAGATGTCTTTGGATAGAAACAAACTTATGACAAGATTATGTATGGGTTGACTGACAAAAATGTTGTGACCAGAGATTTATAGAAACTTAACCCCATATTTCTCCTAGGAGCAGTACTCACTACCTCAGTGCTCACAGTGACTCAACATAACTACTGTGAATAATGAGAATCAACTGTATTAGAAAAGAAGAAATTATCTACAATCAATAACCTAAGCTTAAACCTTAAGAAACTAGAGAAAGAGAAGCAAATCAAATATAAAACAAGTGAAGGAAGGAAATAATACTTAGTGGAGCAGAGAACAATAAAATTGAAAAGGGAAGAGCAATAGAAAAAAAAATCAGTGAAACAAAGAACTGCTTCTTCTCAAATTACTAATAGCAGGAATATAAGTGGGACATCACTACTGATCCCACAGATGTTAATAAGAATAAAGAAATACTATAAACAACTCTATGTCCATAAATTTGATAACTTAGATTTCTGAAATGAAACAGTTCCCTGAAGGACAAAAACTATCAAAATTCATTCAAAAAGAAAAATATAGCCCTAAGTACCCTGTAAGTAAACTAATAAGTAAATAATTTAATAAGTAAATTAAACTTTCTAAAAATCTTTCTCCCCAAATCTCCAGGCCCAGATGGTTCCACTGGTGAATTCTATCACACATTTAAAGAAGAAATGATACCGGGGCGTCTGGGTGGCTCAGCCAGTTTAAGCATCCGACTCTTGGTTTCGGCTCAGGTCATGATCTCACGGTTGGTGAGTTCAAGCCCCACATCGGGCTCTACACTGACAGCATGGAGCCTGCCTGGGATTTTCTCTCTCCCTCTCTCTCTCTGCCCCTCCTCTGCTCTCTCTGTCTCTCAAAATAAATAAACTTAAAAAAGAAGAAGAAATTATACCAATTCTCCAAAATTTATTCAAGATCATAGAAGAGAAAGGACACATCCCAACTCATTTTATGAGGCCGGCATTACCCTAATATCAAAGTCAGACAAAGATATTACAAGAAAACTACAGACCAATGTCCCTCATAAACAAAGATGCAAAAATCTTCAATAAAATATTAGCAAACTGAAACTGGCAATTTATTAAAGAGACAATCAATCTATCACGATCAAGGGAGTTCATCTCAAGAATACAAGGCTGGCTCAACATTCAAAATCAACAAAAGTCATTCACCAGATTAAATGACTAAATAATAAAAAAAACATATTATCTCAATAAATACAGAAAAAAAACCCCATTCAACGAAATTCAACATCCGTGCCTGATAAAAATTCAACAAACTAGGGACAGAATGAAACTCCCTTAGCCTAATAAAAGGTATAGATGAGAATCCTACAACCAACATCATTCTTCATGGTGAGATTGAACACTTTGAGACCAGTAACAGAACAAGAATGTCTTCTCCTCACTACTTTATACAACATGATAGTGGAAGTCTTATCCGGCATAATAAGGTATAAATAAACAAATCAATAGCATGTCAAAAGGACAGAGGAACCAACCTAAGAGAACTTTCAATGGCTAAAACTGGAATAATTTGATAGTACTGGATTATAACCCAAAGAATAAAGTACATATTCATGTTCCCTACTGATAGAAATAGATGATTGAATAAATAAATGGGGGAGAAGGGACAAATATTTCTTAGAGAAGAATTCCAAACAATGTAGGCAGATACCATCACCTCCAGGAGGTGTAGTTTAATTCTCCTCGCCTTGAGCGTAAGCTGGTCTTAGTGACTCAACTTCCAAAGAACAAAGTATGAAAAGGAAAAAGCAGGAACTTTGCAGTGTTTGGGAAACCCGGCAGAACCAAGGCTGAACTAAGGCCAGCCAATGCCCCAGTGATAAATCACGTTGATATCCTGTACACCCTGATGTGATGTGATGAGAAGGGCACTTCACCTCTTCCCCCCAAACCTCAATCTAAGCAGAGGAAACATCAGTCACACCCAAATGGAGGCACATTCTATAAAACAACTTACCAGTACCGTCAAAATATTTCAAGGTCATGAAACACAAAGAAGACTAAAAGAAACCGCCACAGATTAGAGGAGACTAAGGAGACATGACAACTAAATGCAATGTGGGATCTTAGACTGGATTCTGGAACAGAAAAAGGACATGACTGGAAAAAAATTGGTAAAATTTGAATAAAGACTACAGTTTAAGTTCATAGTATTTTACCAATGTAAATTACTTAGTTTTGATAAATGTACCACGGTTATGCTAACATTAGGGGATCGGGATAAAGGGCATATGGAAGCTCTCTGTACTACCTTTGCAATTTTTCTGTAAAACTAAATTATTCCAACATAAAAAGTTTATTAAAAACACAGCTGAGGGGCGCATGGCTGGCTCAGTCGGTAGAGCATTCAAGTATTTTTTAAAAAAAAATTTAAAATGTTTTTTAAATTTATTTTTGACAAAGAGAGAGACAGAGTGTGTGAGCAGGGGAGGGGCAGAGAGAGAGAGAGAGAGAGAGAGAGAGAGAGAGAGAGAGAGACGGAAACACAGAATCTGAAGCAGTCTCCAGGCTCTGAGCGGTCAGCACAGAGCCCGATGTGGGGCTCGAACTCGTGAACTGTGAGATCATGACCTGAGCCAAAGTCGGATGCTCAACCGACTGAGCCACCCAGGCACCCCGAGCATTCAAGTATTGATCTTGGCGTTGTGAGATCAAGCCCCATGTCGGGCCTAGAGCTTACTTAAAAAAAAAAAAAAAAGCTGAATGGGAGAACATATTTGTAAATCTTGTATCTGATAGGGGGTTAATATTCAAAGTATATAAAGAACTCATATAACTCAATAGGAAAAAAAAAAACCAATCATTAAAAAATGGGCAGAGGATTTGAATAGACATTTTTCCAAAAAAGACATACAGATGGACAAGAACATGAAAAGGTGCTCCACACCACTAATCATTAGGGAAATGAAAAATCAAAACCATGATGAAATTTATCACCTCACACCTGTTAGAATGGCTATCATCAAAAAGAAACAACAGGGGCGCCTGGGTGGCTCAGTTGGTTAAGCGTCCTACTTCAGCTCAGGTCATGATCTCACAGTTTGTGGGTTCGAGCCCCGCGTTGGGCTCTGTGTTGACAGTGCAGAGCCTAGAGCCTGTTTCGGACTCTGTGTCTCCCTCTCTCTCTGCCCCACCCCTGTTCACACTCTGTCTCTGTCTCAAGAATAAACATTAAAAAAAAAAAAAAAACCAAATGTGAGTGAGGATGTGGAACAAAGGGAACCCTTGGACATTCTTGGTAGGGATGTAAATTGGTGCATCCCACTATGTAAAGGAGTATGGAGGTTCCTCAAAAAATTAAAACTAGAACTACCATGTGATTCAGCAATTCTACTTCTGGGTACTTGCCTGAAGAAAATGGAAACACTGACCTGAAAAGATACATGCACTCTCATGATCACTGCAGCATTATTTACAACAGCCAAGATATGGAAACAACCATTAATGTCCATGAATGAAGAAAGAAAATGTGGCATGTTTACACAGACACACATACACAGTGGAATATTACTCAACCATCAAAAAGGAAGCCTCGCCATTTGCAACAATACAAATGGACGTTGAGAGCATAATGCCGCATGAAAGAAGTCAGAGAAAGACAAACTCCGTATGATCTCATTTATATGTGGAATCTGAAAAAAACAAAAACAAAAACAAAAAACCCTGAACTTATAGATACAGAGAACAGAGTGGTGGTTGCCAGAGAGATGTAGGGTGAGGGGAGGGCCAAATGGGTGAGGAGCTCAAAAGGTACAAACTTCCACTTATAAAACATGTAAGTCATGGGGATATAATGCCAAGCATGGTGACTATAGTTAATAATACTGTATTGCATATCGGAAAGTTGCTAAGAGAGTAGACCATCAAAGTCCTCATCATGAGAAAGAAAATTTGGAACTGCGTACGGTGACAGACATTAACTAGACTTATTGTGATGATACTTTCACAATATACACAAATACTGAATCATTGTTGTACATCTGAAACTAATGTGTTATATGTGAACTATACTTCAAAAACACAGCTAGAAGTTTCTCAGTTCAGACTAGGAGCCAAAGTCCCTACAATGGCCTAGAAGGCCCTCTATCATCGGACTCTTTTACTACTTCTCAGACTTCATCTTGCGTTTATTGAATAAATGAATGAATGAATGACCCTCTCAAACAAAGGAACCCAAGTCTGACTAATCATTAGAGTCATCGGGGAAACTTTTTAAAATGCAGATTCTAAGAGTATGTCTCAGAAATTTTCGAATCAGTCTTTCTTATGTTTTTAAAAGCACCCTAGATGGTTCTGAGGATTCGGCAGGTTTAGATTTTCAAGATGGAAAACACAATGAATTTTCTCAATTAGCAGTCAAAAAGCTTTATTGATTGAAAGTAAATAATTTGTGGGGCACCTGGCTGGCTCAATCAGTTAGGCATCCGACTCTTGATTTCGGCTCAGGGCATGATCTCAGGTTCATGAATTCGAGACCAGTGTTGGACTCTGCGCTGACAGTGCAGAGCCTGCTTGGGATTCTCCCTCTCCCTGCCCTTCCTCTGCTTGCTTGCTCACTGTCTCTCTCAAAATAAATAAACATTAAAAAAAAAAGTGAGTAACTGCTTTAACTGGAGAGGAAGATTTAGAGACTCTGAGGTGCAAGGTATTTGAAATAAAAGTGAATTTTCTGGAAAAAAAAAAGTTTGCCCTTGGCTCAGAAGAGTGGTTTGCAACTGGGAGAGATTTTACCCCCCGAGGGGCATTTGGCGATATCTAGAAACATTTTTGGTTGCCACAACTGGGGGTGTGTGCTCCTGGCATCTGGGGGGTAGAGGCCAGGGGGGCTGTTAAACACCGTATAATGCACAGGACAGCCCCCCACCCAGTTATCCGTCCTAAAATGTCAGTAATGCTGAGGTTGAGAAACCCTCCTTAGGATGATTGATGGTCACTTTTAGATAAGGACCCAATCCACCCAAGTCCTGCTGGAATATTTCCACTGACAAGCCTGCTCCCTGTTCCCTATCAGTCAATGCAATATTGGGCAGCCAAAATTTTTTCCCCAGTATTTTATTTTGAAAAATTCCAAACAATATAGAAAAGTTGGAAGAATAATATAAAACATCCATTTGCTCTTCAAATGTTAACACCCATCAAATGTTAACATTTGGCCCCATTTGCTTTCTCACACACTACACCCATGCTGTTTTTGTTTTGCAGCCATTTGAAGAGTGGACATGATGACAGGACTTCATGACACTTCAGCACGAATCTCCCACATGACCACAATATCATTACCATACTTAAGAATACTAACAGTAATTCCATAATATTATCTCCACACTTCCTGAGGCTTCCCCAAGATGTCTTTTATAGCTTTATAGTTCACCCCATCCCAATCCAAGTTCCAATTAAGTTTTATTCATTGTATTTAGTTGTTATGTTTCTTTTAATCCACAATGGTCCCCCATCATTTTTGTTTCCCAGAACATTATCTGAAGAGTGCTAACCAGTTGTCCTGTAGAATGTCTTTTTAAGATTTGAATCATTATTTTCTCATAGTGTCATTTAACATGTCCCTAGATTTCTGTTCTTTCAGATAAACTAGCAATTAAGTCTTGATTGGATTCAAGTTATTTTTGGGATGAGCTCATCACAGGTGATGCTGTGAATTTCTTATTGCATCGCATCAGAAGAAACACAATGTCAGGCTGTCCTGCCCTCCGTGATGCTAAGTTTGATGGGAGTGATTACCAAATCTCTGCTGTAATAATACATTTCCCTTTTGAATGAGAATGTATAAATATCCTATTTATTAGCAACTTTTACCCCAACAGTTTTAGCACCCACTGATAATCTTTATCTGAATTAATTATTACCTTGGGGATTGGATGATGGTGATTTCCAAAGTTTATTACTCCTTCTACATTTATTAGTTCATAGTATTCTGTAAAGTGGAGAAGAGGTTTCCTTTTATTTCCTCCTCCCTTTTTCGTCATCACTATGGATACATGGATTTCTTTTTTTTTTTTAATGTTTATTTATTATTGAGCGATGGAGAGATAGAGCATGAGCAGGGGAGGGGCAGAGAGAGGAGGAGACACAGAATCCGAAGCAGGCTCCAGGCTCCAAGCTGTCCGCACAGAGCCCGATGTGGGCTCGAACTCACAAACCGCGAGATCATGACCTGAGCCAACGTTGGATGCTCAACCGACTGAGCCACCCAGGCGCCCCAGGATACATGGATTTCTGTTGTTAAATCAATTCCGTTCATTATCCTTTGTGATGCCCAAATTATACCAAGTTTGGCCAGTGGAAAGGGATTTAAGTTGACTCCCGTGACCTGGCATGACCTCATTAGACTGTGAGTACTTCCTATGGGTATCTCTGGTTTTAAAAGTTATTTATATGATGTTTATTGCTGAAATTCCTGTAACATCTGCCCATTGGTTTTAGTTCTTTTGTTTAGTCCTTTTATTTCTTCCATGTGGAATGTTGTGTTACTTAAGCACAAATATTACCCTCGGGGTTGGAGCATTTCTATTAAATCACTCCACTAACATTTCATGAGCACATAAATCGTTAATGTAGACCTGCCCATATACTCACTTCATCCCTAATCTCACACTTTAGGATGTCCATTACAATTATTATTGGCTCAATTTCTTTTTTTAAATGTTTATTTATTTTTGACAGAGAAAGAGTGAACATGAGCAGGGGAGGGGCAGAGAGAGAAGGAGACGGGATCCGAAGCAGGCTCTGCACTGACAGCAGCAGGCCTGATGTGGGGCTCAAGCTCACGAACCATGAGATCATGACCTAAGCTGAAGTCAGATGCTCAACAGACTGAGCCACCCAGGTGCCCCTGCTGATTCAATTTCTGAAACCTGCTGAGAGTTTAAAGGCTTGTTTTCAAGGTTCCATCAGAATGCTCCCATGTCAAAACAGTTGCATCAAAGGAACTAGGACATCTGTACTCTGAAAGCTATAAAACACCGATGAAAGAAACTGAAGATGAAACAAAGAAATGGAAAAATATGCCATGCTCATGAATTGGAATAACCAATATAATATTGTTAAAATGTCCATACTACTCAAAGAAATCTACAGATTTAATGCAATCCCTATTAAATACTAACAACATTTTTCACAGAAACTAGATTCATCTTAAAATGTGTATGAAACCACAAAAGACCCTGAATGGCCAAAGCAATCCTGAAAAAGAAGAAGAGGAGCTCCTAGCTGGTTCAGTCAGAGGAGCATGCGACTCTTGATCTTGGGGTCATGAGTTCAAGCCCCACGTGGGGTGTAGAGATGACTTAAATAAATAAAACTTAGAAAAAAAGAAAAAGGTGAATACAGCTGGAGGTATCTCAATCTCAGATTTCAACATATACTACAAAGCTATAGATAATCAAAACAGTATGGTACTGGCACAAAAATAGACACACAGGTCAATGGAATAGAATAGAGTCCAGAAATAAACCCATGCTTATATAGTCAATTAATCTATGACAAAAAAAGCAAGAATATACAATGGGGAAAAGACAGTCTCTTCAACAAATAGTGTTGGGAAAAGCGGACAGCTACATGCAAAAGAATGAAACTGGACCACTTTCTTTTTTTAAAATTTTTTTTGAAATGTTTTTATTTATTTTTGAAGGAGAGAGAGAGAGACAGAGCATGAGCAGGGGAGAAGCAGAGAGAGAGAGGGAGACACAGAATTTGAAGCAGGCTCCAGGCTCTAAGCTGTCAGCACAGAACCAGATGCGGGGCTCGAACTCACAAACTGTGAGATCATGACCTGAGCCGAAGTTGGATGCTTAACCGACTGAGCCACCCAGGTGCCCCAGAAACTGGACCACTTTCTTACACCATACACAAAAATAAACTCAAAGTGGATTAAAGACCTAAATGTGAGACCTGAAACCATAAAACTAGTAGAAGACATAGGCAGTCATTTCTTTGACATCAGCCATAGAAACATTTTTCTAGGTATGTTTCCTCAGGCAAGAAAAACAAAAGCAACAAAATAAAAAGGCAGCCTACTGAATGAGAGGAGATATTTGCAGATGAATATCTGATAAGGGGCTAATATCCAAAATATATAAAGTTCCTATGCAACTCAACAGCAAAAAGTGAAATAACCCAATTAAAAATGGACAGAGGACCTGAACAGACATTTTTCCAAAGAGGACATACAGATGACCAACAGACACATGAAAAGATGCTCAATATCACTGATCATCAGGAAAATGCAAATTAAAACCACAATGAGATATCACCTTACACCTGTCAGAATGGCTAAAATCGAAAGCACAAGAAATAACAAGCATTGGTGAGGATGTGGGGAAAAAGGAACCTTCAGGCACTGTTGGTGGAAAGCAAACTGGTATAGCCACTGAGGTAGACCATATGGAGGTTCCTCAAAAAGTTAAAAACAGACTTCCCTATGATCCAGTAACTGCGCTTCTGAGTGTTTACCCAAAAAACACAAAAACCCTATAATTCATACATACACCTCCATGTATACATTATTTATAACAGCCAAATTATGGAAGCGGCCCAAGTGTCCATCAATAGATGCATGAATAAAGGAGATGTGGGGTGTGTGTGTGTGTGTGTGTGTGTGTGTGTGTGTATGCATACATACGCATATATAACATGGAATACTACTCAACCATAAAAAGAATGAAATCTTGCCATTTGCAACATGGATGGAGCTAGAGGGTATAATACTAAGTGAAATAAGTCAGCCAGAGAAAGATAACTACCCTATGATTTTACTTATATGTGGCATTTAAGAAAACAAAGAGAAAAAAGACAAAAAAAAACACCCCAGCCTCTTAAATACAGAACACTGGTGGTTGCCAAAGGGGAGGGGGAGTGGGGAAAGGAGTGAAATAGATAAAGGAGATTAAGAGTACACTTATCATGATGAGCACTGAGAAATATACAGAATTGTTGAATCGTTATGCTGTACACTTGAAACTAACATAACACTGTATGTTAATTATACTTAAAAAAAAAAAAGGAGCCAGGTCATAATTTCTGATATATATACTCTATAGTAGATGCAGGCACTGGGTTAGAGCAAATCCTTCATATTGCCACAATAACCACAAAGGTGTATGAAGTACTGTATTAATGGCTGAGTCATACCCAGCATTAGCTATTAAAATTCTCCCAACAATCCTCCAACATTTTCATATAGGTTTCACGGTTATTACAATTTATATATAAAAAGCATGTAAATGCAGACATGCCATCTTTTTAGGGTATATTCCATCAGCACGGCATATTACTACACATATTGGCTCCAGCCAGTCAAGAAAAGCCTGATGAATCTTGAGCAAACCATGTCCCTGCTCTGACGGACAAACAGAACTCTGTCCTTTAGAATCGGTATACCTTCAAATACATGTAGGCAGATATAACCCTTCAGGAGGGCACACAAATTCCAGTTCCTCTGTTTGCAGACATGTTTTCAGTATCTGAAATTTATTGGTGGCATTTGTCCACTGGGGAAAACAATCCTAATTATGCATGGAAAGTTAATCATATTAAATACATAAAATAGTATACCATTTTGTTTATATTTCTTATTTCCTTTCCAGTAGGGTCAAAGCACACTAAAGCAGAAAGAATCCTTATAAAGTGCTTTGTAACTCTGTACAGGGAGAACAAAACAGTCACTCACTGTAGTACAATACAATAAGAATTAGAAATAACAAAATATATAATAATGAAATGTGACATTCAAGTACTAACATGACAGAATAGGGGGAAAAGACCTACTGCCTAATTTCTAGTTAGTTACACAGGGATTTTTGAATGATGTGAAATTCTGACTTTTTTTTTTAATGTTTATGTTTGAGAGAGAGACACACACACACAGTGAGAGCAGGGGAGGGGCAGAGAGAGAGAGTGAGGGGGAGACACAGAATCCAAAGCAGGCTCCAGGTTCTGAGCTGTCAGCACAGAGCCCAACGTGGGGCTTGAACCGAAGGACTACGAGATCATGGCCTGAGCCAAAGTTGGACGCTTAACCGACTGGGTCACCCAGGCGCCCCAAAATTTTTGCCAGTTGTGAATAGTAACAGGAAAAAAAACATAAACAAGAAAAAGAAGGCAATGTAAGAGAAATGCTAAGGGCAAGAGTAATTCTAAACATGCATCAGGAGGATAACCACACAAGTACACCAATCATCCAGAAGGTACCTTTACTCAGCAGAGGAAGGAAGTCAGGTGCTTTCTCCCCAAAAACTCTCTGAGCATCTTCAGCTTTCATTGATACTTCCTTGGTTTGAACTAGGAAGAATCCTTTACCAACCATCTGTGGAAAATAAAGATTCGTTTGGATTTTAAAATGAACTTCTGAGATTAAAACAGTATTTTCCTATTCTAGCATTTTTCGACATAAAACCGTGACACAGCATGCTGATGTTTGTTTGAATCAGCACTCTGATTCAGGGTGTTTGCTCTAACAAGTTCTCACATACGCAAGATTTTTCCAGATGGGTGTTTCTGGTTAAGAATTAGTGTGTGGTGCGTAAGGAGTTTGGTGACACATGCAAACGTCCAGTGAGAATGGTTAAGTAAGTAAACTAGGGTGCATTCATCACATGATGAAATAGCACAGTTCATGAAATCTAACATACGACAAAAGGGGGAAGAGCTTAAGTAATAATTTTGAAAAGCATGATACAGATGTATACAGTATAGCACAATAATAATAGACTACATTTATGGAGCACTTACTGTGTGCCAGGCAATTTTATGCACTTTATATATGTGTAACACATTTAATCCTCTCGTGTGGTAGGTGCTATTATTACCCTCATTCTACAGGTGAGGAAACTAAGGCACAGAGTGGCCAAGAAATTTACCCAAGGTCACACAGCTATAAAGAGAACTGTGATTCGAACCCTGTTAATCTGCTTATAGACTAAATAAATTAAAGATTATTCCTAAAAAGACTATTCAAGATAGAGTACATTATGGATGGTTTTTAAGTTTATTTCTACTCTTCTTCATTGCTACAATACTGTACAATGAGTACACGTTGATTTTTTTTAACGTTTATTCATTTTTGAGAGACAGAGCGTGAGCAAGGAAGGAGAGGGAGGGAGACACAGGATCTGAAGCCACAAGTACACGTTGATTTTTAAAATAACTATTAAAGTAGTTTTAAAAAATTGCACAGAATTCAACCACTTAGTTTTTTTAGCAAAGTCTCTTAGATTTTTAAGTATAAAAGTAGCATGCATGGGGGTGCCTGGGTGGCTCAGTCGGTTAAGCATCCAACTTCAGCTCAGGTCATGATCTTGCGGTTCATGGGTTTGAGCCCCGCGTCCGGCTCCGTGCTGACCGCTCGGAGCCTGGAGCCTGCTTCGGGTTCTGTGTCTCCCTCTGTCTCTGCCCCTCCCCCCCCCTCAAAAATAAACATTAAAAAAAATTTTAAGTAACATGTATGCTCAATACAGAACACTTGAAAAATAAAAAATAGAAACAAATATGAACCAAGGTGCTATCACTCAAAGATGCCCCTGCCATACAGGTATACTTCCTTTTATCCTCCCAGTGTTCGTTTTCCCCCCATTACAGAAATAACACCTGTTCATTGCAAAACCCATATAACTGCAAAAAAGAGAAGAAAGTCCTGCTCTGAATCCACTTCCTAAGAATAACCACAACTGCTAACATTTTAGTATATATAACTTCCCGGACTGAGATCTCTAAAAAAAATAAGAATAATAATAATAATTCAGATACTTATATGATATTCTACAAATCTTCCCTTACTTGACTGTGAATACTTCCCAGCTATTCCACTATAAAGTCAGTTTTAATGGCTCATCATATTTCACCCTATGGCTACGTTATTCCATACTATTCCATCAAATTGGATTCAAACTCAAATCCTTTTGGAGAGCCTTCAATGCTGCCTCAGAAAAAAAAAAAACATACATAAAAAAAGTAGCAGAAAAGCGCATGGGCATCACTGCCAGGTGATGACTGCAAAGTTACTTAAAATAGCAGGAATAATCCTACCTCTGTTTCTAATTTTCTAGAGAGCTCACTACCTCTACCTCTCATTTCATACTCAGACACATAAACTGACAAAAGATGATTAACTCAAAATACTGTTACCTAAAAACAAATAAGGGATTATGAAACTTGATCTATTTCCATATCTCACTGCAGATATCCAGAGACTCCTTTTTCATGGAAACTCTTCTACTCTTAAAGACTTGAAAATAGGGCTTAACTACCCAACTTTAAATTATGCAATACGTTACTTCCCAACATTTCAGACCACTTTTACATTAGTTTGTCCTGTGCGTATCTGTGATGTAGCCAAGAGGAAGCAAGAAATCTGACTTTTTAGGTGAGAAAATTGAGGCCCAGTAACTTCTCTTGATTCACTCTGGAATGTGTTTTCTGCTTTATCCAGCTTCTCTGGACTTCCTAGATTAAAAAAAACTCCTAGGACACATTCAATTTATAAAAATAATGTGAATCAAAATTCTGTGCTGGTCCTAGGGTTGAACATAACCAACCAGAATCAGCAATCACAGTTCCAGTTGAGGCTGTCTTAAGGTATTTAGGTTATGGTATGAGAAAGACTCAAGGGTTGTTTGCTTGTTTTTTCCATCTCAGAATTAAGTAGCTCCTACACATATTTTCCTGGGAAATCGAGCTTCATTGAAAAAAAAAAATGTAATCTCTCAGAGGGCCTGGGTGGCTCAGTCGGTTGAGCGACCGACTTCGGTTCAGGTCATGATCTCACAGTTCTCAGGTTCGAGCCCCACGTCAGGCTCTGGGCTGGCAGCTTGGAGCCTGGAGTCTGCTTCAGATTCTGTGTCTCCCTCTCCCTTTCCCTCTCTCTGCCCCTCCCCTGCTCATGTTCTGTCTCTCTCTCGCTCTCTCAAAAATAAACACTGGGGGGCGCCTGGGTGGCGCTGTCGGTTAAGCGTCCGACTTCAGCCAGGTCACGATCTCGCGGTCCGTGAGTTCGAGCCCCGCGTCAGGCTCTGGGCTGATGGCTCGGAGCCTGGAGCCTGTTTCCGATTCTGTGTCTCCCTCTCTCTCTGCCCCTCCCCTGTTCATGCTCTGTCTCTCTCTGTCCCAAAAATAAATAAAAAACGTTGAAAAAAAAATAAACACTGAAAAGAATTTTTTTTTAAAAAAAGGGGGTGCCTGGGTGGTTCGGTCGGTTGGGTGGCTGGCTTCAGCTCAGGTCATGATCTTGCGGTCTGTGAGTTCGAGCCCCGTGTCGGGCTCTGTGCTGACGGCTCAGAGCCTGGAGCCTGCTTCCGATTCTGTGTCTCCCTCTCTCTCTGACCCTTCCCTGCTTGCTCTCTCTGTCTCTGTCTCTCCCCAAAATAATAAACATTAAAAAATTAAAATAAATAAATAAATAAATAAATAAATAAATAAATAAATAAATAAAATAAATATGTAATCTCTCTCTTAACATGTAAATTGGTGATCTTTTAGCATGTTTTGATACCCTCTTCACATGTACTCGGTGTCTTCTTTGTTTTGTTCTTTTTAGTCCCCAATTCTGTGCTTTCAGAATTAGAGAGGGTAAGTCCAACCCGAAAGTCCCAGGGATTTTCCTTCTAGGCTGAAGGGTGGTATCTGCCTTGACTCCCCGTACTTCCCTCACATTCCTGCTCCACCAGGCACCTGTCAACTCTCCTCTACTGCTGAGGCAGCAGAGTAGCATCGGACTTAAGGGCTGAGACTGTGGTCTACAAAGCCAGGCTGCCTGGATTTAAATCATGGCTCTTGCTGTTTCCTGGCTGAGGGGCCTTTTGCCAGGTACTTACCCTCTCTGTGGCTCGTTTTCCTTATCTGCAAAAAGGGAAATAAACGGCACCTATTTCATAGATTACTCTAAGTCAAGTGAGTTACTTCATTTAAACCCCTTATAAAGATGCCTGGCATATGGTGAACACTACCTAAGTGTTAGCCATTATTATTGCTGTTGTTGCGTTTTTGTTTCAAACTCTTCTGTAATCCAGAAGGACATCTAAAGAACATCATTCTTCCTGGTCGTGTTGTTTTCAAGTGCACACGACACTGTCATTTCACACATCAGATACCGCAAGTGAAAAGGTAAAGAACATATGATGACTCATGAGGAAAGACGGTGTTTGTTGTGATGGCTTTTTAAAAAATAAGTGTGCTATCCACTCCTTGTTACCCACCAAAAAGGAGTTTAACCTGAATAATGATATCTTCTGCAAACTGTATGTAGATTTTTTTTAAAAAAATCACCATACAGGATAAAGCAAATACTGACTTCTCAGATGTTGGATTAACATATGTGACTAGATAGCTTGAAGGCCAGAAGTACTTTTCTATATCTTACCAGATTCACAGCATGTTTTTATCAGATTGGCATGAACAAAAAAGAAAATACCACAGTCTTAAATGTGCACTTTGGCTTCTGTTGTTTTGAAAACTAGATTTCAGATATGCTTTATGGATTTCAGACACGGGTTTTCTACACTGTAGGATGTGTAGCCACAGAGAGGAGGTCATCTTTGGTGGGGCTTTTTTCTCTTATAATCTTCCTTTCGACAGAACTGTTACAATTTCTAGAAAATCCATGGGGTGCCCGGGTAGCTCAGTCAGTTGAGCATCCGACTTCGGCTCACGTCATGATCTCACGGTTCATGGGTTCGAGCCCCACATCGGGCTCACTGCTGTCAGCCTGTCAGTGCAGACCCCACTTCGGATTCCCTGTCCCCCTCTCTCTGCCCCTCCCCTGCTTACACTCTCCCAAAAATAAATAAATATTTTTAAAAATCCAATCAAAAAGAGACTTGGTAAGTTTTCCATTCGCCGCTTCATTTCTGGAAGTCTGATTTTTAAATTCAAAGACTCCTTCTGAAGGATACCTGATTACTGGATAATTAATACAGCCTTCTGCTGTCTCCCCACTGGAGCACCCGCCAACGCAGGAACTGCTGCTTCCTGGAGCCCCTCATCTCTCCGTCCCCAGGTATTCTGCAAGTGGGAGCCGCTCCCGATAGAACTCCTCTCTAGTCCCAAATTCACCAAGTCCCTGATCCTGAGCCCACAAGCTGCTATCCCAGCCCCCACCCTCGTTCTGACACACCAGCTGCCCCTTCACATAGCAACAGGGAAAAGGCGAGTGGTGTGGGGCTCGTTCCCCCAGTCACGTCAGGGGCCAAAAGCTGTACTCTGAAATGTCTTTCCTACCTTCCCTAGCCAAACTCCTAATAAATGAGGCCAGGCTTTACTCTGCAGTACTACCTTTGTAAGCTTCCACGGCAATCATTTATTATAAAGAATGGAAGTTCTCTGGGGGCAGAGAATTTCGCCTATGTATCTCCATCTCCGGCACATGCCATATTTCATCAGCTTTAAGTTGCCGTCGATTGCAAGATGCATTTCAGATAAGCAAAAACGTGGAAAACAAATGTGCATCCTATAATCAATGAAATACGGTAACAGAGTAACTCTTCACACAGTAAGTGCTTAATAAATGCTTACTGAATTGGACTGTATTTTTAAAAGTTTCTTTGGGAAAGTATTTTGAGGCCCAGAGGACTATAACTTAAGAGCTGTCTGTATTTCTCTTTTTTTTAAACGTTTTATCTATTTTTCAGGGCAAGTAAGTGGAGGCAGGGCAGAGAGAGGGAGAGAGAGGATCTGAAGCGGGCTCTGCGCTGACAGCAGCGAGCCCGATGCGGGGCTCCAACTCCCGAAGTTCGAGTTCCTGAGCCGAAGTCGGACACCCAACTGACTAAGCCACTCAGGTGCCCCAAGGACTGCCTGTATTTCTACCAGCCAATTTGAAAAGAAAGTTCTCCAGAAAGTGGTGTGCTTCTACCTAGGTGTGTGTCTGTTTCTCTGGTCTCTCTCCTTACCTCATCAATTAGTTTTCTGGCATTTGCGATTGTATAATCGCCAGCAAATAATACCACCAAGCAGGATTCATCACTGCTCTTCGGCCTCTGACCTCGAGACACTGGAACGATACTTCTGTTGGCTTCTGTGGAAATGCGGACAGCTTTGAGCTCTTCGGTGGCAGGGAGAGGAACATGGTCTTGAACCACGGCACCTTCTGGAAGAAGGCTCCAGTTGAGTTCTCCTGACACAGGCGTGAAGTCATGAATGTTGCTCCAGGTGTTGTTGAAGATACTTAGCCCTGCGTCTTTGAACTGGAACGCTAGCTCAGGGTAGTACCACTGGAAACAGCCAAACCTGATGTTTGTGGAAGACTCAATGATGGGCTGAGTGGCACAGCACAGAAAGACTTCCAGCTTCCTACAGTCCCTCACACGGAACTGCTGGCAGGCTAACGTGCATTTGCAATCTCTGCAATTCCGGAAAAACACGCTGCCTTTCACAGGTCCCAGGAAAATCACGCAGTTAGCACAGTCATCGATAGTGATTGTAGCCGAGTGATCAAAAATATAGATGTTACAGTTCTCACAGTCTTGAATGAGGAACTGTTGTCCTGCCACTTGGCCAGGCAAGCGACCTACTGTTTCATCCTTCAGTCCGCTGAACATGTAGTCTTTTGGATCAACCTGCAGGGACAAAACACAGGCCTTGAGTATTATCAACAGCATCAGACAAATAATAGTCCGATAGACTATAGTCCGATAGTCAAGTGTCTACTGGATCCCAGGCACAATTCTTAAGTGCTAAAATCTTAAGTTCCTACTCTCCTCGACTTTGCAACATAGTAAGAAAATGAAGAACGCAAATTATTTTTTTCAATAAATAAAAGGAATGGGGGGGGGGCAGAAGGGAGAGGAGACCATGATAAAGGAAGATTCAAGGACACATCAGCCAACCAATGTGGGGACACTGTTTGGATCCTGTTTCAACATACTAACTGTAACAATACCTTTTGGAAACGATTGGGGAAATCCTACTACACACAGCACTTTGGATGTTATTAAGGGATATTTCAGCTCTGACCCTTTTTCTGTTTCTGATGCTTCACTTTTTTGGTTTTTATTTTTTTAATTCAAGTATAGTTAACACATAGCATCATATTAGTTTCAGGTGTACAATATGATTCGACAATTCTATACATTATATCAGGATAAATGTGCTCTTCATCCCCTTTATCTATTTCACCCATCCCCCCCCCCCAACTCCCCTCTGGCAGCTTCCGGTTTGTTCTCCATATTTAAGAGGCTGGGTTTTTGTTGGTCTCTTTTTTTTTTCTTTATTCATTTGTTTTTGCTTCTCAAATTCCACAAGTGGAAATTTGAAACAGCTTCTGCTTCTCTAAAAACTTCTGAAATTGGAGATAGGCCCAGATTGAAATATATTTCTCTATCCTTCAATAAACTGATGGATGGGTCTTAGTTTCTAAACCCCGACTGATTTCTGCAATACGCTACAGAAACTGGAAGAACCTGAAGGCACAAGAATCACTCTATGTCATAACTTGCATCTGTAAATGTGATTCAAACATATCTTGAGCTTTTCCTACAGTGTAATTCTTCAAATGCCACCATTCCCATCTTTTACATATTCTAAACTAAAGCTCACATCACGTTTTAAACAGTACGCCTGGAATCCGTCACGTTACATATTTTAAAGTTCTAACTGACCGCTCAAAGTAGAGTCACAAAAAGGTCACTTTGATTTTTCCAAATTCCTTTTGAGTCTACTTGCACTATTTTACCTCTTTGCAAATATTAGATTTCACGCCAAAACTGTTCATGTGCCAGAAATAGACTCCCTTACAGTAGGCAAAAATTGGATTATTCACAAAGGTTAACTTAATCTTCTTGATTGTTACCAAACTAGCTTAAAGTGATTTATTCGGTATTGCACAATAAATGTACTTTTTCAGTTTTACATTACGCGCTAGAAGGAGTACTCGTCTGTAGCATGAAACAATAAAAGAGGCCCTTTGTTTCCCAGTCTTAATTCTGTCACCTATAAGCAACATGATTTGGAAAAGGTGCTTGAACTTTCCAGATCTTCAGTCATTCAGCCAACATCTGACCAACACCCAAAATGAGCTAGATATTCTTTTAGGCACTAACATGAGTATGATGTTTAGTTACTTCCCATAAAAAAAAAAGTAAACACTCACCTAAACAGATGATTTAAAAACAACTTGGCTGTGCAATGCACGATGCCTAGAATATTCTGGAAACATAGAGGAGGGACTCCAGGGGTGGGGGATGCAGGGGTGTAAGACTTCACATACGAAGCCAGAGTACACAAGCTGGAGTTCACCCCCACAAAAGGGGTGGGAGTAAAGGACCCTCCCTTCCCACACCAGGCAAAAGTGAAAGAATGAACAAAATAAAACTCAACAGAGAACGTGAGGAAAACCGAAAGCGGTTTGGTGTTTAGCTGTGATACTAGAAGGCTAGCAGATGAAGCTAGAGAGGTAGGCAGGGGCCATGTTATAAAGCCTGGAAGTCATCCGTGGGCAACAGGGTGCCACAGGAGGATTTACGTAAGGAAAATGTACATTTCGGAAAGATGACTCTGATCGAAATAAGGAGGTGGAGCACGGATCTGAAGATTGTTGCAGTCATCCAGAAAGTTCTGGAAGCAGAGTGGTGGTTGGGAGCGAAGAGGAAGACGGGATACATTTGAGAACTATTGAGGAAGTAGAATCGACCGACTTGATAATTCAATGGCTGTAGGAGGGAAGGCAGAGGGACGGGTCCAAAATGATGCCTAGTTCTCTAGTTGGTGATTTTCGACTTTTCCGACTATAATCCACATTAGTAGATTCTTCAGCACAGCCCAGCACACATACTTGTGAGTATTTGTGCATGTACACATACCGAGGAAGTAAAAGCTTCACAAATAATATTTACCCTAATTTTGTGGTAAACCCCGAATATTTTCTATTATCCCACCTCTAGGTTTGAAAAAACACTGCTCTGGTTTATGTGTTTGGATGTTGGTAGTGTCATACACACACACACAAAACAAACAAACAAAAAACAGAGAGAGAGAGAGAGAGAAAGAAAAGAAAAAATATAGAGGCAACACAGGTTTAATGTGGAAAGAAGTGTTCAAGCAGTTCTATTTCTAGGATGTTACAGGTGATGCACGTATATCAAGGTGCAATACTCCAGTTTGGTCTCTACCAAGAAACTCAACTAGCATAGCTTCTGGGGCTCCCCTATTGCCCAAGATCAACCCCAAAGGGACTGAGTAAGGAAAACACCAAGAAAAAGGGAAACTATGAGAAATCCCTGTGGTACAGCGTGGGAGGATAAAATAGAAAAGGAACCTCTAGGGTTTCTGCTCTTGCTTCTTCCTCCCCTAAATCTTGAGACAACAGTATTTCTCCCACACTTGCTGGGACTCAGATCTCTGGTCAAGACTTCAGGGCAGGGCAGAGCGAATTTAGGGCAGGGCAGAAACCCTGTGCTGGTGAAGAGCTGGGAAAAAATAGGTGGGGGTGGGGGGCACCTGGGTGGCTCACTCAGTTAAGCATCTGACTCTTGATTTTGGCTCAGGTCATGATCTCACAGTTCATGGGTTTGAGGGAGTCAGGCTCTGTGCTGACAGTGTGGAGCCTGCTTGGGATTCTCCCTCTCCCTCTGCCCCTCCCTGGCTCATGCATGCTGGCACTCGCTCTCGCTCACGCACGCTCTCTCTCTCTCTCCCTCTCTCTTCCCTTCTCAAAATAAATAATAAAAAAATAGGTAGGGACTAACTATGACAATTGCCCAGGACTTCTCCAAACCCTCATAATTGGCAGATTAAAATCTAAGGAGTGTCTTTTTTCCCCTTCAGTTTCCTGGCTTTTATTTTATTTATTTTTTAAAAATATAATTTATTGGGGTGCCTGGGTGGCTCAGTCGGTTAAGCGTCTGACTTAAGCTCAGGTCATGATCTCACAGTCTGTGAGTTTGAGCCCCATGTCAGGCTCTGTGCTGACAGCTCAGAGCCTGGAGCCTGCTTAGGATTCTGTGTCTCCCTCTCTCTCTGCCCCTCCCCTGCTCATGCTCTCTCTCTGTCTCAAAAATAAATAAAAACATTAAAATTTTTAAAAAATAAAATAAAATATAATTTATATGTAAAACATACAGTGTATACAGTGTGCTCTTGGCTCTGGGAGTAGATTCCCATGATTCATTGCTTACATACAACAACCCAGTGCTCATTCCAAGTGCCCTCCTCAATAATGCTGCTTCTCTCAACTACTGATTAGTCAAGCAGACCAAAAAAATGAAATCAACAATAATATATAAGATCTGAACCATACCATGAGAATAAGCCTGAGTTCTGCATCCAACAAATACAGTACACTCACAGTTTTCTTAAGGACATATGAACGCTTTTTAAATAAATCATGTACTAGATCATAAAGCCTAAATAAATTTTAAATAATAGATAACTTACAGACTATGACATGGGACCAACATGTAATTAAGTTAAAAGTTAATAACAAGGGGTGCCTGGGTGGCTCAGTCGGTTGAGCATCTGACTCTTGACTTCAGCTCAGGTCATGATCCCACAGTACTGGGTTCAAGCCCCACATTGGGCTCTGTGCTTACAGTGAGGAGCTTGCTTGGGATTCTCTCCCTCTCCCTCTCTCTCTGTCCCTCCTCTGCTCTCTCAAAATAAATAAATAAACTTAAAAAGTTAATAACAACAAATAATTTTAAAAATTCTTGCCTACTGGGGCGCCTGGGTGGCTCAGTCAGTTGAGTGACCGACTTCAGCTCAGGTCATGACTTCACAGTTTGTGAGTTCGAGCCCTGTGTTGGGCTCTGTGCTGACAGCTCAGAGCCTGGAGCCTGCTTCTGATTCTGAGTCTTCCTCTCTCTCTCTGCCCCTCCCCCACTCATGCTCTGTCTCTCTCTCTCAGAAATAAACATAAAACAATTAAAAAAAATTCTTGCCTACTTGAAAATTTATTTTTTTATATGAAATTTATTGTCAAATTGGTTTCCATACAACACCCAGTGCTCATCCCAAAAGGTGCCCTCCTCAATGCCCATCACCCACCCTCTCTTCCCTCCCACCCCCCCCCATCAACCCTCAGTTTATTCTGTTTTTAAGAGTCTTTTATGGTTTGGCTCCCTCCCTCTCTTTTTTTCTTTTCTTCCCCTCCCCCATGGTCTTCTGTTCAGTTTCTCAGGATCCACATAAGAGTGAAAACATATGGTATCTTTCTCTGTATGACTTATTTCACTTAGCATAACACTCTCCTGTTCCATCCATGTTGCTACAAAAGGCCAGATTTCATTCTTTCTCATTGCCACGTAGTATTCCATTGTGTATATACACCACAATTTCTTTATCCATTCATCAGTTGATGGACATTTAGGCTCTTTCCACAATTTGGCTATTGTTGAGAGTGCTGCTATAAACATTGGGGTACAAGTGCCCTATGCATCAGCACTCCTGTATCCCTTGGGTAAATTCCTAGCAGTGCTATTGCTGGGTCATAGGGTAGGTCTATTTTTAATTTTCTGAGGAACCTCCACACTGTTTTCCAGAGTGGCTGCACCAGTTTGCATTCCCACCAACAGTGCAAGAGGGTTCCCGTTTCTCCATATCCTCGCCAGCACCTATAGTCTCCTGATTTGTTCATTTTGGCCACTCTGACGGGCGTGAGGTGGTATCTGAGTGTGGTTTTGATTTGTATTTCCCTGATGAGGAGCGACGTTGAGCATCTTTTCATGTGCCTGTTGGCCATCTGGATGTCTTCTTTAGAGAAGTGTCTATTCATGCTTTGGGCAGAAAACATGAATAGACGCCTACTTGAAAATTTAAAAAGCATACTGCTAAATAAACCATGGGTTAAAGAAGAAATCATAATCAAATCTAAAAATACTCAGAATTAAATGTTAAGACACCACATTTGGGATGCAGCAAAAATGGTGCTTTGACAGAAAGCTATAACCTTAAATAGCTATAATAAAAACACTCAAAATTAAGCAGTTAAATGTCCTTAAGAAATTAGACAATACACAATAAACTTACAGAAAGTAGGAGAAAAAAAGATAAAAAATAATATCAGAGGTTAATGATTGAGGTATTAAATATGTAATAGAAAACATCAGCAAAGTCAAAAATATGTTTTGCTGGGGGGGTGGGCGGAAAAAAAAGGAAAAAAATAGGCAAACTTCTGGAAAGAATGATCAAGGAAATAAAAACGAAACACAAATAGTATGAATGAAAAGGGGGATATCACCCTAAAGTAGAGGTTAAAAAGAGAACAGCATCAACAACTATATACCAACAAGCTTTAAGAAATTTTGTCTATGAAATGAACACATCTCTTGAAAAATAACTTATCACAACTGACTCCAGAAGAAGTTAAAAGCCTAAATAAAATGCTATTACTACTACAGAAATAGAAGCAGTGGGCTAGCTAAGTGTTCCCACAAAGAAAACACCAGGCCCTGATGGTTTTATAAGCAGATTCAGATTTTATTTATCCCAGGTTTATGCAAACCTTAAAAGACAATAGAAAACAAAGGAACAGTCCTAACTCGTGCTACTAGCCTTCCCAGTGAGATCCTAAGAAGAAAAACAAAGACACAGCAAAAGAAGAAAATTTAGGTTCATTTCACTCATGCCTATAGATTGGGGGGGGTGGTGGAGGTGGGGACAACCGCCAATTAAATCAATCCCATAAAAAGAGGAAGCGCCACAACCAAGCTGGATTCATCCCGAGTTGCGTGAAAATGGTTCAATATTGGAAGATCTCTCAATGTAAGTCACTACTACGTAATAACAACTTACATTTTACTCCTAATTCTTATTGCTCTCCTATGGGACCTTTTTTCCTCAGTAGATCTGCAGTCACTTTCTGTGACTTGTCTATGTCCTCTGATTCTCCTTTGCCCAGACAGCCTTCTCCTAGGTCTGCTTGTCCACCTGTCAGACTTTTTCTGTGAAGCTTTCCAGTTTCCTCGACCAGAAGCCTGCTCTCCCTTTTCGGAGTATCTACATTACATTAAATACCAGTCTCTGTCCCTTCCTGTGCAGTGATCTTTGGGCTGGAATCCCATAACCAATCTATTTAAAACTGAAACACTACCTCCAATACTACCTCTTTACCCTTCTTTATTTTTCTCCGAAGCACTTAGCTTCCTTTTAAGGCACTATGTGTGAATTATATTTATTATCCGTATTCTACTGGTCCTCTATTACGACATAAGCTCCATGAGGGAAGGGATTATCTGTTTTGCTCCCCCTTGTTTCCCCCCCCCCCCCCCCCGTACCTAGCACAGTGCCTGGCACCACAGAGGCGCTCCACACATCCTTGCTGAATCCATTTAAACTACTTAATCTTTGTTACCTCGGAGTGTAACCTGAGGGAGGCAGCCCCTAGGTTTCTCTTTAATAAACAAACGTGAAGGGTAACTAAGTTTGATAATCATACACTTCACACCCCATTCTCCAGTCTATCTCCAAAGAAGAGAGACCCTGATAAGGATCAAGAACAAAAATGATGTTCTTAGGGGCATTTAGTTAGGTCACGGTTCAAGTTGGCCAACTTGAGTAGGAAGATAATTATACACGAAGCCAGGCAGAGGCACTCCTAATATCAGTCCTGGGTTTCTCCTTTTTACATTCTCTTCCCTCCCATACCTGGGGTAAAAGGAAGGTGAGGCTACCTTCCACTTGGAAGACGGGAATGGGAATGGGAATGTGGTCATGGCGCAGGCTACCAGGATCTGGATCTAGCCCAGGCCTTAAAGTGGAAAAAAGGAACATGCAAGGGTGGTTTCAGCCAGTTCTGCTTTAGGCTTTAAGGAGGGTATAAAACAATTCTCTGGTCTTCTTCAGCCTGTCACCTTGGCACTGATCCACCTCCCACAGTGGGGAGTGAGAAGAGCAAGAAAGCCATGAGTATGGGAAAAGGAGCCCAGGAGTTGGCCTGGCTCTACCAAGGCCTCAAGTTCAATGGGCAAGTGGAATCTTCAAGCTTCAGTTTATCGGTTTATGGCTTATCTCACTGTACCAGAAACTCCTTAAAACTTTGATGTGACACTCTGCGTGTATTTTCCTGGGGAATTAATTTGGGGTTCAAGGTTCTGGCCAAGTTATCTTTGTCTGAGATATGGATAGCAAGTTCAAACATTTGCAAGCACGTTTATCTAAGAATTAAGTATGTAACAAACCAGTGTTTGGATAAAAATAACAAAACAGAACAGTTAATACCTATGACTTAAAGGAATTTAGCTAATGTGTTTTGCACGCAAGTGATACATAAGATGCACGGTATTTAACGGAGAAATTTCAACTACGTTAGTTATAATTAGTACAATATCAGTAGTTGTAGTTAAGACTTGTTGCAAATGCACAAACAACATCCACTCTTAACTTTGAAATGACTGAGCTGCTATCGTAGTCTGTGCAGGAAGCCATATGGACTGAGGACTGAATACCTGTGTCGTCTCAAAACTCATCTGTTGAAGCCCTAACCCCCAAGGTGATGGTATTTGGATTTGGGCTCTTTAGGTTTAGAGGAGGTCCTGAGGGCAGGGCCTCATGATGGGATTTAGTGCTCTTAGAAGGAAAGAAGGAAGGAAGAAGGGAAAAGAAAAGATCTTCCCTCTCTCTCCCTCTCTCCTTGTGTACACACTAGAGGAAAGGCCATGAGTACATAGCAAGAAGGTAACTGAATAGGAGCCAGGACGCAGGCCCTCACCAGTGAGAACCGGGAAACTTCTGGCACACTACAACTCTGGCCCAATCCCTGGAGTAAAAGACTTGACCAAACTCAAGCATGGCTTCTAGCAGCACAAAGCCCTGTCTCTAGAAGGACCCTTCAACCCCCCCCCCATTATAATTCCTGCCTGGAAAATGTTTCTGCCAGGAAAATTTACTGTTTGTTCTAGCCAATACCTGATAATGGGCCCCTGACCTCCCTTTCTTACAGCATGTACTAAAAAGAACTCACCGCTGTGAGTATGTAAGTCTTAAAATTCAGAAATCTCTTTCTCAAGGACCTGACAGCCACTCCTTTGAAATATAAATGTCAGGAAGGATAGGGCCTCTGTCTACCAGTCTCTGTGGGAGGACAGAATCCACACTTTGATAACTGAGTTAATGAACACAGCTCGTCTATTCACATTCACACTGACCAACTTTGCAATTTTCACTTCTCTGACTCTACGAAGCCCCTGCCCTCCCTGCTCCCTCATTTTCCTAATAAAATCGCTGAAATCACTTCCGCACAAATTGGAAAGGAGCTCAGCTCTGTCCCCCACTGCCAGTAGTTACTGAATAAAATCTGGTTTTGACGCTTTAACTCATGTCCAGCAATATTGACCTGTGACACCAGACACTTGATCTGCCGGCACCTTGATCTTGGACTTGCAGTCTCCAGAACCATCTAAGACATAAATTTCTCTTTAAAGCTACCTAGCCCATGCTATTTTGTGATGGCAGCCTGAGGAGACTGAGACTGGTTGCCATAACAAAATAACAGATCAGGTGGCTTAAACAACAGAAATTTATGTCTCACAGTTCTGGAGGCTGGGAAGTCCAAGATTAAGGTGCCATCACAGTTGGTTGGTTTCTGGTGAGACCTCTCTCCCTGGCTTGCAGACAACGTCTGCCTTCTCACTATATCCTCGCATGGCCTTCCCGAGTGAGTACGCAACAAGTTCTCTGAGGTCTCTTCTTATAAGGAACCTAATCCTATCAGATCAGGGCCCTACCTTTATGATCCCGTTTAACCTTTAATTACTTCCTTTGAGGCCCCATCTCCAAACACAGCCACAATGGGAGTTAGGGCTTCAACACATGAATTTTGGAAGGACACGGATATTCAGTCCATAACAAATGTCAATGCTGAGGAGTTAAATGTAATTTACTATTTGTCTAAGTACTTTATCTGGATACCTCAGTTCTCATGGTTACGGGGAGAAACTAACCCTCTAGCTAAAGAGTTGTATAGTATAAAATTATTCAGATTGTCAATATGGTCCACGAAGGAGAAACTTAGGATACTTCCTCAACAAATCTTGGAAGTTCTTCAAAACAAAAAGTAATCATAAATAACCTGAAGCTTAGTACCACAGGAATTTTGCAAGTTACTAGTTTTCAAATAAAGTGCCTAAAAAAAACAAACATGGAAACGTCATATTTCAAGCTACCTGTTCACAAGAGCCACTTATGAAGTGAGCGTAGTTTGGGCTGTATTTCTTACTATAATCCACAAAAGGTAGTGGATACACTTTTGAAATCAAAGAAACTATTTCAACAGTTGGAGTTCACCCGATACAGCTACTAAACTAAGTTAAGCATTATTTTCCTAACAGAAAACAAAAGTGAACATCTCATTTTTTCTTACTGAGCAGCAATGAAATTTTCCATTAAAATTCATCTCTGCAGTTAAATTTCCATAATGATAATCTGAGATGAAATAATGGAATGTGTTAATTTAATTTTTATTTAAGTTTATTTATTTATTTATTTATTTAGAGAGAGAGAGCACAAGCAAGTGAGCATGAGCAGGGGAGGGGCAGAGAGAGGGAGAGAGAATCCCAAGAGGGCCCCGTGCTGTCGGTATGGAGCCCGACACGGGGCTCCAAACCATGAACTGTGAGATCACGACCTGAGCCAACACCAAGAGTCGGACGCTCAACCAACTCAGTCCCCCAGGCGCCCCGGAATCTGTTAATTTTAGTGGAAAGCCCATCTGCACAGAAGTCCAAAATAAGGCTCAGGAGGATAAGAAGCTATGTAGAGGAACAAGTCACCATGCTCAGTGCTTTACGGTCATTCACTCAAAACTCATAAAAACCCCTATGAGGGTTGTGTACTATTATCTCTGTTTTACAGATGAGAAAATTTAGGCACCGAGAGTCTAAATAACTTACCCAAATTCACACAGTTAGTAAATGCTTGAGCTGAGTCTGAGACCCAGGCAATCTGGCTCCTAAAACATTCTCTTGGCTGCTTCTTCATAGTTAACCAGATTCAAACAGAAACCAATGTTTACAAGGCGCATAAACCAATGGAACAGAATAGAGAGTTCAAAAATAGACTTGTGTATACATTGACAAAGGTGCAAAGGCAATTCAATAAAGCATAGTCTTTTCAACAAATGGTGCCAGAACAATTGGAAATCTATATGTAAAAAAAGTAAAAGAATTCCCTTATCTTGCACCATATAAAACAACTCAAAATAGATCATAGAACCTAACTATAACACCAAAAACCCTACAACTTCTAGAATAAAACAGAGGGAAAAAAAATCTTTGTAATCCTGGTTAGGCAAACATTTTCTAGATGTGAAACCAAAAACACAAATCCGTAAAAGAAAAAATTAAAAACTGGGACTTTCACCAAAATAGAAAATTTCTGTTCTTCAAAAGACACCGTTAAGAGCAGACAAATCGGGGCACCTGGGTGGCACAGTCGGTTAAGCGTCCGACTTCAGCCAGGTCACGATCTCGCGGTCCGTGAGTTCGAGCCCCGCGTCAGGCTCTGGGCTGATGGCTCAGAGCCTGGAGCCTGTTTCTGATTCTGTGTCTCCCTCTCTCTCTGCCCCTCCCCCGTTCATGCTCTGTCTCTCTCTGTCCCCAAAATAAATAAACGTTGAAAAAAAATTAAAAAAAAAAAAAGAGCAGACAAATCATTAATTGTGGGAAAAAAAATCTGTAAAACACACCATATGACAAGGGACTCGTATCCAAGTCATATAAAAAAAAGTCTCGCAACACAATTAAGAAAACAATCCTGTAAAAAATGGGCCAAAGGGGCGCTTGAGTGGCTCAGTCGGTTGGTCATCTAACTCTTGATTTCAGTTCAGGTCATGATCTCACGGTTCGTGAGATAGAGTCCCGAGTTGGGGTCCGTGCTGACAGTGAAGAGACGGGTTGGGATTCTCTGTCTCCCTCTCTCTCTGACCTTCCCCTGCTCATGCTTGCTGCCTCTAAATAAATAAATAAACAAACAAACATTTTAAAAAATGGGCAAAAGATTTTAATAAACGCTTCAGCAAAAATACATGGACAGCAAATAAGTACATGGAAAAATGCTCAACGTCATTACTCATCAAGGATATGCAAATTAAACCACAATGAAACACCAATGCATGCCTATTAGAATGGCTAAAATTAGATTAAAAAAAAAAAAGAAAAACTGAACATAACAAGTGCTGGTGGCATAGCAACTGGATCTCTCATACATTGCCCGTAAGAATGCAAACTGGCACAGCCACTTTGGAAAAACAGTTTGGCAGTTTCTTATGAAGTTTAATATACAATTTCCATATGAGTCAGTAATCCCACTCCTAAATATTCACCCAAAGGAAATGAAAAATTATGTTCACTCAAAAACCTGTCTGCAAATGTTTATAATAGATTTATTCATAATTACCCAAACTGAAAACAACCCAAATGTTCCTCGACTGGGGAATGGATAAACAAACATGGTACACCCAAATAATGGAATACTACTCAACAATAAAAAGGAACTCCTGATACACGCAACAACATGGATGAATTTTAAACGTATCATGCTGGGGCGCCTGGGTGGCTCCGTCGGTTAAGTGTCCAACTTCGGTCAGGTCATGATCACGCGGTCCGTGAGTTCGAGCCCCACGTTGGGCTCTGTGCTGACAGCTCAGAGCCTGGAGCCTGCTTCGGATTCTGTAATTCCCTCTCTCTCTCTGCCCCTCCCCCATTCATGCTCTGTTTCTGTCTCAAAAATAAATAAACGTTAAAAAAATTTTTAATAAAAAAAAATAAATGTATCATGCTAAATGAAAGAAGGCAGACTCAAAAGGTTACTGTCGGATTCTATTTATACGACATTCTCAAAAAGACAAAACTATAGGGATAAAAAACTGATCAGAGGCTAGGGGCAGACTTGACCGCAAAGGAGCATGAGGAAATTTGGGGGGTTGATGTAACTGTATTATATCTCCATTGTAGTGATCAGTTATATGACTGTATTCATTTGCCAAAACTCAGAACTGTACACTTCAAAAGGGTAAATTTTACTGTATGTAAATTACACTTCAATTAAACTAAAATTACTTAAAATTTAAACATTGTTAAATCAATTTCAGGACTACATAGCTATACAGCTGAAAGGTTATTTCCTAAATGAAAATGGTAGTGCCATGTAATTATAGAAATAATAAATACCAGTACTTTGATCTTAAGTACAATGAAGACAAAGGTGAAGCATTATATTTATATTAGCTCACCATGTTGCTAAACATATAACCACAAAATAGAATTATGAAATTTTAGGATTGAAAAGGATTTTCTGGGGTGCCTGGCTGGCTCAGTTGGAAAAGCATGTGGCTCTTGATCTCAGGGTCACAAGTTCGAGCCCCACGTGGGGTGTAGAGATTATGAAATAAATAAAAACAACTTTAAATTTTTTTTTCAACATTTATTTATTTTTGGGACAGAGAGAGACAGAGCATGAACGGGGAAGGGGCAGAGAGAGAGGGAGACACAGAATCGGAAACAGGCTCCAGGCTCTGAGCCGTCAGCCCAGAGCCCGACGCGGGGCTTGAACTCCCGGACCGCGAGATCGTGACCTGGCTGAAGTCGGACACTTAACCGACTGCGCCACCCAGGCGCCCCTAAAAAAAACTTTAAGGAAAAAGAGAAGGGGCACCTGGGTGGCTCCGTTGGTTGAGCGTCCAACTCTTGATTAAGGCTCAGGTGATGGTCTCATGGTCGTGAGATTGAGCCCCGCATCAGGCTCCGTGCTGACAGTGCAGAGCCTGCTTGGGATTCTCTCCCCCTCTCTCTGCCCCTCGCCCATTCATACTCTCAGCGCTCTCTCTTTCAAAGTAAGTAAAAAAAATTAAAAAAAGAAAAGAATTTTCCATATCACCTAATCTAATCTTACAGCCTATCACATTGGCTTTGTTCACCCAGATTTGCCTGAATGCTTCTAGCAATGCTTACCTCTCCTCTCCCGAGATGCTCAAAGAATCAGACAACTGAAAGGGATCCTAGGAAATTGAGAGCTGAAAAAGCTAAATGCCTCTACCAAGGAGGTATATTGGTGTGTAGAATGCAAATTAAAAACCCAGTCCCATGCATTTTTCACTCTTTGCGCTTTTCCTCTTTATCAAAATTTTATGTGAGTGAAGACATTAGAACCTTCATATACTGCTGGTAGAAATAGAAAATGGTGCGGGGTTCCTGGGTGGCTCAGTCGGTTGAGTGTCGGACTTCGGCTCAGGTCACAATCTCATGATTTGTGGGTTCGAGCCCCATGTCTGGCTCTGTGCTGACAGCTCAGAGCCTGGAGCCTGCTTCGGATTCTGTGTCTCCCTCTCTCTCTGCCCCTCCCTCACTCGTGCTCTGTCTCTCTATCTCTCAAAAATAAACATGAAAAATAAAATAAAATGGTACACTTTTAAAAAGCTTGGCAGAGCTTCAAAAAGTTAAACACAGAAGTTACTATATGACTCAGGAATTCCACTCCTAGGGATGACCCCAAGAGAAATAAAAATATATGTCCACACAAAAACTTGTACATGAATATTCACAGCGGCATTATTTGTAATGGCCCAAAAGTGAAAACAACCCAAATGTCCATCAGCTGATGAATGGATACATAAACTGGACAAATAAAATTTATTTCATTTTATTTAAAAATTTTTAACATTTATTTATTTTTGAGAGACAGAGAGACAGAGCATGAGCAAGGGAGGGGCAGAGAGAGAGAAGGAGACACAGAATCTGAAGCAGGCTGCAGGCTCTGAGCAAGCTGTCAGCACAGAGCCTGATGCGGGGCTCGAACTCACAAACTGTGAGATCATGACCTGAGCCGCAGTCGGATGCTCAACCAACTGAGCCACCCAGGCGCCCCTGGACAAATAAAATTTATAAGTGAATATCTATTGTGTGGAATATTATTCACCAATAAAAAGGAATAAAGTACTGATACAATACTACAATATGGGTGAATCTCAAAAACATGCTAAATGAAAGAAGCCAGTAACAAAAGACTAAATACTGCGTTATTTGGCAAATCTATAGAGATAGAAAGTAAAACTGTGGTGTCCGGCGGGGGGGGGGGGGGGCAGGGAGAAGTGGGAATAACTACTAATAGGTATGGATATCTTGTGGGAGATGAATGTGTTCTAGAATTAGATCATAGTGATGGTACCATAACCCTGTGAAGTTATTAAAACTATTGAACTGTACAATTCGAATAAGTTGTATGGTAGATGAATTCTATCTCATTAAAGTTACTTTTTAATATTAAAGTTGTTTTTTTAATTTAATTAGCTTTATACTTACATGTGCTTAAAATTTTTTTTATTTTATCATTTTAGAATGGTATAACCATAAGGGATTTATGCCTGGTTTTATGTTTGTACAGATTTGAACAGAATTATAATCAATAGTCAAGTAGAAATCTATATTAGTCTTTCAAGGTATCCATTAATTATATATTTGGTCCCAGAGATCACATTTTTATTAATATTTCTATTTATATACATTGCATATATATCTGATTATAGAAATAAGGTGTGCCTGGGGTGCCTGGGTGGCTCAGTCAGTTAAGCGACCAATTCTTGATTTTGGCTCGGATCATGATCTCATGGTCTTGGGATCGAGCTCCATGTAGGGCTTGGACTGGGTTTGGAGCCTGCTTAGGATTCTCTTTCTCCCTTTCCCTCTGCCCCTCTCTCATGGGTGCTCTCGCACACACACGCTCTCTCTCTCCCTCAAAAAAAAAAAAAATAAGGTGTGCTTATTATAAAAATTTTAGAAAATTTAGACATTTATTACTAGTCCTTTTCAGGACTAAACACATTTTTAATTTTTTTTTAAATTTTAATTCCAGTGTAGTTAACATACAGTGTTACATTAATTTCAGGAGTACAGTATAGTGATTCAACAGCTCCGTATATTACTCAGTGTTCATCAAGATATGTGTACTTTAAAAATTTTTTTAGGGGTGCCTGGGTGGCGCAGTCGGTTAAGCGTCCGACTTCAGCCAGGTCACGATCTCGCAGTCCGTGAGTTCAAGGCCCGCGTCGGGCTCTGGGCTGATGGCTCAGAGCCTGGAGCCTGTTTCCGATTCTGTCTCCCTCTCTCTCTGCCCCTCCCCCGTTCATGCTCTGTCTCTCTCTGTCCCAAAAATAAATAAACGTTGAAAAAAAAAATATCTTAAAAAAAAATTAAAAAAAATTTTTTTTAAATGTTTATTTATTTTTGAGAGAAAAAGGGACAGAGCATGAGCAGGGGAGGGGCAGAGAGAGAGAGAGAGGGAGACACAGAATCCGAAGCAGGCTCTAGACTCTGAGCTGTCAGCACAGAGCCCAATGCGGGGCTCGAACTCACAAACCATGAGATCATGACCTGAGCCAAAGTCAGACGTATAACTGACTGAACCACCCAGGCGGCCCAAGATAAGTGTATTCTTGATCCCCTTTACCTATTTCACCCATACCCCCACTCCCCTCCCCTGTGATAACCATCTGTTTGTTCTTTATAGTTAAGAGTCTGTTTTTTGGCTTGTCTCTCTCTGTTTTCTTCCTTTGTTCATTTGTTTTGTTTCTCAAATTCCACACATGGGTGAAATCATATGGTATCTGTCTTTCTTCGACTTGCTTATTTCGCTTAGCGTTATACTTTCTAGCTCCATCCATGTTGCTGCAAATGGCAAGATTTCATTCTTTTTATGGCTGAATAATATGCTGATATATATGTAGGCTGAATAATATGCTGATATATATGTACACCACGTCTTGTCTATTCATCTACTGAAGGACACTTGGGCTGCTTCCGTAATTTGGCTATTGTAAATAATGCTGCAATAAACCCAGGGGTATATATATCCCTCCAAATTAGTGTTTTTGTATATTTTGGGTAACTACCAAGTAGTGTGGTTACTGGATCATAGGGTAGTTCTATTTTTTATCTTTTTGAGGAACCTCCATACTGTATTCCACACCAGTTTGCATTCCCACCAACAGCAACAGTGCAAGAGGATTCTTTTTTCTCCACATCTGCGCCAACACTTGGGTGTTTCTGGAGTTTCTGCTTTTAGCCATTCTGACAGGTGTAAGGTGATATCTCGCTGCGATTTTAATTTTAATTTTGCTGATTACTGATAAAGCTATTTTGAAAACAAATAAACAAAAAGCCAGTTATCGCTTAAAAGCAGTAACAACAACTTCATGTAAAAGATTTAAAACATGTGGGGGTGGCTGGGAGGTTCAGTCGGTTAAGCATCCAACTCTGGCTCAGGTCATGATCTCACAGTTCATGAGTTTGAGCCCCAAATCCAGCTCCCCGCTGTCAAGGCAGAGCCCATTTCGATCCTGTCTCCCTCTCCCTCTGCTCCTCGCCTGCTCACGGGCGTGCTCTCTTTCTCTCAAATATAAATAAATATTTTTTTAAAAAAGATTTAAAACACGTAGACAATGGTTGGCTCCATAGCTCAGGGGTTAGAGCACTGGTCTTGTAAAACACGTAGACAAATTCTTTTAACACTCCTCCCACCAAGAGGTCCCCTCCCCTTGAACATGAACAGAATGTGGCAGAAGTAATGCTACATCACTTAAGAGGCTAGTTAGAAAACGCCATGCAGGGGGAAAGGAAGGGGGAAAAATAGTTTCCAACAGAGAGGGAGACAAACCATGAGAGACTCTTAAATACAGAGAACAAACTGAGGGTGGATGGGGCAGCAGGGGAGAGAGGGGAAATGGGTGACGGGCATTGAGGAGGGTGCCTGTTGGGATGAGCACTGGGTGTCGTACGGAAGCGATGAATCATGGGAATCAACCCCCGAAACCAAGAGCACCCTGTACATGCTGTATGTTAGCCAGCTTGACAATAAATTATATTTTTAAAAAAAAGGAAAATACAAATTAAAAAAAAGAATTCAGAGTCAAGAAAGAAAAGAAAAGAAAAGAAAAGAAAAGAAAAGAAAAGAAAAGAAAAGAAAAGAAAAGAAAAGAAAAAAGAAAAGAAAACATCATGCAGCTTCTGCCAGTCCCTCTTAGGACACTTGCCTTTAGAACCCAGCCATCACGCTGCAAGGAAGCCGCAACTATAAGAGGCCCCTGGCCCTCAGCCCTAGCTGAGCTCCTAGCTGAAAGCCAGATCAACTTGCCAGCCAGCTCTGTTATTAAGCTATATTTGAAAGCAGATCTTCCAGTCCTCAGTCAAGCTGCTGCATCTGATGCCATACAGAGGGGAGAGTCAACCTTGCTAAGCCCTACACAAATTGCAGAGTTGTGAACAAAATAAGTACTTGCCATTGTTCTAAGCCCTTAAGTTTTAGCGTGGTTTGGTATGCAGCAATGGATACCTAGAATATGCACTGTTCATACTTAAAACGCTAAAAACAGCATCTAGCCCCCTCCTCAATGCAGACGCTTCTTTCTAGTAGGTGGCCATCCAGGCACTGTCTGAATCTTTTGATTAATATGCACATCAGTTCCTCACAAAGCCATTCCTTCTGCTGATGAACAACCCTAGGAATTATGATCTGCTTTATAATAAGACCGGTTCTGCCCCCCCCCCCGTCCCCCTCCTCCCTGGCAATCTCTGGTGTGAGTTCTATCCTCAGAGGTGACCACTGTTGTCTAACCCCTCAGGCCAGGGCTTTACCTTATTAAATAGTAAAAAATTCTTTATCACTGTCCCATTTTATAGCCAAAGAACCTGAAATACACAAATTGACTGCTTTATTGGATAGGTCACGACACAGACACCAAATAAAACGCAGTTACTCGAATCCCTGGTAGAAGGCTTTTGTTTAGTTTTATTTCTACCAAACATGAGATAAGTGTAATGGATACAAGATGTGTTGCTCATACTCAAATTCACAAATTTCATACTTAGGCCAGCATTGTTTAGAGGACTAATCCTCATTTCTATCATCTAGGGAGAGTATTGGTATGAATAACCAGAAAATGAAAACTTCTTTTCTGTACCACTCCTCTTTTCTTTGTTTATACTTAAATTATTTCCTATTTTAACTCAATAAAGCCAGCCTGCTCATTAAGGGCAGGGATAATTCTTAGAATTTTGAGTCTTCCTTGGTGTTGGAGTGCATATATATATATATATACACACACACACACACACACATATATATGTATATATATATATGTGTGTGTGTGTGTATATATATATATATAGAATAATTTATCTAACTGTAAGAGGCAGCACACAGATAACAAGGGTAAAAGCATTTCTTTCCAAATGATTTAAAAAAAATTTTTTTAACGTTTATTTATTTTTGAGACAGAGACAGAGCATGAACAGGGGAGGGTCAGAGAGAGGGAGACACAGAATCCGAAACAGGCTCCAGGCTCTGAGCTGTCAGCACAGAGCCCGATGCGGGGCTCGAACTCGCTGACAGCGAGATCATGAACTGAGCTGAAGTCGGCCGCCTAACCGACTGAGCCACCCAGGCGCCCCTCTTTCCAAATGATTTAAAAACTGATGTTACAACCCGAAAATATTTCTCATGCCAATGTAGTAATTGTACAGTAACTTTTTTACTTTTTCAAAGTTAGCAGCAATAGAAAATAAGCTTCATACACTGTTGATTACAGTAAATCAGTTGCCATGACAACACCTAGTCTCCAAACATCCTGAGACAATTTCTCCTAGCTTCAGTCCCCTAAGACCAACCCAATTACACAAGTCAAAACCCAAAACCCAGAGGGCGCCTCTCAATAAAGATACTCTGATTACACAACCTAAGGAAAAATTTAGACACCACTTTTCCACGTTGCAAGGAAATTTTTCAGGCAATGCGTTTTGTTTTTACATCTATAATTGAATGGTAATTGTCTGATGTAACTTTAAAACTTATCTCGCTTATGTTCTCTGGGACGTATTTGCATTCTGTTCCTTATAAGGTACAACTAAAGTCTTCTAGGAGCAAGCAAGACCACGCTAAACTCAGTAAAAGTATCATTGGACTAATCCAGAACATTTGTACACTTGCCCAAACTGGCCTCACGAGAGATAAGGAACTAGAAAAAAAATCTTTAAAATCATATAAAATTTAGTAGGCTACCATAAATGAGGCACCGTAGAGTGAACTCCTAATAATTCCAAAAGAAAAAGAAAAATCCCAAAAAGAAAAAAGCAATGTTGGGAAACGTGGTACCTCCACTGTCTCAAAATGTAAGCTGGTAATTCTCTTTCTCGAACAGTCCAACAGATTTTTTTAATGTTTATTTATTTTTGAGAGAGAGAGAGAGAGAGAGAGAGAGAGAGACAGACAGACAGACAGACAGACAGCAAGCATGAGCAGGGGAGGTGCAGAGAGAGAGGGGGACAGAGGATCTGAAGTGGGTTCCTCCTGACAGCAGAGAACCCAATGCAGGGCTCAAACTCACGAACTGTGAGATCATGACCTGAGTCGAAGTTGGACGCTCAACCAACTGAGCCACTCAGGCACCCCAAGTCCAACAATTTTTTTTTATGTTTATTTATTCTGAGAGAGAGAGAGAGCAAGCAAGCAAGCAGGGAAGGGGCAGAGAGACAGATCTCAAGCAGGCTCTGTATTATCAGTGCAGAGCCTGATGCAGGGCTTGAACCCATGAACCATGAGATCATGACCTGAGCTGAAACCACGAGTCAGAAGCTTCATGGACTCAGTCACCCAGGTGCCCCCAACAGATTTTAAAACTGGACTGTTTTCATAATATAATGCTCATTTAGTTAGAAAATTCTGATTAGATGACTTGATCAAGATTTTAACTTTTATTATGCACATATCCAGAGGCATGAGCTCATTTTACATATCCAGTAATAGGTCTTCCACCTCTACAACTACAGTACCTAGTAGTGTTCCCCCAAAATGTTCCCTGTGATCACAAAATAGTGTCTACAATTGAAGGTTTATTACATGCTCATATGGGGCAGAAAGCTTAGGTGTTGGTGTCCACTACTGTATTTTTTGATGCACTTACTTAGCCAAAAAGCAAAAGAAAAAAAAAATCACAGAACACATCCATGTATCTAAAAGGAGAATAATTAACATGAGATTCTAACTAACCTGAACATTATATTAATAAAGGTTAACTTTAAGACAATTTATTATGAAGTAATGAATGAATCAAAAGGGCAACCATGACTAAATAAAATAAAAGCACTTTAGTTTTAGCCTATGACTTCAAAACAAAAAGCTGAAATAAAAATCAAACACACAAGCTTCTCTACAGCAGACAGTTCAAGGTTAAGGAGCATTGTTAGAAATAGTAAGACTGAGGAAATGAATCTTTTAAAAAACTGTCCACCAAATAACTTTAATTTTTTTAATGTTTATTTATTTTGGGGAGAGAGAGACAGAGTGCGAGCAGGGGAGGGGCAGAGAGACAGAGAGAGGATCTGAAGCAGGCTCCAGGCTCTGAACTGTCAGAACAGAGCCCGATGTGGGGCTCCAACTCAGAAACCAGGAAATCATAACACTTAACCAGGTGCCCTAAATCATAGGTGCAATATTTGTGTGTGATATCACAGCACCTTCCATTCCTAGGCAATAAAATGATACTATCAAGTATAGATAAGAGAATAAGTATACCATGCAATCTAAGAAGGATGTGAAAAATGGGACAGAGAGCTGCGACTCAAAATTCTGCAAAAAGCTTCCAGTTTCTTAAAGCTGACACTTGGAGAACTGAGTTTACATGAATAAATTATTCTGGCGATTGAAAACCATGCGGGAAGGTCTCTGAAATCATAATATGAATACCAACTTTAAAGTATTCACGGGTAAAGATAAGTTGCATTAAGCAAGGAGTTAACTGTTCGTAACGCTTATTAAAAAATCTTTTTCTGGAAAAGAAAAATAATTGAGAAGTCTATCAAAGTAATTTACTAAGCACAAATGCAGAACTATGTAGAAAGAGGAAACATTATGAAATTTATGACTAAGTGTGTTTTGTGCAACACCAGTGGACATTTCAAAGCTTTCTCATTTCTGGCTTATAGACCGAAGTAAAAAGAAGGGCGTTTTCATTCATTGAAAACAATAGTAAAGTACTGCCCGGTTTATGCTGGTTATTTTCACCATACAGTCTTAACACACATTCCAAGACTGGTCCGCTTTTCATTATTCCTTTCGGGGAACTGGAAGAGGGAGGAGGGAAAGCAAAATCAACAGTCCACTCGGTAACAGAAAATTCAGCAGAATATACCACTAGGCACTAAAGAGATTTACCCGCTGGGGCAGACAAAAGAGAAAACAGCCACAGAACGAACGTGAGCGGCGAAAGAGATGAGAATCGGTCCCACGTGTAACTCGACGACTGGACAAAACCCCGCTCCGCGCAGCGGGTGAAATGAACAGATCTGAGATTAGGGGCATTGGAGGCTCTGCTTCCTTCCCTACAGTCCGCCCTCGGACCGGAGGGAAAGCCCCCAGGACTCTGACAATGAGTTCGAAGGCGCCTTCCAGCGCTTTCACAGTCCTCCGCGGCGCTGTTATTTCACCGCTCCCCCCCCCAAAAGTCATCCCCCCCCCGACTTCCAACTACTCGCGTGAGAGAGAGAAGAACGCGCGCGCGCGAACTGCATCCGCTGGGTCGGCCCCCCTCAGTCCTCCGGGGCCGCCAGGGACCCCGGCTGAGCGGCTCGGGACGGCCGAAACCAATGGCCGAGGGACTTCGGTTACCTTCTCGCGCTGGTCCCAGCTGTACTGCTTCGGCTGCTCCTCCTCGCCCTCGGGCTGCGACTCCTTCTCAGCCTTCCGCCTCTTCGAGAAGAAGCAGCCCATGGTCCCGGCTTGCGGGTCTCGCTGGCCGCTACTCCTCGCCGGCCCGCTGGTTCGGGCACCTCCTGGGAGTGTGGCGTGGACCCCGGGCTCCCGGGCCCCGCAGCTCTCTGGACACCGCCCCGCGGAACCGCCAGCTGTCCCCAATCCGGGTTAGCCCGCCAGGCCCAACACCCCTTCTCTTTTTCCTCCTAGTCGCCCAGACGACCCATCGCAGCCAATGACCACTCGGCGCCCCGTGAGCCAATCAAAGCCCCGCGAGCGGCCCTGCGCGGCCTATGAAGAGAGGTCGACGGACCCATACAACCAATCCGCGCCCCGCTCCTGCGCCGGCCCCCAGTGGCGGGCCCGGCCGGCTCTGGCGCACGCAAGGCCGACCCCGCCCCCAGCCCGGCCCCGCCCCTCCGAGGACTCCCTGGGGCTCTCTAGCCGCTGGGAGTGCTGGCTCCGCCGTATTTTTGCCCTTGGTTCTCAGTTTCCAAGTTCTAGGCGCGGGAGGGATCCCTAGTTGAACATTAAGCTTCAGTTTTATGATGCAAGTGGCGAGGGAGCAGGAACTGCGGCTGACACAGGAAGGGGCCCTGAAATTCGTTAATTTTCCCCTCATCACACCCGCGCCACACCGTCTGGCCAGCGTCGCCCCTTCCGGAAACTTCCCCCAGCCACACCCCCCTTTGCCCTCTCTTCTGTGTTTTCTTAATACTTCTGCATATCACTCTAAAATTGCACAAGTACTTAATAAAATAATTGTTTGTGTATTCTCTATTAGAAATGTGAATTTCTTGAGACCAAAGAGCCGATCTCAAAGAGCATGTATCTTTGAATTCCCTAGGCCTGGCTCAGCTCCAGGCTAGGTGCTCGATAAGATGTTTGTCAAATGAATGCATGCATGAATGAATGCATGCTAGTGAAGGAAGCATTTACAACCTTTTATATATTCCTTATCGAAGACAGTGTCTGAAGTGTGTGTGCGATGAGGCGGGGGCGAGATGTCCTAGTAAAGGGGTTCTCCTCTGGAATTTATAGCCTAGGGAAGGACACAAGCATTGCCATATAAACAGCTTTGAGCAAATGGCATAGGGTCTGTCTGAAGGTATTAAATCTATGTATATATATATATATATATATATATATATATATATATATATACACACTAAATATTAACATTTGTTACCCTTGGGCTAAATTTACTACAATACACATGTATTGCTTCTGTAATAGAAAAAAAGGTTATTTTAATTCTCTGAGTACAGTATTTTGACATCTTGGTGGGACAGCAAATGCAGATCAGTTCAGGTTCAAATTTGGTTAACTTTTTACTTTCCCACCCTTATTTACATTTAGAGTATGTATCCTAAATGGGTCTCTGACTTAACTTGAGCATTAAGAATGTTCCCTTTTTCACTTCCTGTCTTTTACTGCACAATCAGGAAGAAAAAGTTCATGTGCTCAGGTATTAGAAATTACTGCAAATATAAGTTCCAGATCTTAGGCAACAGGGTCTTGACCTAGCACATACTTTTTCTTCTTCAGACTGAGATGAAAGGTCTGTGTGACGATGTTTTGGATAAGACCCCTAGATATTTTAGAGTCATAGAAGGTTAAAATTGTGACCACCGTGTAGTAGAGTGGAGGAAACAGGTACACAGAGATGAAGGGACTAATCTGTGGTCACAATGAGAGTGGTTGAGCAGGGACAAGAAAAACCCAGAGCTCACTCGTACCCTGAATGTGTTCCCTTCTGACTGATCTGAAATAAAGAAGTAAAGTATCTGTGTAGGCCATCTGATGCCTATGGGGGCTCTGTCCCACAGTGATGCTGTTCCTCTTAATGAACAAACAACAAAACTAATTTTATATTTATTTATTTATTTATTTATTTATTTATTTATTTATTTAGAGTGCAAGTCGGGGAGGGGCAGAGAGAGAGAATCCCAAGCAGGCTCTGCACAGTCAGTGCGGATCCAGATGGGGGGCTCAAACTCACGAACTGCAGGATCATGACCTGAGCCAGAGTCAGATGTTTAAATGACTGAGCCACCCAGGTGCCCCAACAAAACTAATTTTAGAGGAACGATCCCTAAAACTCTCATAGTTTTGCAGTATTCATTAACAAGAAACTCAAACCTAAAACAAAAATCTATATCCAGGGGCGCCTGGGTGGCTCAGTTGGTTGAGCATCTGACTTCGGCTCAGGTCATGATCTCATGGTTCGTGAATTTGAGCCCCGTGTTGGGCTCTGGTGCTGACAGCTCGGAGCCTGGAGCCTGCTTTGGATTCTGTGTCTCCCTCTCTCTCTGCCCCTAACCCACTCGCATTCTGTCTCTGTCTCTCTCGAAAATAAATAAACACTAAAAAAATTTTTTTAAAAATCTATATCCAACAGTAATCTTTGGGATCCTAAGCAAAAGTGAAGATAAAGTCCCCTTTCTGTTAAATTCCATCCCACCGGGGTGCCTGGGTGACTCAGTTGGTTGAGCATCCAACTCTTGATTTCAGTTCAGGTCATGATCCCAGGGTCGTGGGATTGAGCCCCATGTTGGTTCTGTGCTGAGCGTGGAGCCTGCTTAAGAGTCTCTCTCTCTCTCTCTCTCTCTCTCTCTCTCTCTCTCTCTCTCTCTCTCTTCCCCCCCCCCCCCCGCTCTCTCTAAAATACAAAAAACAAAATTAAAAAAATATTGTAATCCCAACCCGGGGCAGGGGGGTGGGGGTGAGGTGGCTCAGTCAGTTAAGCATCTGACTTTGGGGAAGGTCATGATCCCCTGGTTCGTGAGTTTGAACCCCACATCGGGCTGTCTGCTGCCAGCATGGAGCCCGCTTCAGATCCTCTGTCCCCACCTCTCTCTCTGCCCCTCCCCCGCTTGTGCTCTCTCTCTCTCTCTCTCTCTCTCTCTCTCTCTCTCTCTCTCTCAAAAATAAACACTTAGAAATTTACTAAAAAAATTCCATCCCACCATCACTCTTCACCAAAAATTAAATAAAGAATTAAATTAAATTAAAATTTAAGAACTCAGGATTAGAAAGCCAGGCAACAGAGCTAGTACAGAGCTCTGTCCTGTTCTTTCTTTCTCTTTCTTACTCTTTCTTTTCTGCTCCTCTCTCTTTTTCTCTTCCCTTCCCACCATGGATTCTCATTACCGCTTTTTTGTGTGTGTGCAAACCAGCTCTCTTTACATACTCATGGGCATATACCATATACGTGGCTGAGAACAGCCATCCCACCCTGATTCCTCCTGGCCTTCCTGTCCAAGTGCATGCTACAATCTCTTTATATCTTAGTTCCCATTCTCAAGGAAGATAACCACAGAAACTGCTGGCCAATCAATAACAGAATGGTTATCCATCGGTCAAGTGCTGGGAGCCTGGAGCCTGCTTCAGATTCCCTCTCTCTCTCTTTCTCTCTGCCCCTCCCCTGCTCGCTCGCTCTGTCTCTCAAAAATAAATAAACATTAAAAAAAGTTTTTTTTTAAGTTGGGTTGTGGGTTTGTACCTAGCCACAGGCTCCTGAGAGAGTCTGGGTTCCCCACGTGTCACGACCACAGAAGCGACATTGTGGCTTCTCAGAAGACAGACCTGAAGAGGTATACCTCCACAGCATGAATAAATCAATTACGGCAGCAACAGCCGCTGGAAAAAATCCCTACTCTATTTAAAAAAAATGTTTAATGTTCATTTATTTCTTTAATGTTCATTTATTTCTTTTGAGAGAAAGAGATAGAGAGTGAATGGGAGAGGGATAGACAGAGAGGGAGACCAAGAATCCCAAGCAGGCTCTGCACTGTCAGTGCAGAGCCCCACGTGGGGCTCGAACTCACGAACCAGGAGATCCTGACTGGAGCCGAAATCAAGAGTCAAGATGCTTAACGGACTGAGCCACCCGGGCGCCCCTTAATGGGGACACTTGAGCTCTGTTCCATGCTGAGTGTACACCCTCAGCTGGGAGGATTCGGATGGCTAGGGGACTGGCCAGAAATAACTCTATATGAAATCTCAGGGGATCTTCATGTGATCTCTCCAGCAAGGTGGCCTTAGGCTAGTCGGGCTTCGCATCTCGTGCTGGAGTAAACGTTCCAAGAGGCCAAGACAGAAGCTGCACGCCACAGAAGCCACGCAGTATCACTTTCACTGGATTCTATTGGTCGCACCAGGGCTGGTCCTGATTCACTAAGGGAGGGGACTAAACAAGGGAATGAATGACACCTTTGGGGTGTCATCTCAGAGGCTAGCCACCACAGTGGGAGTCAACTCTGTCAATAAGAATCCCATAGGTACTGAAGAAGGCTATTGGAAGGTTAAAAAAAAAAATTGCTCAGGCAATAATTTTTTTTTTCTTTTAGTAGATTTTTGAGCCAACATTCAGCTCATACGTTAGCTTTTAGGTACTTCTTACCAATTTTCTTTTACTACCTTATTCACCAATGCTAATTATTTTTAAAAGCATCAAAAATCGTGTGTGATCAGGTTACAAATGCTGTGCTTTTCTGACTGCTCTTAGCATAGGCTATCTTAGTCACTGCTATTGCTAAAATTCTTAAAGTAAGGCAAGAAAAAAGTATTTGGAAGTTAGTACAGAAGAGGAATGACAGGGGAAACAGACTTCTTACTCAGATTAGGGTGGGGAGGGTGGAAGAGTCTAGAAAGACGTCTCAGCAGTGAATGGATTTAGCAGCATAAAATAAAAATAATTCCAGTAACTTTTTACAAGCAAAGCAGTTCCAATGGAAACTATTTAAAAAAATAGCTTCTGGAATTAAAAAAAAAAATTATAGTAGAATTTCCATCTTCCAAATATTCATTTCAATACTTTTCAGGAAAGGGACAAACTAGGATAAAACTAAACCCACAGAGGTAATCAGAGTGTGGAAGTTCATGAAGTTTGTTTTTATCCTTGTGATTTTATTTTTTTAAATTATTTTTAAATGTTTATTTATATTTGAGAGAGAGAGAGAGAGAGGGAGAGAGAGAGAGAGAGAGAGAGAGAGACAGTGCATGAGCAGGGGAGGGGCAGAGAGACAGAGACAGAGACAGGATCTGAAGCAGGCTCCAGGCTCTGAGCTGTCAGCACAGAGTCTGACGTGGGGCTAGAACTCACGAGCCGTGAGATCATGATCCAAGCCGAAGTCAGAAGCCCAACCGACTGAGCCACCCAGGTGCCCCTCCTTGCGATTTTATTAACAAAAGAGAGCAACTTCCCATTTCACCCAAGCTAAATGAGAGATCATCTTCTGGTCTCCTCTACCCGTGGAGAAAAAAAAGGAAAAAAAGTCTTAATCTGACATCTAGAAGATCCCAACCCACATCGTGGCTACTCATCAACATTTGTATCATATAAAAATAATTCCACAATAGTGAAAAAGAAAGATTTGGGCAAAATAACTGATGCACAAGGCAAAAGTTTTAGTGAAAGGATATTTGATAACATTTCCTAAATCTTACACAAGAAAATGGTTATCACATAGATGGCCAACACCTAACTAAGCAGGCCTGATACTTCCTGGGACTTTTAAGAGTAGGATTTCTTTCTTTCTTTTTTTTTGGCGGGGGGCGGTTGGGTCCTTTTTAAGAAAAATAATACAAAATTATGAAGAGCAAATTGCTAGGGCCCCTTCTAGGATACGTACAGGAGCCATACAACTGAAGGGCCCTACAACTTATGTTTCATTAGCTATACTGTAATGTTGTAGAATTGCCAACTACTTACGAAAAACCTCAATGGGAGTGGAAGTCAACTGGTGCAGCCTGATGAAAGCCACTCAAAAATCAGCTGCTAGAGGGGCACCTGGGCGGCTCAGTCCGTTGAGCGTCAGACTCTTGGTTTCATCTCAGGTTACAATCTCCTGGTTTCTTGAGTTCGAGCCCCAGCATCGGGCTCGGGCTCGGGGCTGGCAGTGTGGATTTTGTTTGGGATTCCTTCTCTCTCCTTCTCTCTCTACCCCTCCCCTACTCACGCTGTCTCTGTGTCTCTCAAATAAACAAATAAGTAAACTTAAAAAAATCAGCTGCTAGAGTCAGATAAGCAAAGAACGATTCCTGCTGCAAACTATACTGCTCTGTTAACCATCCGCAGAGACAATGAGACATTCAGACGACCAGACGTACTGATTTGGTCAAACTCTTAAAACCTTTCCAGTGAGAAAGATGAGTTAGGATCTTGACATTTATACGCAGGCCCAGCATTTCAATTCTAAATTGGAATGACTACAGATTTTTCTTTTCTCAAACCGTTCGTAAGACTGATGCTTACACTTTCTGTTGAGACAGTGTAAGCTGTTATCAAACCTGTTGTATTGTTCTTTCTTTCAAGCTGAAATAAATTCGATACCTACAACTCTTGTCCAGCTTTTTATTTTAACAAAAGTAACATTCAATTTTATAGTGACTTACCATATTGTCTCCTAGTTGATAAGAAAATCCTTGCTTGAAGAGGGTACTAACAAAGCCTAATTTTCACAATATTAAAAACATAATTCCTATACCAACTGGCAGTGACCCAGCGTCCGATATTTATTTAAATCATTAACGAGGAAGTCAAAAGGTCAACCAGCTGGCTCAAAGAGGATACGGGAAGTAGGGCTTTATATAGTTAGGAAAGAAAAAGGACTATTGAAATAACGTTGCTACCATGGATACAAATCTGGTTAATGTCCTAAATGGAAAAAGACGCATTATGGGCGCCTGGGTGGCTCAGTCGGTTAAGCATCTGATTCCTGGTTTTGGCTCAGGTCATGATCTGATCTTTGGCTCAGGTTCATGAGTTCGAGCCCTGCATTGGGCTCCAAACTGACAGTGCGGAGCCTGCTTGGTATTCTCTCTCTCTCCCTCTGTCTCTGCCCCCCTCTGCTTGCTGTCTCTGTCTCTCAAAATAAATAACTATAAAAAAAGAGGTCAGAGTGGAAGAGAGCCAAAGCATAGAAGACTCTTAAAAACTGAGAACAAACTGAGGGTTGATGGGGGTGGGAGGGAGGGGAGGGTGGGTGATGGGTATGGAGGAGGGCACCTGTTGGGATGAGCACTGGGTGTTGTATGGAAACCAATTTGACAATAAACTTCATATATTGAAAAAAAAAATAAACTTTATAAAAGAAAAAGACACATAAGTTTTAGGATCTTTTCAACTGGGCAGAAAAGAAAATCATCACACTTTACCAGTTTTCTGTAAGTTGGCCTCTAACTTTACAGATTTCTCAAATATCTGAGTACTGATCAGTAGCACACTACATACCAAACAAGTCACATTCCCTTAGAGAGTCAGCTGAACCTTAGTCAAGCTCATAGGACAGTGCTCCAGGACGGTGTTGTTCTTTAAAAAAAATTTTTTTTATGTTTTATATTTCAGAGAGAGACAGAGAGCGAGCAGGGGAGGGGCAGGGAGACAGAGACAGGATCTGAAGCAGGCTCCAGGCTCCAAGCTGTCAGCACAGAGCCCGATGCGGGGCTCAAACTCACGAGCTGTTGGATCATGACCTGAGCCGAGGTCAGACGCTTAACCGACTGAGCCACCCAGGTGCCCCTCCAGAACGGTGTTTAAAGGCCACGAAACCACCCTGCTTATTTCCACATTGTATGTAATTTTTCCAGTAATCAACAGCTAAATCACAAGATTTGAAGATTGGTATGAGTGTGTCCCTGAAGAATTTTGGTCTGGAATTTGAAGCCTTGTTGGTTAACTCTTCTTTGGGTTTTAGGGTTGCAAAAGAATGTTTCCTCGTGATTCGTTTTTCTAACTTCTTGGTCCAAGGGTATACTTGGACCAAAGTAGCCAAACTGAGCAAAACTGGTGGCAGAAAAATCAGGAAAATCTTAGGCTGTGTCATGTATGGATTGAATTGTGTCCTCTCAAAACTCCTATGTTGAAGTCCCAACCTCCAGTACCTTAGAATGGGACCCTAATTTGGAGGCAGAACCTTTATAGAGGTAAGCGAAAGCGAGGTCATTAGGGTGAGCCCTAATCCAATATGGCTACTGTTCTCACAAGAACGGGAAATTTGGACACAGACACTCATAGAGGGAAAGCAATGTGAAGAGACACAGGGAGAAGACAGCTACCTACCAGCCAAAAACAGAGGTCTGGACAGATCCTTCTCTCACAGCCCTCAGAAGGAACCAACCTCTGCCAATACCTTGATCTGAGACTTCCAGCCTCGGGTACTGTACTGTAAGACAATACATTTCTGTTGTCTAAGCCCCCCACCGCCCAGTCTGTGGTAATTTATTTTGGAGGCCCTAGGCTGATTGTGGGAGTTTCCCTTCTGCAATCATGTGGAATGATGATCTGATTTTGTTCAGGCTTATGATCAGGGCGCAACATCTCTCTGTGTGAGAGGTTTGGTACAGTTATCAACAGGAGTCACGGGATTACACTCTCAAGTTCTGAAGTCCTGTTTCCCTCCATTTGCACATTGGCCACGCTAGTTTATATGTACCATCCTCCTTGAGGATAAGTCCTCACATTCTCAGCGCACACCAAGCCCCAGGAACATTACTGAGAACGTCAGAGGCCTTCGTGAGGCCAGTGGCTACGAGGGGGTGCTCGGAACTGGCCCCACGCACCCGCTTTCTGGGCCATATTACGGCTCAAAGCCACAGAAAGAGCCGAGGAGGGTGTCGTGTTAACGAGGTTCAAACAGGTGCCGATCCACAACAATTAGGATCTCTCTGGCAACAGAGTAATTGCTGTAGGTGCAGAGTTTTCATCGCTCTTGTAGGTAGTGAGGACCGTGGCTTGTTTAACACTAGTGAAGCTTTCTCTTAACTCTGCAAGTTATAAAAAGGTCTAGAATTCCAAGACCCTTCACCTGCATACCATATGGTGCCCTGGTAACCTTGCACGTATCCACATAGGTTACATAGACAAGGCTTGTATTCCTCTGGATCTAAGTCTTGGCACGAAGCCGCTGATCCTTCTGGAACATGAGACATGGGAGGCTTGTGAGAAGCTGCTTGGAAGCCATTTTGCCACTCACCTCCCTGCCCCTCCTCCCCCGGGAGATATCAGCCTGGGAGACTGTCATACGATATTTTTTTTTTTCATGGAAAATATATTTGACATATAGCATCATGTGCATTTAAGATGTACACAATGCTAATTTGATTGATTTGTATATTGTAATATGATTGCCACTGTGATAATAATTAGCACCTTATCAAGTAGCATAATTAAGATTTCTTTTTAGCGGTTGGAATAATTTAGCTCCACTTTCTCAGCCAGTTTGATGATTATAATATTATGAATATTCACTATTCTGTGCATTAGATCCTTGGGACTTATTTCTTACTCATTGGAAGTTTGTACCTTTATTTATTTATTTAGAGAGAGAGAGAGAGAGAGCGCACGCACATGCGCATGTGAGCAAGTGGGGGAGGGGCAGAGGGAGAGAGAGAATCTCAAGCAGGCTCCGTGCCCAGCGCAGAGCCCGACTTGGAGCTCGATCCCACGACCCTGGGATCACGACCTGAGCCAAACTCAAGAGCCGGGCGCTTAACTGACTGAGCCACGCAGGCGCCCCGCAAGTTTATACCTTCAAACAGCGTGTCTCCTATCCCTTCACCCCCACCCCCCATCCTCTGGTACCCACCATTTTACTTTTTGTTTTCACGAGTTTGTTTTTTTTTAGAATCCACGTATAAGCGAGACTGTACAGTATCTGTCTTTCTCTGTCTGACTGATCTCACTTAGCATAATGTCCTCCAGATCTGTCCATGTTGTGGAAATAACCTAAGCGCCCATCAATGAATGAATGGATAAAGAAGATATGGCACACACACACACACACACACACACACACACACAGGAATATTATTCAACCATGAGAAAGGACCTGCCTTATCATATCCTGGGTACTGACAGGTAAGAGGCTTTTTGCCTTGTCCCCTTCGGGCAGAGCTGCAGGCTATAAAACCATGCTGCAGTCTAGGATAGACTCCTTAGCAACAAAATCCTATTATTTGTGTCATGGTCACTTGGCCTCTTTTGTTTCAGTGCTGCCCTGCTCACTGGCCTTGGGGAGCCGGCACCTTTGACTACCCCCTCCCTTTCACTATCTTTGTGAGTAAGGAACTGAGTCTGAAAAGGGCTTGTTAGGGACGCCTGGGGGGCTCAGTCAGTTGAGTGTCTGACTGCAGCTCAGGTCATGATCTCGCGGTCTGTGAGTTCGAGCCCCGCCTCGGGCTCACTGCAGTTAGCATGGAGCCTGCTTCAGATCCTCTGTCCCCACCTCTCTCTATGCTTCCCCTGCTCATGCTGTCTCTCTCAAAAAATGAATATACATTAAAAAAAATAAAAATGAAAAGGGCTTGTTATTTCTTGACCAACGGAATCGGTCAGGTCTGATTTTGCTTTGTGCTTGACACATAGCTTCACCTGCCGTCCAGCCGGACACAAAGGCTGGGGTCTTGGGGGAAGAGGGAATGTGGAAAAGGTTTACCTGGGGCAAATCCAAGTGTGTCTTCCAACTCCCAAATCACAGCACCCTCATTTTCTTTCCCAAAACTTACCCCTACTCACATTCCTTTAATATTTTCATCTACGTGGCATCTGATTGAAATGAAGAGCAAATAAATGGGCAAAGCACATGAATAAACAATTCACAATCACAGAAGTGCAGAGAGCCATTAAATATTTAAAATATGCCTATCACACTAGTAATGAAAATATGGAGATTAAACAAAACCAAATTAGCAAAGTGCTGGAAGGAGTCTGGAGTGGGGCAAGTAGGTATCACTTTTCTGGAAAGCAAATTGTCAATATGTAAAAAGAGCTTTAAAAATGTCTATCTTTAGGGCGCCTGGGTGGCTCAGTCAGTTGAGTGCCCGAGTTCGGCTCAGGTCATGATCTCATGGTTGGTGAGTTCGAGCTCCACATCGGGCTCTCTGCTCTCAGCACAGAGCTTGTTTCTGAACCTCTGTCCCCCTTCTTCACTTGTGTTCTCTCTCTCAAAAATAAAATATTTTTTAAAAAAGTGAAGAAGAGGATACAGCTGTATCCTTAAAAAATTGTCTATTTCCAGGATGCCTAGATGGCTCAGTTGGTCAAGCGTTGGACTCTTGATTTCGGCTCAGGTCATGATCTTGCAGCCATGAGACTGAGCCTCGCTTTGGGCTCCACACTGAGTGTGGAGCCTGCTTAAGATTCTCTGTCTTTCCCTCCCTCTACCCCTCCCCTACTCATGCTCTCGCTTGCTCTCTCAATAAAAAAAAAAAATGTTTCCTTCGATCCAGTAACTTCATTGATAGGAATCTGATGTGAGGAAATGACCAGAAATGGGGATAAAGATTTATGACCAAAAATTTTTATTGTGATTTTTAATTTTTTTTAAATTTTAAAGTGGGGGGGAGACGGGAAGTGGGGCAGAGAGAGAGGGAGAGAGAATCTTAAGTAGGCTCCATGCTCAGTGTGGAGCCCAATGCAGGACTCAATCTCATGACTCTGGGATCATAACCTGAGCCTAAATCAAGAGTCGGATGCTCAACCGACTGAGCCTTACAGGGGTTCCTATTGGATATTTTTTAAACAATAATTAAAAATGGATACATGAAATATTCATTAACTTGTGACTATGGGGAAATCAGGACACAGCCATTTAATGCAAGTATTTAGAATTATGTTGACAAAATTTTTGAAGTGTGTGTGGGAGAACATTCATATACCATGTGAAAAATGGAACACAAATTGCATAGTGATATGAAAAAAAATCAATGTAAAAGTTATATAGGCATTGACAAAATGTGCAAGGAGCCATATTAAAATATTAACTGCTTGCGGATGGTAGAGATGTAGTGATTATTATTTAATTATTTGTATGTTCCAAATAAAAATGGGTATGTATTATAGTTATAACCTGCGTCACCAAATTATGTCAAAAATCACATCATTTTAAATATTTATTTATTTATTTTGAAAGCGGGGGCGGGGGGCGTGCCTGGGTGGCTCGGTCGGTTAAGCATCCAACTTCAGCTCGGGTCATGATCTCACACTTTGTGAGTTCGAGCCCCGTGTCGGGCTCTGTGCTGACAGCTCAGAGCCTGGAGCCTGCTTCGAATTCTGTGTCTCCCTCTCTCTCTGCTCCTCCCCTGCTCACGTTCTGTTTTTCTCTCTCTCTCAAAAATAAATAAACATTAAAGAAAAAGAAAGAGAGAGAGAGATTTGAGTCAGCAAGTGGGGGAGGGGCAGAGAGAGAGGGAGAAAGAGTTGGAAACAGGCTCTGTGCTCAGCTCGGAGTCTGACGTGGGGGCTCGATTTCACAACAGTGAGATCGTGACCTGAGCCAATGTCAAGAGTTGGATGCTTCACCAACTGAGGCACCCAGGTGCCCCTGGGCTTGGGTTTCATCCCAATTTCTCCTTTCTTCCCAGTGAGTTCCTTCCTGGGATCATTGGTGTCCTTTCCCACAAGTTATTCTTAACTGGAGTCACCCAGGGCCCGAGAAACAAGCTTCTATAACCATCCGTCTCAGGGATCCAAAGCTGAATACACCAAGGAGTACTAAGAAGGTTCTAACTTTGACAAACCACGAAAAGATCCCTCACACCCTTGCCTCAGCGTAATGCTCAGCTTCTATGACTTTCTCCAACATCGACATAATGTTTGGAGGTTGCTGATCTTGAGGCAAGAAGCAGGTGGGAGGAGGTTTCTGGCATTCTTTTACATGAAATAAGCATTCTTGCAAGGTGTTATGGGCTGAGTTATGTCCTCCTAAAACATATGCTGAAGTCCTAACCTGTAGTACCTCAGAATGTGACTGTATTTGGAGATAGAGCCTTTAGAGAGGGAATTAAGGAAAACCAGGTCATATAAGTGGTATAGTCCAATATGACTGGTGTCCACAATGAGGGACACTTGGCTGGCTCCGTGGGTTAAGCGTCTGGCTCTTGGTTTCACCTCAAGTCACGATCTCACGGTTTGTGCGTTCGAGCCCCGCATCGCGCTCTATGCTAACGGTGAAGAGCCTGCTTGGGATTCTCTCTCTCTCTCCCTCGCTCTCTGCCCCTCCCCCACTCGTACACACACACTCCCTCCCTCCCTCTCTCAAAATAAATGAATAAGTAAATAAATAAACAAACATTTTTTAAAAAAAGAGAAGAGATTAAGACACAGACATCCTCCTACGTGGAGGAAAGACCGTGTGAGGGCAAAGCGAGAAGGCGGCCATCTGCAAGTCTGGGACAGAGGCCTCAGAAGAAACCCAACACCCCGATCTTGGACCACCAGCCCCCAGAACTGTGAGAAAATACATTTGTGTTGTGTGAGCCACCCAGTCTGTGGTATTGTGTTATGGCAGCCTGAGCAGACTGATGCCCAAGGGAAGAGCATGAATGATGAGACCAAGCAGCGTGTGGTAGAAGCAGGGAGAAGACACTGGAATTGGGCAGTCCATGACTGTGTTGCCTCAGAAGCTTCCTTTGGTCCAGCTTCCTGCCTTCCTGTCCCGGGTCTCAGAAGTGGAAGGAGGCAATGGGAGGCCTCTGACAACTGCGTTAACTTGAGTTACCCCATGGATGTTTTTCTCTCACAGTGGTTATGAGGTGTGTGTGTGTGTTGTGTGTGTGTGTGTGTGTGTGTGTGTGTGTGTATGTGTATGTGTCTGTACTCATCAACAGTACCGTCTTACCCCCACCTCTGCCTTTCCACGTTTAGAAAATCCTACATTTCAAGGGGCGCCTGAGTGGCTTGGTCAGTTAAGCGTCCGACTTAGGCTCAGGTCATGATCTCACGGTCCGTGAGTTCGAGCCCTGCGTCAGGCTCCATGCTAACAGCTCAGAACCTGGAGCCTGTTTCAGATTCTGTGTCTCCCTCTCTCTCTCTGACCCTCCCCCGTTCATGCTCTGTCTCTCTCTGTCTCAAAAATAAATAAACGTTTAAAAAAAATAAAAAAAAAAAAAGAAAATCCTACATTTCTGGTATATATTGACCAATTCGTTATTTCTGTTCCATGCAATAGGCAGAGTTCCCTACCAGCCCAACAATGGAGAATTTTGTCCCGCTCAGTTGTCGACGCCGAGGTCTGAAAGGGACCTTGAACTTCCGAGTCGTGGTAGATTGATTCTGAATGGCAACAAAAAGCAGAAGAGGTTAATATTCAGCGAGGCAGGACCCAGGAGGCTTGGGTTCCTCACCGATTAATAGCCACACCCGTCCCAACCTCCCTGAGGGAAGAGAAGCCAAGTCAGCTGTGTAGCCCGGTCCAGAACCAGGGGTTCTGTGAATCGGTATTCCATGCACGCACTCATGATGGTAGCCAGAGTCCTCTCGTGTGGCGTCCAGGGAAACCCTCATAAAATCTAGGAAGGGAGTGTATTTTCTCTCTTTGTAGCACTGTTGGGGGGTCTTGTCACCCTAAGGGGCAGTAGAAGGGAAGAACTGAGTCAAGCACATACAATTTGCCTCTCATCAAAATCATTGCAACTTCATTGTCATGCCAGATTTCTCTTGGTTGGCTCGAGGTTTAAGGGACACAATCCGACTTGCCCTTCCTTCTCTTACTCCTGGGAACTGTACCAAGAGGATAAGCTTTTCCTCTGCTCTTCTGGTGCTTAGCAGGTTTGGAAAATAAGCAGAAGAAATCACTAGTTGAAATATTTCGGTTATAGTTTACAAAGCTCCTTCAAGCAGTGTTTATGAACACAGGAAAAGCTCTTCCCAAACGCAGTGTTTTTAAAACATTTTTAAAAGTTTGTTTACTTATTTAGTTTGAGAGAGAGGGAGAGACAGAGATAGAGAGAGCAAGCACAAGTCAGGTAGGGGCAGAGAGAGAAGGAGAGAGAGAAGCCCAAGCAGGCTCTGCACTGTCAGCATGGAGCCCATAGCGGGGCTCGATCCCACGAGCCCTGTGATCACGACCTGAGCCGAGATCAAGAGTCGGACCCTTAACCCACTGAGCCACCCAGGCTCCCCTTGTTTCCACACACGGTCTTGAAGCATGAGCCTTACTTAGGCTTTTATTGGGGCTCAGGGTGGAAGGAATCGAAGAGGGCAGGAGGCACAGCGTGAGTTGTGGCCCTAGTGCTCTGCTCTCATTATGCTTAAGCTACTTTCCGAAAGTCTGCTCATTTCTATCTGACTGCCAGTTTGTCTCCCCAATCTATCTCTTCCCAGTACACAGAGCTTCGATTTTTCTAGCTTTATTGAGATATATTTGACATTATTAACATTGTGTAAGTTTAAGGTGTATAATGTGATGACTGGATACGTGTGTGTGTGTGTGTGTGTGTGTGTATTGCAAAATGTTTACTATGATATGGCTAGTTAACACATTCTTCGCCTAACATAATTACTTACCATTTTGTTGTTATGTCGAGACCATTAAAGCTCTACTCTCACAGCAAGTGCCAAGAATATAATACTGTATCGTTAACTACAGTCACCAGGCTGTACGTGAGATCCCCAGAACTTCATCTTTTCATTACATTATTTAAAAAACTATTTTTTAATGTTTATTTACACTTGAGAGAGAAAGAGAGAGACAGACAGACAGAGAATGAGCAGGGGAGGGGCAGAGAGAGAGGGAGACACAGAATCCGAAGCAGGCTCCAGGTTCCGAGCTGTCAGCACAGAGCCCAATGAGGGGCTGGAACTCACCAACCACGAGACCATGACCTGAAGCATCTGAAGCCAGATGCTTAACCGACTGGGCCCCCCAGGCGCCCCCACTACATTATTTTTAACTGCCGCAGGGAATCCCCACTCATAGTTTTCTTTATTCATAGTTTCTGTTCTCTCATTGGGGCCACCTACTGTCCAATTATTTTGGTATTTCCCAGTTAGATTCCTCAGAGTGGAATATGACCCAGCTAATCTCTTGGTAGGGGAGATCCTCGATTGCTGGCTTATTGATTTGTTGCTTTTGGGTCAGATGAGTCCCTGACCTTCAGTCTAAACATATGTGGCTATACAGAGAAAGACAGATACCATATGGTTTCACTCTTATGTGGATCCTGAGAAACTTAACAGAAACCCATGGGGGAGGGGAAGGAAAAAAAAAGAGGTTAGAGTGGAAGAGAGCCAAAGCATAAGAGACTCTTAAAAACTGAGAACAAACTGAGGGTTGATGGGGGGTGGGAGGGAGGGGAGGGTGGGTGATGGGTATTGAGGAGGGCACCTTTTGGGATGAGCACTGAGTGTTGTATGGAAACCAATTTGACAATAAACTTCATATATTGAAAAAAATAAACATATGTGGCTAGTGGGCCATCACAGGACCTAATGGTGCACACACAAGGGCTACCCCTTGAGTGGAAGCCGTGGGTGGGACCCACATGCATACAAAGTCCCATGCCTGCTGGCATTCAATTAACTCAGTGGCTCAGTTCCTGTTTACTTATTGTTACCCGAATATCTTATATATCTTCTTTCCTTGACTTTAATTATCTTAGAAATTTTGGGGAAAAAAAAGGGGGAGGGGGGTGGTGGCACCTGGGTGGCTCAGTCGGTTAAGCATCCGACTTCGGCTCAGGTCATGATCTTATGGTTCATGGGTTCGAGCCCTGCATGGGGCTTCGTGCTGACAGCTCAGTGCCTGGAGCCTGCTTCGGATTCCGTGTCTCCCTCTTTCTCTGCCCCTCCCCTGCTCATGCTCTGTCTCTCTCTCTCAAAAATAAGTACACATTGAAAAAAAAAGAGAAATTTGGAAACCTCTTGAAAGGTTAAGAATGAGTAGGGACTGTAACTGGCTTATCTGCTGGGCTAGGAAAAGTTCTCATTGGCTCTGCCTGTGATTTTGCTGTAAGAAGAGGCTCACGTAACGACCATGTACTATCCTAAGGCTTTGGCATGGACAAGCAGAGGGCCTCTTTCCAGGTCCACGGACCCCCACGGACCTGTTCTTCCAAGGCCCCCTCTTTCGCCACAGGTAAAATCTGTAAACGCCCCTTTGTGTGGCGAGTTTGGAATTAAAGGCGTATATGGTCGGACCACGTGTCAAAAGAGCTTGACAATCATCGGGAGAGTAATTCAGTTTTTGTTTTGAGTCAGGAGTCCTCGTGCTTCAGCTCTTAGAATGTATGAGCACAATAATTATTGAGTATCTACTATACGCTGGGTACTGTTCTCAGCCCTGGAGATAAATTAGCAAGTGAAACAGACAACCTCTAGCTCTCAGGGAGCTCATGTCCTAGTGCGGTAAACAAACGTGAATGGTGTCGGGGGCGGGGCGGGGGGGGATAAGTGCTGTGGCAAATGATCTTCGAAGATAGCCGTTGTCACCATCGGCTCCTTCCCTCCCTGCACCTGTACGCTGCTCTTCCCACCTCGCAGTGGGGCCTAGTTTCTCCCTCCTTCTACCGGGGTTGGCCCTGTTTTTCTCCTTAAACACCACAAGCGCTGCCATATTAATGCTGAGTCTGGCTTTTGAAAAGCCTGGCTGGGGCGCCTGGGTGGCTCAGTCGGTTTAAGCGTCCAACTTCGGCTCAGGTCATGATCTCACGTCCGTGAATTCGAGCCCCGCATCGGGCTTTGTACTGACAGCCTGGAGCCTGCTTGGGATTCTGAGTCTCCCTCTCTCTGCCCCTCCTGCGCTCGAGCTCTGTCTCTCTGTCTCTCTCAAAAGTAAACATTTTTTTTTTTAAAAATTGAAAACCCTGGTGATTTTCACTTCATCTAAGGTAAAAGCCAGCCCCCTTGTAAGAAGTCCAGCTACCCGCAAGGCCACCACCGCTCCGCGAGGAATCCCAAGGTAGCCATGGGGTGAGTCCAGCATGAAGGAGAAATGGGGAACCCGGATAGCAGCAAGAAGTGCGGTCCTATACACGTGAGGTCGGCTCCCAGCCATTGACTCCATCCCAGTTGAGGCTCTGAAAAGCCCGGCTCTCCATCCCACAAAGCTCTGAATAAATAAAATGGTTGTCGTGTTAAGCCGCTAAGTTTTGGGGGTGGCAAGTTTTGGGGGTGGTTTGTTTCCTAACAACAGATAGCCGGGGCCAATGCTCAGGAGAAGGCTCACTCAGGATAAAGAGATGGGGGAGAGGCAGGGGTACTGTTTTAGAAAGAGTGGTCCGGGAGGGCCCCGCTGATAAGGAAATATTTAAGCTGAAACCTGGGGGTAGATGAGGGACCAGACCATTTGGCTATCTGGATTAAGCAACAGTACACGCTGGCGCTGAAAGGCAGAAAAATGTTTGGAATGGTCTAAGAACAGCACAAAGGCCAGTGTAGGTAGAGCACAGTGAGCAAGAAGGAGATCGGCAGAAAATCTAGGCGAGAAGGGAGGCAGCATCAGATGAGGTAGGGACACGATACGGACTCTGAGTTGGACTCAGAAGTCTGGAGCAGAGGTGAGACGATCAGATTTGCATGCAATAAGGGCTACTTTGGAGTGAAGAACAGAATGTAGGGAAGGCAAGAATGGAAGCAGGGCAGCTAGCTAGATAAGGCTATTCTGATAACCCAGGTGAGAGATATTGGCTTGGACCAGGTAGGTAGCCGTGGATATAAGCTGGGTTTTGGTTTTATTTTGAAGGTAGAGCCAACAAGATGTACTGATGAATTGAATTAAGATGGAGAGAAAGAGGGGCATCTGGGTGGCTCAGTCGGTTGAGCATCGGACTTCGGCTCAGGTCATGACCTCACGGTTTGTGGGTTCAAGCCCCGCATCGGGCTCTGTGCTGACAGCTGGGAGCCTGGAGCCTGCTTCGGATTCTGTGCCTCCCCCCCCCCGCCCCTCCCCAGCTTGCATTCTGCCTCCCTCTGGCTCATAAATAAATAAAACATTAAGGGGCGCCTGGGTGGTTCAGTCGGTTGAGCGTCCGACGTCAGCTCAGGTCATGATCTCGCAGTTCGTGAGTTCAAGCCCTGCGTCAGGCTCTGGGCTGACAGCTCAGAGCCTGAAGCCTGCTTCGGATTCTGTTTCTCCCTCTCTCTACTCCTTCCATGCTCATGCTCTCTCTGTCTCTCAAAGATGAATAAATATTAAAAAAAAATTAAGAAAAAATTTTTTTTAATGAATAAACATTTTTTAAAAAAAGGAGAAAAAGAGAGGACTCAGAGGTGATCTAAGCACCAGACAGAAGAAGCCCCAGACATCTCTATTTTCTGAGATGGTGAAGAATGAGTAAGGAGCACAGAAAATCATTAATTTTGTTCCGGAAGTGTTTAGTGTGAGGTATCTATTAGACGTCTAAGGTGGTTGAATATGTGAGTCTGGGGTTCAGGAGAGCACTCTTGGTTGACGGCTACTTATGATGCTAATTAAAGTCACAGTATTTGATGAGATGACCTAAGGATGAATGTAGCTGGAGAAGAAAAGAGGTCTGAAGAGGGAACCTTGGGGAATACCAGAAAGAACCAGCAAAACAAAACCTGATAATGGGGTGCCTGGGTAGCTCAGTTGGTTAAGTGTACAACTTTGGCGTAGGTCGTGATCTCGCCGTTCCCAAGTTCGAGCCCCACATCGGGCTCTGGGCTGACGGCTCAGAGCCTGGAGCCCGTTTCAGGTTCTGTGTCTGCCTCTCTCTCTGCCCCTCCCCCGCTCATGCTCTGTCTCTCTCTCTCTCTCTCCCTCAAAAATAAACAAACGTTAAAAAAACATGATAATGGATGGAGTAAGCACCATCCACCTTAGTCAACCCAGTCATTAGAAAAAAAAAAAAAATCCCTGGACGATGTTGATAAAACAACAGAAGACTCCAGAAGGTGGAGGAAAGGTACGCTGATTGGGAACCAGAACTTAATGAACAACCCAGTGGTGAGTTCTCTGTGTTTTTTGATCTCCTATATATCATGGCCTGGGCACTGCAGAGGCCCACAGTCCAGACATGTCAATGGGCACAGGTAAAAATATCCCAAAGAGGGGGCACCTGGCTGGCTCAGTTCGCTAAGCACCCAACTCTTGATCCCAGCTCAAGTCACGATCTCAGAGTCATGAGATGGAGCCCCGGGTCTGGTCGTGGAGCCTACGTAAGATTCTCTCTCTCCTTCTCCCTCTGCCCCTCCCCCATTTGCGTGCACTCTCTCTCTCTCTCAAAAAAAAAAATATCCCAAAGAAAGTCCACTCTCTGTGGCTGAAGAACCAGGAAAAGTGTGGCTCTGCAGGACAGAGACATTTTGATTATACCTCGTGCTCATTTCCAGGTGAACATCTCAAATAAAGCCACCCTCTTCCCCCCTCCCCCACCTAGAGAGTAGAGGGAGGATTACTGAGAGACGAGAGCGAAAGAAAAGGATGTTTTAAATTCTGAAATCCTGGGCAGACCTCCGAGTGTGAACACGAAGAGAGAACAAGCCCATGGGTGAACAAGAGAGAGAAAACGGATTGAAAAATAATGAACAGAGCCTTGGGGGCCTGTAGGACAATGGCAACTTTAATAAACGTCATAAACCTAAGAAATCAAGAAGTTGAGCAACTTTTTTTTTTTAATTTTTTTTCAACGTTTATTTATTTTTGGGACAGAGAGAGACAGAACATGAACGGGGGAGGGGCAGAGAGAGAGGGAGACACAGAATCGGAAACAGGCTCCAGGCTCTGAGCCATCAGCCCAGAGCCTGACGCGGGGCTCAAACTCCCGGACCTCGAGATCGTGACCTGGCTGAAGTCGGACGCTTAACCGACTGCGCCACCCAGGCGCCCCAAGAAGTTGAGCAACTCTTAACAGGATAAACCCAAAGAAATCCACAGACCAAATTTCTGAAAACCGAAGGCAGAACCATTTTGAAAGCAGCCAGAGAGAAACAATGCATTACCTATAGGTAATGTTCATGCAAGCTTTATTTGTAATGGCCAAGAACTCTAAATGTCCTTCACTTGGCAAATAAACTCCAGTACATCCATTCAATGGAATACCACTCAGCCAGAAGAAGGAATATACTCTTGATATACACAATGATTTGAAAAGGATACTATGCTGAGTGAGAAAAAGTCAATCTAAAAAGATCCCGTTTATATCATACTCTTTAAAAAATTTTTTTGAGGTTTTGATTTATTTTAGAGCGAAAGAGAGAGAGAGAGAGAGAGAGAGAGAGAGAACATGAGTGGGGGAGGGACAGAGAGAGAGGGAGACACAGAATCCAAAGCAGGCTCCAGGCTCGGAGCTGTCAGCACAGAGCCCGACGTGGGGCTCGAACCCACCAATCATGAGATCATGACCTGAGCCAAAGTCGGAGGCTTACCCAGCTGAACCACCTAGGCGCCCCCGTCAGATGCTATCTTTAGGGAAAGCTGGATTAAGGGTATGCAGGACTCTCTATAGTATTTTTGTAACTACTTGTGAATTTGAAATTATTCCAGAATTAAGACATTAAAAAGAAACTAATAGCGAATAACCAGCAAGTAGGAGAAGAGCCCAGAGGCCAAAGGAAGAAAGTCTTTCAGGTAGAACAAGATGGCCATGGGATTTGGTTACATGGAGGCCACTGAGGACTTAGACAAGAGTAGTTTCAGTACAGAAGTAGGGACAAAAGCCGCACTGGATTTTGTGCCAGAGGGACTGGCGGGAAAGGAAGTGGAAACAACGAGTAGAGTGTGGAAAAAGTTAAGATTTTTTTTTTTTGTAAAGCAAACAAACAAAAACAAAAACCCAAACTCAATAATTTCCATCTCACACGCTCGTTTTCATGTTATATAATAATTGTAAGTCACCATTAAATTTACCTAAAACACCCGATTATCGAACTTTATAAGTAGGCTCTGGGGCTATAAAATACATGATGTTTTCCTGCCTCGTTTTGTGGCTCTGTTTTTAAAAATATAATTATGTCACTCTGAGAGCCTCTGAGGGATAAATTATACTCCTTGTTAATAACCAGGGTAGCAAGGGACCGTGTGTGAAGAGAAGATCGAAAAATAATGTGGCAGATTAATTAATAATGTGACACATCCGAATGTTTTCAGCTCTCAGACTACACTAATGATCCTGTCTCCTTGACTACCGGCGGTTCTTCATGTTTGTTGTCAAAAACAGAAATGAAGAGCCATGCAGAAGCTTAACTGGAAGGTAACTAGAAAGTTGCCTTTCTTCAGCAAAAAAAAAAAAAAAAAAAAAAAAAGCCCCACTGAAACGCCTCCCCCACAATAACAGTACAGTTTGTTATGAACAAATAAATGATACACGTTGAAGACAAAGCCCTAAGAAATATCAAAACTAAGAGATTTATGTGCCCCTTTCAGAAAAACAATGAGCTGAGATCGCAACTATAGTATTTATGTTGAAAGGAAAAAAGTCAAAAAACCCCCATAATCAAAGAATCAGGTTCCACACTCACCATGATTCTGTCTAATCGGGATCCTGAGACAACTTCATTACGTTTTCGTAATAAGTGGAGCTAACAAATGCCTGAAGCACTGTTCTTTTTTTCTTTCCTTTTTTTCTAGCTTTATTGAGATGTAATTGACATATTCTTTAAGTTTAAGGTATATAACGGGCGACTGGGTGGCTCAGTCAGTTGAGCATCCGACTTTGGCTCAGGTCATGATCTCAAGGTTCATGAGTTCAAGCCCCACGTCGGGCTCTGTGCTGACAGCTCAGGGCCTGGAACTTGCTTTGGATTCTGAGTCTCCCTCTCTCTCTGCTCCTCCCCTGCTCACGCTCTCTCTCTCTCAAAAATAAGTAAACATCAAAAAAATTTAAAAACAGTTTAAAGCATGTAAGATGTGGATTTGGTACATATTGCAAAATGATTACCACTGTAGGGTTAATTACCACCTGAAGCTCTGTTCTTAAGGAACACCAATCTATGTAGTTTAGCAGTTCTGTTCATTTATATCACATCACAAGCAAGCTCGTTGATTTATTCTCTTGCTGATTCATTCATTCATTCATCCACCGATTTACTTATTCATTCACGTCTCCAACAATTATTTATTGACACTAGGGGCACAATAATGGACAAAGTATGGTCTCTGCTGTTCTCACAGTGTTTACAGTCTATAGGGAAAACATATAAACAGACAAGCACAAGACAATGTAATTATTATTATTATTATTATTATTTTCTACTACTACTAACATTTATCGTGTGCTGTCTATGTGCTAGGTGCTGTTCTAAATGCTTGTTATGCATTCTCCTGATGAATTCACACCAGTCATGTGTCTTGTGAGGCAGGTGCTATTAATGTTCCTGTCTCGAAGACGAGAAAACTAAAACCAAGCGAGTTTTGGTCACTTAACCAAAGTCCGACAGTTTGGACAACCCCAGGGCTATCTTACTCCAAAGTCAAGAGCACAGTGAAACAGCATCTGAAGCCTAGGGGTTTAGGTGAGCTTTGCTGGACTGGGGAGTGTTAGCAGGAGGTAAGTTTAGAGAGGTGACCTTTCAAGCCCTTTAAGGGTTTAGGACTTTGTCCTGAAATCTGTGTAATAACATATGTTTTAGTTATCGGTAACTGTAACAATCCACTCCAAAATTGAGGGGCTTAATACAAGTACCACTTAATTGCTCGTGATTCTGTTGGTTAGGAATTTGGGCAAGGCTAAGCAAAGGCAGCTGGCCTCCTCTCTGTGAGGTATCAGCTGAGATGGCCCCACAGAGGCTGAAGGATCCCAGATGGCCTCACTCGCTCCTATGTCTGGGAACTTGGTGCAGGCTGTGGCTGGATGCCTCTGTTCTCCACCACACAGCTTCCAAAAGAGCAAAACTGGAACCTGCAAGGCCTCTTAAGGCCTAGGCCACGAACCCTCACAGCATCATTTGTTTCCCGTTCTATTGGTCAAAGCCAGTTACAAAACCAGATGCGATTCAAGGGCAGAGAAGTGAGTTCCCCCTCTTGATGGGAGGACTTGAAAGATCGCATTGAAGAAAGGCATTCAGGATGGAAGGGATTGCGGTCACCATCCTGGGAAGTATCGACCACAGCACCGCAATGCTTTACGAAGGGGTGCTGCTCGCAGGAAGGAGGAAGAAGGGTCCCGCAGTGACCTGGGTGACAAGTAGCGTGGCCAGAATTAAAGCGTTGTTCTCCACCTAATTGATCACTAGAATTGCCTGGAAGAGCTTATTAACAATATAGATTCCCAGAACCTATCACAGTTTTATGGAAGCAGAATCCCCAGGGACGCCTGGGTGGCTCAGTCGGTTAAGCGGCTGACTTCGGCTCAGATCATGACCTCAGAGCTCGTAAGTCTGAGCCCCGCGCCAGGCTCTGTGTGGACAGCTCAGAGCCTGGAGCCTGCTTCGGATTCTGTGTCTTCCTCGCTCTCTGCTGCTCCCCTGCTCCCGCTCTGTCTCTCTGTCTCAAAAACAAATAAACATTAAAAAATAAAAGAATCCCCAGGAGCGAAGCCTGAAAATACACATTTTAATGCTCTTTCTTTCAAGAGATATTTTATTGAACACCTGCTTTGTGCTAGACACCATTCTGTGCTCCGAGGATAAGGTAGTGAATGAAACAGACAAGGGTCCTGTTCCCTCCTCGGGGCAGGGAGTGCGGTGAGGGAGACAGACAAAAACCAATGGACAACTAAATCAATGAGCATCTTTTTTTGGATTTTGCAACCAAATCATTCTTTCCAAAAGAACAATTAAATGCTGTGACATTGTAGTGAGTCATTGAGAAAACAGGAGGTGGCGATAGAATGGACCCATTTGTACAGGTTCTTTATTACAGCATTACTTGCAGTGGCAAGAAATTTGTTAGAAGCAACTTCATTGGTGGGGCGCCTGGGTGGCTCAGTCGGTTGAGCGTCCGACTTCGGCTCAGGTCATGATCTCGCGGTCTGTGGGTTTGAGCCCCGCGTCAGGCTCTGTGCTGACAGCTCAGAGCCTGGAGCCTGTTTCGGATTCTGTGTCTCCTTCTTTCTCTGACCCTCCCCTGTTCATGCTCTCTCTCTGTCTCAAAAATAAATAAATGTTAAAAAAAATTAAAAAAAAAAAAGCAACTTCACTGGGGTATAGCCTAGGTACAACAAACTATACTCACCTAAAGTATAGGTGAGTATACTATACTCGATGAATTTCAGCAGGCATCATATCCCCTTTTATCCCTGTGTCCCATTCCCAAGCAACCGCCAATCCGCTTTCTGTCACCACAGTAAGATTCTCTTGTAATATTTAGAATTCTACACAAATGAGGGGCGCCTGGGTGGCTCAGTTGGTTGAGCATCTGACTCTTGATCTCGGCTCTGGTCATGATCCCCCGGTTCGTGAGATCGAGCGCCACATCAGGCTCTGGGCTGACAGCTTAGAGCCTGCTCGGGAATCTCCCTCTCTCTCTGCCCCTCCTCCCCCTCTCAAAATAAATAAACATTAAAGAAAGAATTCTATACAAATGAAATCATACAGTATATAATAGCAATAGATCTTTAACTTGAAGTGCAGCAATGGGGTACTTTATGGTATCTTTAGTCAATGAAATGCCATGTAGCCATGGGAACGGGGAGTCAGCTTTTTATGTACTGATTTGGAGTGACTTCCTAAAGCTATTGGTAGGTGGGAAAGGCGCGGTGCAGAACAGGGCATAAAGCGTGCTACCCCCTGTAAAGAGAAAAGAGAAAATATATCCATATGTTTGCTCGTTATGTGAAAAAAAAAAAGCTCTGAAAAACACTGGATGTCTGGAAAACAGGAGGGAGAAGAAGACTTTTCACTAGAAATCCTTTTTCTCCTTTTGAATTCTGTACCTGGGGAACTTATCACCTGCTCAAAGGACAACTAAAATTTAAAAGTTTTAAATCATAATGAATACAATGATCGAGGGATTGCCCCCCAACTTGGCAGAGGAAAGACTGTAATGTCCAGTGAAAGAACCTAAGCTTCAAATATTCTAATTAAACTTGATTAAAAATTATAGTTAAAAGCAAAAGCCACATGGCTCAACTATCGGCTAAAGAGAAAACCCTGAGGAAAAAAACCTGTAAGTAAAGAAGTTGAGGATTGGAATTAAACAAGCTGATCCCGACCTTCATATGGAAAAAAGCCACTCGAAAAATCTGAAAAGCCGAAAACAAAGCCAAAAAACAGAAAGGAGCAATGATAGGGGACCAGAACCAACAGCTATTAAAACATAAGGCATTAGGGTGAAACTAGCGAATGAAGAGACAGACCAATAGGATAGAAAATCCAGAAAGGGAAATTGATTCATAATGACAGTGATATCTTGAACCAGTAGAAAAAAGATGAACTTAGTGAGGTACCAAGGGAGGTGGGACAGTGGGAATGGCTCACCTCGTGGGTTCATTGTTATAAAACAATGATAAGAGTGACTAAATCAACCCGCTTTCTATCATTATCAGGCATCATCGATTGTAAACCACGTCAGTGATAAAATAACAAAATTCTCCCTTCACTCCCGCAGCTGGGTGGACTGTTCCCACCTGCCCCTTCTGTGGAATACTGCTGAATGGAATCTTTAATACATTATGTTGGGACAACTAGATAGTGTCGCAGAGAAACAAAGAAAATGACTCAACTAGAGGGTAAAGGGCTTTATACAGCTCTTGTGCGTCAGAGAACACCTCGAAATCAGGTAACCGCTAGAGCCACGCAGGATTGGAGTTGTCCTGGGGCAAGGAGAAGAGAAGTGTATGTGACTTTGGTCTTGAGTCACATTGCAATTTTCTTTCTCTGGAATTGTTTGCAAAACTTTCTTTTGGGATGGTTGGGATAGGTCCAGTTTTTCAGCTCTTTCTTGGATGGCTGATGCAATGGGCAATCTCATTTTGACAGGTGCGTGCATGTGTGTGCGTGTGTGTGTGTGTGTGTGTGCGTTCACGTGAGTAAGATAGGGACAGAGAGAGTGAGATAGACAGGTGGGGACTGAGAGAGAGAAAGAAAGAGAGAGAGTTATCTTTAATCCACCCAAGGGATAAATGCTCTCTACTTGATACATTGACACATTTGGGGCCAGTTTGGGTCATGAGCCCACCTCTGGAGCACTACCAACTTCCAGAGGGGGAAATGCAGGATTGATTGATTAAAGCCCGGGACTTTGCATCCCTGGGAAGGTCAAAGGGGACAGTGCAACTGGCCTAGGCTTCTCAGCACCCACCTGTCAAGTCGAATCACCTTCGTCCATATTACATGGGCTCAACAGCAACAGGCAGATACCTAAATAAAATTCAAGAAGCTGGACGAGGGACGGATGCTGGGTAGGTAACCAACCGTGTCACCATATATGCTTATTCCAGAGTGAGGTGCACATGTAGACATTTTATTGTAATGGACTTTTAAAGAGTTCTTAAAGGTTTTTTTTAATTTATATTTTTAAATATTTATTTATTTTTGAGAGACAGAGAGAGAGAGAGAGCATGCACAAGCGGGGGAGGGGCAGAGAGCGAGGGAGACACAGAATCCGAAGCAGGCTCCAGGCTCCGAGTGCAGAGCCCGATGGGGAGCTCGAACCCACAAACCATGAGATCATGAACTGAGCCGAAGTCGGATGCTCAACCGACGGAGCCACCCAGGGGCCCCGCATTCTTTTATAAGTGTTTTATAAGTATATAAATATTACATAAGTATATAACTATTTTCTAAGTTTTATAAATAAATATAGGGATCTCAGAAGCCAAAATAGCACTGTGTTTAAGAGCATGGGCTCTGAGGTCACACTGCCAGAGTCTGAATGCCAGGAACCTTGTGACCACAAGCAAGTTAACGTTCTCGAACTTCACTTTCCTATCATGTAAAACGGTGACAGTGACAATGATGATGATGGTACAGGTGGGATAGGATGCTACAGGTTTCATAGGATTGTTGGGAAGGTTAAAAGAGATGCTTTATGCTAAAGCACAGTACATAACAAGGGCTCAAAGCCACTGGTAAGTCATTGACCGGGGATTGGATTTTTTGTGATACCGAATTTAATTAATAATCGTGTTCATTGTGTTAGGATTTGACAGTATTTCCTGAGACCTTTCCCACTGACTCGGCCTTCTAGCAGATGTTTTCCTCTGCTAGCAGCGACACTTGTCAGTGGAAACAACCAGACATTCCCTTCACCGGACTTCTATGACAAGAGCAAGCTTACCTGACAAGGCGTGGGCTGATCCGCCTGGCCCCTCCGCCTGGAAGTAACAAAGCTCGGATGGCATTTTCATGATAACACTGACTAAAGACCTTCAATCCTTTCTTCACCTTTCAGGACGATGTCTGTTAGGTTGACTCCCCTCATCCAACCCAACCTTAGCGCGGCTCCAGAGTTCCAGCAGAGCGCATAGGCTTCAGGCAACAGAAATGTTAAGTAATTTTCATTTGTTTCTTTAGCTCAACCTAGCTAGGAGACCGGTCTCCGCACAGCCACGGACATTCCACTGTCCCCCTTGAAATTGAACAGAGTCCAATTTCTCACCTCTCTACCTCTGACCAGAGCAGAATGCGGCAAGATGCAGTGATCAAGGAAAAGAATTGAAGCCCCGCCCCCTCATAAATTTCCTCAGCTCCTCCCATTTTTTTTCGAACAGTGACTGACGCTTTCTCAGTTTTAGGTTAACTGGTAAAATGCAGCTCCAAGAGGATCCCTAGAAGACCTTCCGTCAGATAGCCCCTTCAGTATCGTGGCAAATTCTGAAATCACCACCTGAAATCTGGCTCCTCAGATTCCAGAATGATCCGATTCCTTCTCCCTAATCACAAGAAAGCTACTATGTTTCCTGAGGCTGAATTTCCAGAACATTACTCGCACCCTCCCATCAACTTTGACACTCCTCTCTTTTCCCAACTCATACACCACCCTTAAAAATATGCGCCCCCGAGGGGCGCCTAGGTGGCGCACTTGGTTAAGCGTCTGACCTCGGCTCAGGTCATGATCTTGCGGTTTGTGAGTTTAAGCCCTGCGTCAGGCTCTGGGCTGACAGCCTGGAGCCTGCCTCAGATTCTGTGTCTCCTTCTCTCTCTGCTCCTCCCCGAGTCTCTCAAAATTAAAGAAACATTAAAAAAAAAACCGTGGGCCACTGACCACCCCTGTTGTGTACATGTGCTGGGCACAAGTCCTATGTGAAGTGGGGAAGATAAAGCAGGCAAGCAGGACAGTGCAGGGGAGGCAAAAGAAACATTTTATAATGTATAAGGATATAGTCAGCATCATTTGATTTTAATCCCTTACCTCTAATGCCTGGGCTTGGACATTTATGTGTTTTCAGTTTTGCCCAACAAATTAGTTTTGTCTGTAAACACAAAATCTACTCTCCGTTCTTGGCTCACCTTACTTCAAAATGGCCCAGGAGTCTGTAAAGTAATTTTTGTTGTGTTTGTGTAGCTTTCGTTTTTATGTCTGTGTTAACAATACATAATCTTGTTTTATGTTGGAATGTTTTCAAAACACTTTTGAACATTTTATGAGTATCAAAGAATACTTGGTACTTGGTATTTTATATACTATCCACAGTTCAACTTACGTGAATGCAATATAACTGCTTCCAGGGGGATAAGGAGAACTGATATACATTTTGGGACTTTTCTTTGGTGTCTTGGCAAAATGAAGTGCCCAAATTTGGAGAGAAGATTTTTCTTCTCTTTATTCAGACAAGGCAGATGAGACTATGTGTAACCTGCACACAGATTAACTAAAAGGTCTTTCTTTTTTAAAATTTTTTATTTACTGTTTATTTTTGCAATAGAGAGAGACAGAGTGTGAGTGGGGGAGGGGCAGAGAGAGAGGGAGACACAGAATCTGAAACAGGCTCCAGGCTCTAAGTTGTCAGCACCAAAACCCGATGCGGGGCTCAAACCCACCAACCGCGAGATCATGACCTGAGCCGAAGTTGGACGCTCAGCTGACTGAGCCACCCAGGTGCCCCTAAAAGATCTTTCTTTTAAAAATGGGACAGAGTGAATGGGGCGTGATCTCATGGTTCATGGGTTTGAGCCCCACGTCAGGCTCTGTGCTGACAGCTCGGAGCCTGGAGTCTGCTTCGGATTCTGTATCTCCCTCCTCTCTCTGCCCCTCCCCTGCTTGTGCTTTCTCTCTCTGTCCCTCTCTCTCTCTCTCTCTCTCTCGAAAATAAATGTTAAAAATTTTTTTAAATAAAATAAAAATAAATAAACGTTAAAAATTAAAAAAAATAAAAAAACAGGACAGAGTGAAAATATGGGCAGGAAAAAAGTTAAGTAGTTGAAAGTCTTATCCCAGGATAGATGATGGGATGGAAAGGACTAAAGCCTTTGAACAGAAAACGGGCCCATAGAAGCATTGATGACCACAGCCAGCAGATGGCAGCAGGGGGCCACGTCAGGAGAATTTACCCACCTGCAAAGTCCCTCCTTGGACCTTTGGGCCTAGGAACCAGCATCTAGGGAGAATTGATAGAGGATATGAGGCGTTTCCCATCAGAAAAGAAAGAGAAAAAAAACAGTGCCAGAGTCTTCCAGGGATATAGTCTGGCATCTAAAACGAAGGGCCCACATAGCAATTATATTCCACAATACTGTATTATTCACTTGAAAGTTGCTACAAGACTAGATCCTAATTGTTCTTGCCACAAAAGAGAAAGGATAATTATGTGATGGGATGGAGGGGTTAACTAACACTATGGCGGTGATCATATTGCAATACATAAATGTGTCACATCTACATGTTCTACGCCTGAAACTTACACAATGTTCTATGTCAATTACACCTCGATGAGTATTTAAAAATAAAGAACAAATACATTGAAGGGCCCAGAGCCCTCGGCTGTCTTAGCCTGCAAGACTAAGAGAGCAAGGGAGGCACAGGAGTCAAGGAGTAGGAGAAAGAGCAGGCGAGGGTCAGCCTCTGACACACAGATGAAAGCGGAGAGCAGGAAGCAGGTCAGAGAGGGTGGGGGTCATTGCTTTTTGTGTGACCTGGTGGTGGCACTGATTTTAAAATGCTCTAAGACGGGCACCTGGGTGGCTCAGTCGGGTAAGCATCCAACTTCCTCTCAGGTCATGATCTCTCGGTTCATGAGTTCGAGCCCCACATCGGGCTCCGTGCTGACAGCTCGGAGCTTGGAGTCTGCTTCGGATTCTGTGTCTCCCTCTCTCTTAGCCCCTCTTCTGCTCGCACTCTCTCTCAAAAATAAATAAACGTTATTTTTTTAAATAAAAAAAATGAAATGTTCTAAGTGGAAGCAACCCAAATGTCCCTCAACGGATAAATGGATAAACAAAGTCTAGTAAATCCACACAGTAGAATATTATTCAGCTTTAAAAAAGAAGGGAATTCTTGGGGTGCCTGGGTGGCTCAGTCGGTGAAGCATCCGACTTTGGCTCAGGTCATGGTCTCACGGTTCGTGAGTTCAAGTCCCGCGTGAGACTCTGTGCTGACAGCTCAGAGCCTGGAGCCTCTTCGGATTCTGTGTCTCCTTCTCTCTGCCCCTCCCCTGCTCACACTCTGTCTCTCAAAAATAAATAAACATTAAAAAAATAATAATAATAAAGGAAGGGAATTCTGGCACATGTTACAACATGGATGACCCTGGAGGACAGTATGCGAAGTGAAATAGGCCAGTCACAAAAAGACAAATATTATATGACTACTTCACATGAGGTATCTAGAATGGTCAAATTCATAGAGGCAGAAAGTAGAGTGGTAGTTGCCAGGGGCTAAGGGGAGCGAGGAATGCGAAGTTGTTGTTTAACAGGTATAGAATTTCAGTTTTGCAAGATGCAAAAGTTCTGGAGGTTGGTTGCACAACAATGGGAATATACTTAGCATTACTGGACTGTATACTTAAAAATGGTAAAGACGGTAAATAAGGTTCCATCTCTTCTGATTCTCTAGGAGACGTAGACCATTCCAGGCAGGGTGGGACAGGATGTTGACATCAGGTTAGCGTAGAAAATAATGTTTCACTTTCTTTTAACTTTTTTAAATGTGTATTTATTCTGAGAGAGAGAGAGAGAGCGCGTGCACACACACGCACGCACGCCAGTGGGGGAGGGGCAGAGAGACGGGGAGAGAGAGAACCCTAAGCAAGCTCTGTGCTGACAGTGCAGAGCCTGACATGCGGCTTGATCTCATGAACCGTGAGACCATGACCTGAGCCAAAACCAAGAGTTGGATGCGTAACCAACTGAGCCACCCAGGTGCCCCAATAACGTTTCACGTTTAAATCGCACTTTGCAATTTACACAGTTCTACTGCGGCAATACCTTACCTTGTCAGGTCCTCCTAGCAACCAGTATGGCGGCAGGTGGGGTCTCTGGCTTAAAAGTAAGCGGGTGGGCTACGTGGAGGAAAAGCAGGGTTAACACGGAGTAAAGGGACACATGATAGACTTGGTGGGCAGGTGGCAGAAATGGAAGTCGAAAGAGGCAAAGCGACAGCTCACGATCTACTTGCTTCCTCTGTTTTTCTCCGGATGTGATAGGTGGTCACTTATGTATTCAAGTGTTTCCTACTGTTTCTACGCTCCGCTCTGAGAAGCAGGACGTCTCCATAATTAAAGGTGCCTGTGCTCAGAGTTGGGCAGGTTAGCTATCTCTCTTGGCTTTAGTTGCCCCTCCGATGATAAAGAGTTCCCGACACTTCAAGCCTCCAACGCGTTTTTTTCTCTGTTCATTTTTCTAGCCCTATGACCTCAAGAACAAATGTCCCCCAGTGACTGAAGCGATGGGGAATACCTCTTTGAGGTTTTGCCTCTTCTGATTTGTCTTGCCACCACATGCATTCTTGAGAAGATCGCTGAAGGCATTAAGGAGGAAAAGACACTGTTTGCAACATACAGGTTTCAGGTTTTGTAAAACATCCTGATGGTTTCCAGGTTTAGAAGAAAAACAGTTGATGCGAGTGTGGAGTTCGCTGCCTCCCGAAACTTTTCAGAGGTCAGGTGGAAACCTTCCAGGGTGCTTCTTGTAGCTGACCTGACAATTTCCCTAAAGTACCTGCTTACAATAGCTGGGGAGACATTCTGGGTTATAAGGTAGAAATTTTCTTAAGTCCAGCCCAGAGAATAGTAGCCATGTTGAACACCAGGAAGATTTGGCTGACATTTCAAGAGATAATGCTTGTTACATTGGGTCCGTTCTGACCTTCTGGAAATGGGGTTTTCAGTTCCTTCTATTCACCGAGTCCGTTCTAATTAAAACCTAACGTGGAATTTCTCACTTCTTCTGTTTGTTAACAATATCAAGTATCTTAGCTGCTCTGAAAACAAGAGAACTTCCTGAATTTAGATTTCTCAAACACTGATAGGCACTGGTCATTTGAGTGTATCTGAAAATATTAACTAAAGGAATTTATCTTATACAGGGAGAAAATTCTGAACTTTAGAAACTATTTAACTAAGATCACTTGATATATTTTATGACTAACACAACTGGACCAACCTGTATTTTATGCTCAGTCGCTACAAAAATAAACAAGAACCTAATGGCAACCAGATTAAATTGTAAAACATTCACACAGTATTTAGGATCAGAAACTAAACCTGTGTGGTTGATGACCGATGCCTCCCCGGAGACATCTTCACTCTTGGAATTTTTTAATGTTTATTTATTTTTGAGAGAGAGAGAGAGAGAGAGAGAGAGAGGCAGCACACAAGCGGGGAAGGGGCAGAGGGAGAGGGAGACACAGAATCCGAGGCAGGCTCCAGGCTCTGAGCTGTCAGCACAGAGCCTCGAACCATGAGATCACGACCTGAGCCGAAGTAGGACGTTTAACCAGACTGAGCCACCCAGGCGCCCCCTCACTCTTGGATTTTTAAGTGAGAGAGAGAGAATCCCAAGCAGGCTCTGCACTGCCAGTGTGGAGCCCAGTGTGGTGCTCAAACCCATGAACCGTGAGACCATGACCTGAGCTGAAATCAAGAGTCAGACGTTTCGAAATCAGGCTTCTGATCCAGAAATTCCCCTTTCCCGTTCTCCAAAAGGGAGAATTTCTCTAGGCCATTTCCAGGCTCCCGCAGAGCCCAAAGAGGCAGAGCAACATATTCGGTAAGAGTGCACAGCCCGTGCTGAGAACTTAATCACACTCAGCTTTGTTAAGTCATGTATTCTGGTTACCACCGCTTGGTAACAAATTACCCCTAAGACTGAGTGGCTTATCATAACCATTTCATCATGCCCACTAGTTTTATAGGTCAGGAATCGGGACAGAGCACAGCGAGAGTCATTTTTCTCTCTGCTGTACCATGTCTAGGGCCTCGGCTGGGGAGACTGGGCTGGAATCATAGGGAGGCATCACCATTCACGCGCCTGTCTGGCTGTTGGCTGGTCAGGGCAGGGGGTTGACCAGAAACTCTACTACGTGACCTTTCTACGCGACCGGGGCTGCCTCACAGCATGGTGGCCTCGGGATAGTCTGCCTTTTTACAGGGTGAGTCAGGGCCTTAACATGAACGTCCCAGGGAGCAAAAGGCAGAAGTGGCACTCCATCTTCTGACCTGGCTTCAGAAATGCGCACTATAACTTTTGCCTCATTCAATTGGTTACAAGTGAATCGCAAGCCATGCCAGTTTCAAGAAAGGGGACATAGGCCATACTTCTTTTTTTTTTTTAATGTTTATTTATTTTATTTTGAGAGTCATGGAGAGAGAGTGAGCGAGCAGGAGAGGGGCAGAGAGAGAGAGAGAGAGAGAGAGAGAGAGAGAGGAGAGAGATAATTGCAAGCAGGCTCCGCACTGCGAGAGCCGAGCCCGATGCGGGGCTCGAACTCACGAAACTATGAGATCGTGACTTGCGCCGAGATCAAGAGTCAGATGCTCAACGAACTCAGCCACCCAGGTGCCCCCGGCCACACTTCTTGATGGAAGGAGAATGAAAAAATTTGCGAATGCGCGTGATGGTGAATCGCATACATCGATTTCACTGGATCATGGGGTGCTCAGATACTTGGCTCAACATTAATTCTTGGTGTGTCTGGGAGGACATTTCTGCATGAAATCAGCAATGAAACCGGTGAAGTCAGTAAAGTGGTTTGCCCTTCCCTCTGTGGACGGGCATCATCCAACCCACTAAGGGCCTAAATTGAACAAAAAAGTGAAGGAAGAAAGAATTTGGCCCTTCCGGCCTGATTGCTTGAGCTGGGACATCAACCTTATCCACTCTCAATATTCCTGGTTCTGAAGACTTTAACATCAGTTCCTTCAACGTTCATCCAAGTTGTAAATTGTAGGAGTTCCTTCTTTCTCAGAAGGAATAATAATAATAATAATTCCAGTGTGTGTGTGTATGTGTGTGTGTATACATACATATGTATACATATATACACATACATATATGTATACACACACACACACACACACACCCCACATCTTTATCCATTCATTCACTGACAGAAATTTAAGTTGTTTCCGTATCTCGAATGCAATGCAACATAGGAGACCTGAAATTCAATTCTTTTGTATATATACCCAGAAATGGGATTGCTGGATCATATGGTAGTTCTATTTTTAATTTAATTTTTGGAGGAAGCTCCATACTGTTTTCCATAGTGGCTGCACCGATTTATTTTATTTTATTTTATTTATTTTATTTTGCTTTTATTTTATTTTATTTTATTTTATTTTATTTATTATTTTTTTAGAGAGAGTGGGGGAGAGGGACAGAGAGAGAGAGAATCTTTTTATTTTTCAATGTTTATATTTGAGAGAGAGAGAGAGAGAGAGAGCGCAAGCAGGTGAGGGGCAGAGAGAGAGAGGGAGACACAGAATCCAAAGCAGGCTCCAGGCTCTGAGCCGTCAGCACAGAGCCCGACGCGGGGTTCGATCCCACGGCCCTGGGATCATGAATGTTCATTTTCCCCACACTACCGAGCTGAAATCAAGAGTCAGATGCTCAACCAACCGAGCCATGCAGGCACCCTCATAGTGGCTGCACCAATTTACATTCCCACCAACAGTGCACCAGGATTCTCTTTCCTCCAAATCTTTGCCAACAGTTCTTTCTTTGATGATAGCCATTCAAACGGGCGTCAGGGGATATTTCATTGTGGTTTTCCCTGATGATGAGTGATGCTGAGCATCTTTTCATGTCCTTGTTGGCCATGTGGATGTCTTCTCTGGAAAACTGTCTATTCGGTTCCCCTGCCCATGTTTCTTAAATTGGGCTTTTAATTTTTTTTGCTATTGGGTTGTATGAGCTCTTTATGGTTTTTTGGATGTTTACCCTTTATCAGAGATGTGATTTGCCAATGTTTTCTCCTACTCCGCAGGTCGCCTTTCGTTTTACTGGTTGTTTCTTTTGCTGGGCAGAAGCTTTTTAGTGTGATGTGGTCCCACTTGTTGACTTTTGCTTTTGTTGCTTGTGTGTTTGCTGCCATATCCAGGAAACTGTTGCTGAAGCCAGCACCATTTCTCGAAGAGATGATCATTTCCTCGTCGAGTATTCTTGGCTCCCTTGTCAAATATTAGTTGACTGTATATGTGGAGGTTTATTTCCGGGCTCTCGATCGTGTGTCATTGTTGTACGTGCCTGCTTTCATGCCAGTACCATACCTTTTTGTACTTTAGCCTTGTGGTAGAGTTTGCACACAGGGAGTGTGATGCCTCCCACTTTGTTCTTCTTTCCCAGGACTGCTTTGGCCATTCGGGGTCTTTTTGGCTCCATGCAAATTTTAGGATTTTTTTTTCCTATTTATGTAGTGTTCAAAAAAATACGGTGGGATTTATCCCCTAAGTCTTCTATTGTTTTTGATGCTATGGTAAGTGGGATTATTTTCCTTATTCCGTTTATAACTGTTTTGTTGTTAGAGTAGAGAAATGCAACAGGCTTCTGTATGTTGATTTCGTGTCCCGCAATTTTCCTGAATTCGTTTTTACTTCTAGCAGTTTCTGGTGGCGTCTTTAGGGTTTTGTACGTCTAAGGTCATACCATCTGCAAACAAAGACAATTTTACTTCTTCCTCTTTGGGTGCCTTTCATTTCTTTTTCTTGCCTGATTGCTCTAGCCAGGATTTCCAGAACTATGCTGAATGGGAGTGGTGAGAGTGGCTACTCTGGTCTTGTTCCTGATCTTCGAGGAAAAGCGTTCATATACTTTCATCATTGAGTTTGATGTTGGCTGTGGGCTTGTCAGACGTGGTCTTTGTTGTGTCGAGGTATGTTCCTCCTATACCCAATTTGTTGAGAACTTTTTATCGTGAAAGGATGTTGTATTTTGTCAAATGCTTTTCCTGTATCTGTTGAAATGACCACGTGATTTTTATTTTTCATTCCGTGAGTGCAGTGTATCACATTTATTCATATGTGTATGTTGAAGCATCTTGGCAGCCAGGGGGTAAATCCCACTTTTCATGGTGAATGATGCAGGGTACTGTTTTTTCAACTTCTATTTGCGATTGTTTATTACTAGTGTAATAGAATTCGTTTTTTAAAAGTTTCTGTGTGGTGTCCTTGTATTCAGTGACTTTGCTAAACTCAGTGATGAGTTATAAGTCACTTTATGGAGTCTTGGGGATTTTCTATGGAGACAACTATCATGTTGTCTATAAATAGCAAGTGTTTTATTTCTTTCTTTGCAATCTGTATCCTTTTAAATATTTATCTTGCCTACCGCATTGGCAGGACTTCCAGTACCGTCCCTATTTGTAGATACCATGATGAATAATATACCATGAGCACACGGGATGTATCCTGGGAACGCAAAGCTGATTCGATATTCAAAATCGACCGGTGAATTCTACCATATTAAAAGAAGACCAAAATCACGTGATGATTTCAATTTATGCAGGAAATCTTTTGACAAAATCCAACATCTTCTCATTAAAGAATAACAACAACAACAACACACGACTCTCAGCAAATCGGAGAAGACAAGCAACTTCTACAATCTGACAAAGGGCACACACACACACACACACATACACGCACATGCGCACGCGTGCGTGCGACAGCCTCTAGCCAACATCATGCCTACCGGTGAAAGTCTAAATGCTTTCCCCCCTAAGATCAGAAACAAGATAAGAATGCTCAGTTTCACCACACTACTTGGAATCAACATATTGTTTTCTTTCAAGTGAAATGTAGAGGCCTTATTACTGCCATCACCCATTGCTTTTAGGCCAGGTGTAAAAGAACCAAGAAAGCGAAAGAAAAACAGAACTGAAGATTTCCGTTCTTTGAGTTTCAGAAGACTCCTTTCCCACCCCTCCAGCCTCAACTAGACTTCTTTTGAAGCTCTCTTTGTCAGTGCCGAAGCCCGCTGATGGGTTTTGGGCTGCACTGAAAACTCGGGACAGGGGACGGCAGAGAAAGGAAAAAAAGAAAATAGTACACTCCCCATTGGTTCCATGATGCTTTGAGTTCTGGCCTTTTCCCAAAGTGCCTACTCTCATTTACTTTTTTGATTCTTGAAATAACTGCCCCATGCAGTCGACCCCTGATTTCTAGCTGCATTCGGTGGGAAAGACAGGTAGAGTGGGCCACGCCATAAAGAAATCCAGGTTATACGACTGAAGGGTTAGAGGCGGTCTTAGAACTTTCAGCCGCAGCCGCCCTTAGAGGTCAAAGGTCGCAGATGAACATAGCTACATAGCCATCCCAAGCCACACTACCAGAACCACCCAGTTGAATTCCGGCCCCCCAGAACTGTGAGAAAGAAAGAATAATGACCCTTTGGGGCACCTGGGTGGCTTAGTCAGTTGAGCGTCCGACTTCGGCCCAGGTCATGACCTCGTGTTCGTGGGTTCGAGCCCCCCATCGGTACCCATTAAACAACTCCCCACTTCCCCCTCTTCCCAGCCCCGGACAACCACCCTTCTATTTTCTGTTCCTATGAATTTGACTATTTTAGATGCATCACGTGAAGTGGAATCCTACAATATTTGTCTTTTAGTGACCGGCTTATTTCACACGCACATGATACCTGCCAGGTGTACCTATACTAAGTAAATGTTCATTTTAAGGCACCAAGTTTTGGATGGTTTGTTATATGATAAGAGATAACTGATAAGGGCCCATCTGATAAGGCTTGTTTCTTGAAAGGAATAAACATCTTTATTTATCTATCGAAGGAGCTGTACCTTTAAGAGAATTAAGAAAATCAGCTTACTTTCGCTGATAGTTTGCAGCAGATTTCTTTTTAAAAACTAATCGGGGTACAAGTGCCCCTATGCATCAGTACTCCTGTATCCCTTGGGTAAATTCCTAGCAGTGCTATTGCTGGGTCATAGGGTAGATCTATTTTTAATTTTCTGAGGAACCTCCACACTGTTTTCCAGAGTGGCTGCACCAGTTTGCATTCCCACCAACAGTGCAAGAGGGTTCCCGTGGCAATGAGAAAGAATGAAATATGGCCCTTTGTAGCAACATGGATGGAACTGGAGAGTGTGATGCTAAGTGAAATAAGCCATACAGAGAAAGACAGACACCATATGTTTTCACTCTTATGTGGATCCTGAGAAACTTAACAGAAACCCATGGGGGAGGGGAAGGAAAAAAAAAAAAAGAGGTTAGAGTGGGAGAGAGCCAAAGCATAAGAGACTGTTAAAAACTGAGAACAAACTGAGGGTTGATGGGGGGTGGGAGGGAGGGGAGGGTGGGTGATGGGCATTGAGGAGGGCACCTTTTGGGATGAGCACTGGGTGTTGTATGGAAACCAATTTGACAATAAATTTCATATATTGAAAAAAAATAAAAATAAAACCTAATCGGATTGTAGGATAGTGCCTCGATTAACAATCTACCTTCCCCCCCTTCCCCAGCTTTATTGAGATATACCTGACAAATAACACTGTGTAAGTTTGAGGCGTATAACACAAGTTGATGCACGTGTGTATTGCAAAATGATTACCCCGGTAAGCTCAGTCAACTCCTTCATCACCTCACATAATTATAATTTTGTATGTGTGGTGAGAACATTTAAGATCTATTCTCCTCTCCCATGGTAGGAAAAAAGTTAGAGAGGGAGGGAGCCAAACCGTAAGAGACTCTTAAAAACTGAGAATAAACTGAGGGTTGATGGGGGGTGGGAGGGAGGAGAGGGTGGGTGATGGGTATGGAGGAGGGCACCTGTTGGGATGAGCACTGGGTGTTGTATGGAAACCAATTTGACAATACATTTCATATTAAAAAATAATAATAAAATAAACAAAAGAAAAAAGGACCTATTCTCTTTTCTTTTAATGTTTATTTATCTTTGAGAGAGAGAGACAGAGAGACAGAGAACAGCAGGGGAGGGGCAGAGGAGGGAGACACAGAATCCGAAGCAGGCTCCAGGCTCCGAGTGGTCAGCCCAGAGCCCGACTCGGGGCTGGAACTCACGAACCGCGAGATCATGACCTGAGCCGAAGTCGGACGCTCAACAGACTGAGCCATCCAGGTGCCCCAAGATCTATTCTCTTAGCAACTATCAAATATATGATACAGTATTAACTATAACTCCTGTACTGTACATTAGATTCCCCAAATGTGTTACTCTTATAACCCATTCATCCTTTGACAGATGTTAGGTTGCTTCCATATCCTGGCTATTGTGGATTGCAATGAACACAGGAGTGTAAATATCTCTGAGATTCTGATTTCATTTCCTTGGAATGTATACCTAGAAGTGGAATTGTTGGATCATATGGCGGCTCCATTTTCTAAGTTTTTGAGGAACCTCCATGCTGTTGTCCACAGTGGCTGCACCAATTTACATTCCACACCCCCCCCCCCAAGAAGTGCACGAGTGGTCCCTTTTCTCCACATCCCTGCCAACACTTGTTGTCTTTTTTTTTTTTTTTGAAGTCTCTCTCTCTCTCAAAAATAAATAAACATGAAAAAAAAAAAAACAACACAACACCTAAGGAACATCTCCGGCCATGGAGATAATAGCATGTTTTCATTCAATGAACATATATTGAGCATCTCGAATGTGCCAGGCTCTATGTGAGAAGAAAAAGAGACAATATTCCTGATCTTTTTTTTTTTTTAAATGTTTATTTACTTTTTGAGAGAGAGACAGAGGAACAGAGCCTGAGCGGGGGAGGGACAGAGAGAGAGAGAGAGACACACACACACACACACACACACACACACACAGACTCCGAAGCAGACTCCAGGCTCTGAGCTGTCAGCACAGAGCCCAATGCGGGGCCCATGAACCGTGAGCTCATGACCTGAGCTGAAATTGGATGCTTAACCAACTGAGCCACCCGGGCGCCCCTTGTCTTTTTGGTACTAGCCATTCAAACAGGTGATGTTGAGCACCTTTTCACATACCTGTTGGCCATGTGTATGTCTTCTTTGGAAAACTGTCTATTCAGGTCCTCTGCCCATTTTAAAATCAGAGTCTTTTTTTTTTTTTTTTTTTTTGCTATTCAGTTGTAGGCGTTCCTCATACATTTTGGATATTGATTCCTTATACGATCAATGGTTTACAAGTATTTTCTCCCATCCCGCAGGTTGTCTTTTCATTTTGTTGATTGTTTCTTGTGCTGGGCAGAAGCTTTTTAGTGTGATGTAGTCCCATGTGTTTATTTTTGCTTTTATTGCTTGTGCCTTTGGTGTCGTATCCAATGTAGCATATTTCAAGAACACTGCTTTGACTGGTTCAAACATTTGGTTTGATAGTGTAGCCAAATTTTTGGAGCTTTGACTCTCACTGCTTGGTTCAAGTTGGCTATCCATATAAAGAAACAAGAACTAAAGTTAAGATGCATTTCAGATGGCAGTACATTTACTAATTCATAGGGCTGGGAGGGAACTTCATAGAATATTTATTCAGCTCCGGTCTCTAAGCAGACCTATACTAGACAAATAGATAACAGGCTTTTTAATTTTTTAAAATTAAAAAAATAGGTTTATTTATTTTGCGAGACACACACACACACACACACACAGAGCATGAGCAGGGAAGGGGCAGAGAGAGAGAGAGAGAGAGAGACACACACGGAATCTGAAGCAGGCTCCAGGCTCTGAGCTGGCAGCACAGAGCCCGACATGGGGCTCGAACACACAAACATGACCTGAGCCGAAGTCAGATAATTAACCGACTGAGCCACCCACGCACCCTCATAGCAGGCTTTTTAATTTTTTTTTAATGTTTATTTATTTTTGAGACAGAGAGACAGAGCATGAACGGGGGAGGGGCAGAGAGAGAGGGAGACACAGAATCAGAAGCAGGCTCCAGGCTCTGAGCCATCAGCCCAGAGCCCGACTCGGGGCTCGAACTCACAGACCACGAGATTGTGACCTGAGCTGAAAGTTGGATGTTTAAACGACTGAGCCACCCAGGCGCCCCCATAGCGGGCTTTTTAAAAGGGACTAGTAGACTTTTCTTAAAGAAGCAATGATATAGTGGTTAAGAGCACAGGCTTTAATGCTAAACCACCTGAATTAAAGTCTGGGTTCCATCATGAACTATCTCTGTGACCCTAGACAAAGTATTTACTTGCTTTGTGCCTCACTGTCCTCATCTGTGAAATGGGGATAATGATAGCACCTACTTCCCTGTCTCCTAGATGAGTTAACACATTCAAAGGCATAGTAATTCAGTAAATACCGTATTAGTCAATCATTCCAGTGTTTACTCACATCTTCATTATCAAAAGCTTCCCTGTACTTTTCAATAGGTGTTTTTTTAAAAGTTTATTTATTTTTGAGAGAGAGAGAGAGAGAGAGAGAGAGACAGAGAGAGTGAGCAGGGGAGGGGCAGAGAGAGAGAGGGAGAGAGAGAATCCCAAGCAGGCTCTGCACTGTCAGCATGGAGCCCAACGCGAGGCTCAAACCCACAAACGGTGAGATCGTGACCTGAGCCCAAACCAAGAGTCGGGCACGTAACCAACTGAGCCACCCAGGTGACCCCAATAGGTGTTTCTAAACTCATATTACAGAACTAAAGAAAGAACTCCTGGGGCGCCTGGGTGGCTCAGTCTGCTAAGTGACCGACCTTGGCTCATGTCATGATCTCGTGGTTCGTGGGTTTGAGCCCCTCATTGGGTTTTCTGCTGTTATCACAGAGACCCCTTGGGATCTTCTGTCTCCCCCCTCTCTGTCCCTTCCCCGCTCACATGTGCATGCAGTCTCTCTCAAAAATAAATAAACATTAAAAAAACCCACACACAACACCTAAGGAACACCTCCGGCCATGGAGATAATAGCATGTTTTCATTCAATGAACGTATATTGAGCACCTCGAATGTGCCAGGCCCTATGTGAGAAGAAAAAGTGACAATATCCCTGATCTCAAACCTGGCAGTGTATGGTAATGGAAGAAACAGAACACATAAATAAGCCAAACCAAGAAAGCAACAGATTGTGAACATTGCCGACACAGAATTAAACAAGGCACGGTAATAAAAAGTAGCTGGCAGGTGTAGAACACGAGTAGCATTTAGGTAGGGCCTTCAGGGAAGGTCTCTTCGCGAGAATGACATGTAAACTGAGGCTGGGACCATAAGAAGGAGCCAGACACAGGGGGGCAGGCGAAGGAACAGGGGGTAGGCATTTGAGGGAAATCATGCCTCTTCTCTAGTCCTCTGCTACTTAAAGGCACAGTTGAAGTTATCTTTTGCTGGAGTAACAGAAAACTACTACCCAGCTTTCCCACATTTCTGTTATTTTATTTCGTTCACGAGCAGATAGCCATGTTTCGTGCGGACGGCAAACTATAAAGACTGTATGTGCAAAGAGCAAGAATTTAGAACTGCAGTGGGGGTTGATCCAAACCATACTCGCCTTCCAAATGCTGCCACCAATCGCTTCATTTCCGAAGCCACGGCCGGAGGACCATGCAATCACCAAGTCCCAGATCCCTTGTCCTAAGTCAGTCTTTCGCTCATCCTCATGCTCATGACTTTCGTTTGGTTCTTATCATTCTTTTCTCTCTCTCTCTTTTTTTCTTTTAGAGATAGAGAGCGCAAGTGGGGTAGAGGGGTAGAGGAAGTGGAAGAAAATCTTAAGCAGGCTCCACACTCGGCACGGAGCCTGATGTGGGGCTCAATCCCATGATCCCGAGATCACAACTTGAGCCGAAATCAGGAGTCGCACGCTCAGCTGACTGAGCCACCCAGGCGCCCCTCATTTATCTCCTTCTGAGTTACAAAAAGCTATCTGTCTCCCAGCTGGTGTGGTGACTCGTAGAAGTGGCCACAAGGGATCACAGCTCCTTCTACCACGAGATGGAATCTCTCTCTCCAGTCCTTGAGTCTGGGTTGGCCTTGAGACCTGATGTGCAACTGAAGCCAACAATTGTGTGAATGTCCGGTGGGAGCCTCAAGGGAACCTGTGGGCTTCCAGTCTTGTTGCGGGAACCCTTACCACCACTGCCATGTGGGCAAAGCCAGACTAGCCTGCTAGAGGGTGGGAGCCCATGGGAAACAGAGAGGAACCATCTCATCTTGTCTTCTCTTTCCCCATAATTTCCGGCAGTTGCCTGAGGAGAAAATGTAATTTTCGCCTCCATGCCTTTGGGGATGCCTGTGTGGGGCCAACTCATGCACCCGCCCTGCAAATTCACACACTGAACGTGACTGTATGTGCAGGTCGGGCCTTTAAAAAGGTACGTAGGGTAAAATGAAGCCATATGGGTGGGCCCTAATCCAATATGACTATTGCCTTTGTAAGAAGAGGAGGTTAGGGGCGCCCCAGTGGCCCAGTTGGTTAAGCATCTGACTTTGGCTCATGTCATGATCTCATGGTTTGTGAGTTTAAGCCTCACTTTGGCTGAGTGTGAGCCCCGCTTCCCTCTCTCTCTGGCTCTCTCTCTCTGCCCCTTGTGGGGTTCCCTTTCTCTGCCCCTGGATCGCTTGTGCCCTCTCTGTGTCTCAAAAAAAGAGGAGGTTAGGACATAGATAGGAGCAAGTTCTCTGCCAACGCCTTGACCTGGGACTTCCAGCCTCCCGATCTGTGGGGAAATAAATGTCTGTTGTTTAAGCCAGCCGGTCTATGGCTTTCCAAACTTCCGACTTCACACTGAATCTACCAACTCCCATAATTCCCTTCAAGCTGGTTCAGTGGCCCTGGTCTGTGATTCCTCCCTACACACTTATCCAGGTGTATTAAAATTGTTTTTTCTCTGTGGTAAGAATACTTGGCATGAAATCTACCCTCTTAACAAAATTTTAACAATACAGCAATTTTAACCATAGGTCTTACGTCGCACGGCAGATCTCTAGAACTTTTTTATTTTTATTTTGTTTTTTTTACAAACTTGAGAAAGCTTTTACTGTTTATGTTTGAGTGAGAGACAGAGACAGAGTGCAAACGGGGGAGGGGCAGAGAGAAAGAGGGAGAGGGAGACACAGACTCTGAAGCGGGCTCCGGGCTGTGAGCGGTCAGCCCAGAACCCGACGCGGGGCTCGAACTCACGAACGGTGAGATCATGACCTGAGCCGAAGTCGGACGCTTAACCGACGGAGCCACCCAGGAGCCCATTTTTAATTTTTTTTAAATGTTTATTTATTTTTGAGAGAGACAGAAAGACAGAGTGCGAGTGGGGGAGGGGCAGAGGGAGAGAGACACAGAATCTGAAGCAGACTCCAGGCTCTGAGCTGTCAGCACAGAGCCCAACGTGGGGCTCGAACTCACGAACTGCAAGACCGTGACCTGAGCCAAAGTCAGATGCTTAACCCACTGAGCCACCCAGGCACCCCAACAGTTCTCTATAACTTAATCATATGGTATAACTGAAACTTTATACTCATTGGACACCAATTCCCCATTTCCCCCTTCCCCCAGCCCCTGAAAACCACCGTTCTACTCTCTGCTTCTACGTGTTTGACTATTTTAGATACTTCATACAAGCAGAATTATGCAATATTGTCCTTCTGTGACTGGCTTTTTTTCACTTCACATCATGTTCTCCAGGTTCATCCATGTTGTCACCTATGGCATGGTTCAATTATTCTTTAGGGCTGAATAATATTCCATTGTATGTTTGTATCACATTGTCTTTATCCATTCATCCATTGAGGGACATGAGATTGTTCCCACATCGGGGCGCCTGGGTGGCTCAGTCGGTTGAGCGTCCGGCTTCGGCTCAGCTGAGTTCGAGCCTCGCGTCGGGCTCTGTGCTGACAGCTCAGAGTCTGGAGCCTGCTTCCGATTCTGTGTCTTCCTCGCTCTCTCTGCCCCTCTCCCACTTGCGCTCTTTGTCTCAAAAACAAATAAACATTAAAAAAATCAGATTGTTTCCACATCTTGGCTACTGTGAATAATTCTGCAGTGAACATGGGAGTGCAGATATCTTTTCCAGATCCTGGTTTCAGTTCTTTTGGATATATACCCAGAAGTGGAATCATAAGGTAGCTCTAGTTTCCAGTTTTTGAGGAACCTTCTTACTGTTTTCTATAGTGACTGCACCATTTTATGTTCCCACCAACAGGGCACAAGGGTCCCAATTTCTCCATACCTTTGCCAACGTGTGTTCTCTTTTGTTGTGGTTGTTAATAGTCACCCTAATGGGTGTGAGGTGATCCCTCGTTGTGATTTTGCTTTGCATTTCCCTGGCGATTAGTGATGTTGAGCATCTTTTCATACACCTGTTAGTCATTTGTCTGTCTTCTTTGGAGAAATCTTTAAGTCCTTTACTCACCTTTTAATTGGCCCTTCCTTCCTTCCTTTCTTTTTTCTTTTCTTTTCTTTTCTTTCTTTTCTTTCTTTTTTTTCTTTTCTTTTCTTTTCTTTTCTTTTCTTTTCTTTTCTTTTCTTCTTTTCTTCTTTTGGCTATTGACCTGAAGGAGTTCCTTATACATTTTGAATATTAACCCCTTATCAGATAGTTTGAAAATATTTTCTCAGGATGCCCAGGTGGCGTCCCACTTTTGATTTTGGCTCAGGTCATGATCCCGAGGTTGTGGGATCGAGTCCTTTACTGGGCTTCCCATTAAGCGTGGAGCCTGCTTACAATTCTCTCTCTAGGGGCACATGGGTGGCTCAGTCAAACGTCTGACTTCGGCTCAGGTCATGATCTCACCGTTTGTGAGTTCAAGCCCCGCGACAGGCTCTGTGCTGACAGCTCAGAGCCTGGAACCTGCTTTGGATTCTGTGTCTCCCTCTCTCTCTGCCCCTCCCCCACTCGTGCTCTGTCTCTCTGTCTCTCTGTCTCTCTCCCAAAAATAAAATAAAAAACATATAAAAATTAAAAAAAAACATTAAAAAATTTCTCTCTCTCCCTCCACCCCTCTCCCCTACTCGTACTCTTTCTCTCTAAAATAAATAAAATGAAAAAAAAAATGATAAAAAGTTTCTCCCATTCCAATTTGCTTTTTCATTGTTGATTGTTACCTTTTCTGTGCAGAAGCATTTTAGTTTCACGTGGTCTCTTCCCTCCAGCCTGAACACCTGAGGGGTAGAGTGTGCCTTTTACATCTCAGCCCCGGTGCCAGAGCGCCTGGTACACAGCATATGTGAAATAAATGCTTGCTGGAATAAAACCCTGTCGGGGCGCCTGGGTGGCGCAGTCGGTTAAGCGTCCGACTTCAGCCAGGTCACGATCTCGCGGTCCGTGAGTTCGAGCCCCACGTCAGGCTCTGGGCTGATGGCTCAGAGCCTGGAGCCTGTTTCCGATTCTGTGTCTCCCTCTCTCTCTGCCCCTCCCCCGTTCATGCTCTGTCTCTCTCTGTCCCAAAATAAATAAACGTTGAAAAAAAATTAAAAAAAAAAACCCCTGTCATTTCCTGCCTCCACATCTCCCCAACTCGATATTTGTTTGCTCCCGCGACCCCGTCACTTGTGATGCTCTTCGGTACATCTTCCCAAATCCAAACCATAGCACCCCACGAGATTCACCTTAAAAATCATCTTTTGGAGCCAATTTTCTCTATTGCACCAGTGAGAAGTAATCTTTCCTTCCTTTCAATGCTCATTACTTTTAACATTAAAAAAAATTTTTTTTTAACGTTTGCTTATTTTTGAGAGATAGAGAGAGACAGAGCATGAGCAGGGAAGGGGCAGAGAGAGAGAGGGGGGCACAGAATCCATCTCACAGATGGCGAGATCATGACCTGAGCCGAAGTCAGACGCTTAACCGAATGAGCCACCCAGGCGCCCCTATTTTTAACATTTTTAAAAGTTTATTTTTTTGAGAGAGAGGGAGCGGGGGAGGGGCAGAGAGAGAGAGAGAGAGAGAGAAAATCCCAAGCAGGCTCCACATTATCCACACAGAGCACGACATGGACTGGAACTCAAGAACTGTGAGATCAGGATCTGAGCTGAAATCAAGACTCAGACGCTTGGCCGACTGAGCCACCCAGGCGTCCCTGAATGCCCAGCCAATGAAACACATCTTCCGAGCACATTGTATGGAAAGGTAAATAATTAGCAACACTGTCTCGGGTGGTGGTGACGGTGGCAGCAACACCCAGTCTCCGGGGCAGCAATGGCAATGAGACGCCAGGACCCCATGGTCACGGTCTAAACTGCAGCCTCCAGGAGTCACAGGAAGCAACAGGGGCGCTGTTGGGGGGCACAGTTGGGCCTGTCCTGGCTGCCTAACTTCCCGTGGTCTCTGCCCCTTTTCTGAGTGTGATAGTCCAGCCTTGCGGCTGGTTCTATGGAAACCCCACATCTGTGGCTGGAACAGAAGAGTCCTGACCTATAAAGAATGATAAGGTCTGGGACGCCTGGGTGGCTCAGTCGGTTGAGCGGCCGACTTCGGCTCAGGTCATGATCTCACAGTCCGTGAGTTCGAGCCCCGCGTCGGGCTCTGTGCTGACAGCTTGGAGCCTGGAACCTGTTTCGGATTCTGTGTGTCCCTCTCTCTGACCCTCCCCCGTTCATGCTCTGTCTCTCTCTGTCTCAAAAATAAATAAACGTTAAAAAAAATTAAAAAAAAAAAGAATGATAAGGTCTTTGAGGTCACTGAATTTGCTAACTTAATTGCAGAGCTTTGTACGCAGGAGAAATGCATTCAATATCTCCTGAGTCAATGAAAAAATAATTAGTGATTATTATAAGTGTATAGAGAAAGCAATTATTTATGGCTTTCATTGCTGTTAGCTTTTTGCAGTTTTCATCAATATCAGTTTTCCTTGATGTGTGGATACTTATTTTCAACATACCCCATATTTATTTTTAATTGTTTTTAATTTATTCATTTTTGAGAGAGACAGAGACAGCACGAGTGGGGGAGAGGCAGAGGGAGAGAGAGAATCCCAAGCAGACTCCGAGCTGTCAGCACAGAGCCCGACGTGGGGCTCAAACTCATGAACCGTGAGATCATGACCTGAGCCAAAACCAAGAGTCGGACGCTTAACCGACTGAGCCACCCAGGGGCCCCCAACACACTCCTTATTTGGAGAAAAGATGTCAACTAGTGAAAGTGATTCTATTAAACTTGAATGTCCACTGTAAACTACAGTGCATATGTGTGATTGACCCCCAGATATTTCAGTATTTGGCGAAATGGAGAGTTAAGAGGAACACTTTGAGAACAGTTCTTGCATGATCTGTGTGGCTGAATATGGGGAAGGAAGAAACCTGGGGCAAAAGACACACTTTTTCCAGGGCTGAGCACACATTCGTCCACGCATCAGTAAGTAGCAGGCTGCACATGAATCAGTGATGTTCTTTTTTTTCTTTTTCTTTTAAGTTTTTGTTTTAATTCCAGTTAGTTAAAGAGGGGTTGGGGGATCAAGGAGTGCGCTGGTTGTGATGAGCACAGGGTGATGTACGGAAGTGTGAAAGAAGGTGATGTTCTGTGTGAACCGGTGTGCATGCATCTGATTGTAAACATGGCTTGACCCTACCCACGGATAAACTGAATTTAATGGCAGAAGAGGAAGTTTCTCTTGGTCAGTTCAAACACAGCTGAAAGAAGTAAAGATTGAAACAGATAATAGTTGGATATGAGGTTTCTTCTTTTGTTCCTGCTTTGTCTATTTATTTTTACAATATCTTACTACAATGTTATGGTAGGAAAAAACATCCAGGTGACAGATGCCCATAAAATGCGAAGCTATAGCAGTTTATTCTGTGAGGCTATGCTTATTATACATGAAGCCTGGGCTCTAAGCTAGAAAGATCTTACAGTTAACCTGATTTTACCTAAAATCAGGTAGTTCTAAAAGCCCATTAAATGCCATTCAAGGGTGGTTATTAGAAAATAGAATAGAATAAAATAGAGATGAGGTCTGTTTTGTTTTGGCTCATTACTTCCCATTTTTTTAAAACGTTTATTTATTTTGAGAGAGAAAGCACGAGTGGTGGAGGGGCAAAGAAAGAGGGGAAGAGAGAGACAATCCCAAGCAGGTTCCACACTGTCAGCGCAGAGCCTGACGTGGGGCTCGAACTCACAAACCTCTAGATCGTGACCTGCGTGGAAATCAAGAGTCGGCTGCCTAACTGAGCCAAACAGGTGCCCCTTCCTGCTGTTCACATGTATTTCTGCAACACTCTGCTCTATTTTCAGGTCTAGATGTGGCTTCACATAATTTCAGAGACATTTTTGTTTCCTGGCTTTGAGAGATCATGGAACAACATTGGTTTGGTGAAAAGAGGAACAGAATAAAAACCTCTCACTTCCGTTGTAATCAGAAACAAACCTAGATCTTGTAGGAAAAGGCACACAATTTTGTCTTTGGAAGATGATTTAAAAAACACCCTTTTCTTTTCTAAGCTCCTTTCAAAATATACTGTATCCATGCGGGATGTTTTAGGCCAGCACCGTCAAGCAGAGATTTCTCAATGAGATGTTCTTTTTTAACTTACTAATGTTTATTTATTTTTGGGAAAGAGAGAGAGAGAGAGAGAGACAGAGCACAAGCAGGGGAGGGGCAGAGAGAGAGGGAGACACAGAATCCGAAGCAGGCTCCAGGCTCTGAGCTGTCAGCACAGAGCCCAACGTGGGGCTCGAACTCACAGACCGCGAGATCATGACCTAAGCCGAAGTCGGACTCTCAACCGACTGAGCCACCCAGGCGCCCCTTGGTGAGATGTTCTTAAACTCTGGCTGTTTAACACGTTGGCCACTAGCTACATGTGGTTATTGCAGACTTGAAATTTGGCTATGGGCAAATGGGAAGACTGAATATTGAATTTAATTTATTTTTAATTAATTCAAATTAAAGTTTAAATAGTCACATGTGGCCACTACATCACATAACTAGTATCCAGCCGAGGAGCAATAAAGCCATCTGGTAATACTGTCAAGATGCAATCCTTTCCATGTTTCTGCCTCCATCCTTATGTTCCTTGCCTTGTGGCTGCAAAGGACCACAACGCCTCCAGCCATCACATCTGCATCCCAGTAAGAAAAAGGAGGAAGAGGAAGAAGAGAAACTAGAAATCATCTGTAAATGTCACATGGCGACTATCAGCTGTGGTGGAGAGAGGGAAATGGAGTGTTTAGTTTTTCACAGTCTGCAGTAGAAGTAGGCAAAGGAAAACAGAGTTTGTGTCAGTCAATCTATAATGTCTGTCTCAACACCAAAACTTACTAGACCCTCATGGATTATGGAGAAACTAAATATGTGTTTCAAGAAAAAGAGCTGGTTAGGTAGCTACCCCAGTGATTCTGGTGTAAAAGTAATCGCACCCATTTTCAGTTGATGAAATCCAAGAGACCTAAGTATAGAAAGGTAAAGTGATATGTCTAAGATCATACAGATAATACCTTAAGGAGCTGGGATTCTCAAACTTGGTTGAGAAGTGGAACTACCTGGGGAGGTTTAAAAAAAAACAAACCCGATGCCCAGGCTATACCCCTGACTAATTAACTTATCCTCAAGGGGAGGTGTTCGGAGTGTAGCTAAGGTTGAGAACTGTGTTGTGGTTACCTATTGCTGAATAACAAAAAATATTCCAAGAAGAATTACACAAAATGGGAACAGACTTAGGGAACTCAGTGACTTCATCAAACAGAATAACATTCTATTATAGGAGTCCCAGAAGAAGAAGAGAGAGAAAAGGGGGCAAAAAAATTTACTTGAAGGAATAATAGCTGAAAATTTCCCTAGTCTGGGGAAGGAGACAGATATCCAGATCCAGGAGGCACCAAGAACTCCCATCAAAATCAACAAAGGCAGACCCACTCCAAGAGTTATTGTAATTAAGTTTGCAAATATAGTGATAAAGAAAAAAACCTTAAAGCAGAAAAACAAAAGAACACATCAACTTACAAGGAAAAACCCATAAGGCTAGCAGGGGATTTTTTCAACAGAAACGTGGCAAGCCAGAAGGGAGTGGCATGATATATTCAAAGTTCTGGATGAGAAAAATCTGCAGCCAAGAATACACTTTATCCAGCAAGGCTATCATCCAGAAAAGGAGAGATAGTTTCCCAGACAAACAAAAACTAAAGGAGCATGTGACCACTAAACCAGCCCTGCAAGAAATATTAAAGGGGACACTTTGAGTGGAAAGGAGAGACCCAAAGTGACAGTATAGAGGTAGAAAACACAAAAAGGGTAAAAGTGAATATTTCTGTTAAAAAGTCAGTCAAGGAACTCACAAAAAAGATACAAAATACAATAACACACATAAACTGTGGGGAGGCGAGGAGAAAAGAATGGGTTCAAACTTAAATGACCATCAACTTAGTATAGACTGTTATTAGCAGAAACGCTGATTTACAAACTTTCATGGTAACCACAAATCAAAAACCAGTAAGAAGCATGCAAAGAATAAAGAGAAAGAAATCCAAATATATCACTAAAGAAAATCAGCACATCATGAACAAGAGAAAGACAAGAAAGGACAAGAAAGGATCAGAGAAAATCTTCAGAAACAACCACAAAACAAGTAATAAAATGGCAATAAGTACATATCTATCAATAATTACTTTGAATGTAAAAGGACTAAACACTCCAGTCAAAAGACACAAGGTGACAGAATGGATAAAAAACAAGACTCATCTATATGCTGCCCACAAGAGACCCATTTTAGACCTAAAGTCACCTTCTGATTAAAAGTGAAGGGGTGGAGAAACATCTATCACGCGAATGGATGTCAAAAGAAAACTGGAGTAGCAATACTTATTTCAGACAAAACAGACTTTAAAACAAAGACTGTAGGGGCGCCTGGGTGGCTCAGTCAGTTAAGCGACCGGCTTCGGCTCAAGTCATGATCTCACGGTTCATGAGTTTGAGCCCCGCGTCGGGCTCTGTGCTGACAGCTCAGAGCCTGGAGCCTGCTTCCGACTCTGTGTCTCCCTCTCTCTATACCTCCCCTGCTCGTGCTCTGTCTCTCAAAAAATAATTAAATGTTAAAAAAAATAAAAAAATAAAATGTATTAAAACAAAGACCGTAAGAAGAGACAAAGGGCACTATATAATAATAAAGGGGACAATCCAACAAGGAGGTATAACAATGGTAAATATTTATGCACCGAACATAGAAACACCCAAATACGTAAAACAGTTAACAAACATAACGGAAGTAATGGATAATAATCAAATAATAGTAGGTGACTTTGACACCCCACTTACATCAATGGACAGATCATCTAAACAGAAAATCAACTAGAAAACAATGGCTTTGGATGACACGCTTGGAACAGATGGGTTTAACAGATATATTCAGAACATGCCATCCTAAGACAGCAGAATACACATTACTTTCAGGTACACCCAGAGCATTCTCCAGAATAGGTCATATTTTAGCCCACAAAACTAATCTCAACAAGTTCAAGAAGATTGAAATCATACCCATACATCTTTTCTGACCACAACACTATTAAAGTAGAAGTCAGCCACAAGAAAAATCTGAAAAGAGCACAGATATGTGGAAGTTAAAAACATGCTACTAAACAATGAGTGGGTCAACCAGGAAATAAAAGAAGAAATAAAAAAATACATGGAAACAAATGGAAATGAAAACACAATGGTCCAAAACCTTTGGGATGCAGTAAAAATGGTTCTAAGAGGGAAGTTTATAGCAATACAGGCCTATATGAAGAAGCAAGAAAAATCTCAAATTAACGACCTAACCTAAAGGAGCTAGAAAAAGAAAAAAAAAAAAAAACCTAAAACCAGCAGAAGGAAGGAAATAATAAAGATTAGAGTGGAAATCAATGATATAGAAAATTAAAAAAAAAAAAACAGGTTAATGAAACCAGGAGCTTGTTCTTTGAAAACTTAATAAAATTGATAAGCTTCTAGCCAGATATGTCAAGAAAAAAAGAGGGGCGCCTGGGTGGCTCAGTCGGTTAAGCGGCTGACTTCGGCTCAGGTCACGATCTCACGATCCGTGAGTTCGAGCCCTGCGTCGGGCTCTGTGCTGACAGCTCAGAGCCTGGAGCCTGTTTCAGATTCTGTGTCTCACTCTCTCTCTGCCCCTCCCCTGTTCATGCTCTGTCTCTCTCTGTCTCAAAAATAAATAAATGTTAAAAAAAATTAAAAAAAAAAGAGAAAGAACGCAAATAAATAAAATCTCAAATGAGGGAGGAGAAATAACAGCCAATACCACATAAATACAAAAATTGTAAGAGAATATTAGGAAAAACAATATGCTAACAAATTGGACAACCTACAAAAAGTGGATACATTCCTAGAAACATATAAATGTGTAAACTACCGAGACTAAAACAGGAAGAATTAGCAAATTTGAGCGGACTGATAACTACTGAAGAAATTGAATCAGTAATCAAAAAAACCAAAAAACAAAAAATTTGCAACAAACAAAAGTCCAGGACCCGATGGATTCACAGGCAAATTTTATCAAACACTTAAAAAAAGAGTTAATACCTAATGTTCTCAAACCATTCCAAAAAATAGAAAAGGATGGAAAACTTCCAAATTCATTCCAGGAGGCCAGCATTATCCAGATACCAAAACCGGATAAAGACGCCACTAAAAGAGAGAACCGCAGGCAATATTCCTGATGAACACAGATGCAAAGATGCTCCATAGAATACTACCAAACTGGGGCACCTGGGTGGCGCAGTCGGTTAAGCGTCCGACTTCAGCCAAGTCACGATCTCGCGGTCCGTGTGTTCGAGCCCCGCGTCAGGCTCTGGGCTGATGGCTCGGAGCCTGGAGCCTGTTTCCGATTCTGTGTCTCCCTCTCTCTCTGCCCCTACCCCGTTCATACTCTGTCTCTCTCTGTCCCAAAAATAAATAAAAAACGTTGAAAAAAAAATTAAAAAAAAAAAAGAATACTACCAAACTGAATTCAACAATACACCGAAAAAAATCATTCACTACAATCAAGTGGGATGTATTCCTGGGTGGCAAGGGTGGTTCAATATTTGCAAATCGATCAACATGATTCATCACATCGATAAGAACCATATGATCATTTCAAAAGATGCGGAAAAAGCGTTTGACGAAGTACAACATCCATTCATGATGAAAACCCTCCATGAAGTAGGTGTAGAGGGGACATACCTCAACATAATAAAGGCCATATCCGAAAAACCCACAGCTAACATGATCCTCAATGGGGAAAAACTCAGAGCTTTCCCCCTAAGGTCGGGAACAAGACAGGGATGTCCACTCTCGCCCCTTCTATTCAACATAGTACTGGAAGTCCTAGCCACAGAAAGTGGACAACAAAAAGAAATAAAAGGCATCCAAATCATCAAGGAAGAAGTAAAACTTGCACTATTTGCAGAGGACATGATACCGTATATAGAAAAACTGAAAGACTCTGCCAAAAAACTGCTAGAACTGATAAGTGAATTTAGTAAAGTCGCAGGATGCAAAATCAATGTACAGAAATCTGTTGCGTTTCTATACACCAATAATGAAGGCGCAGAAAGAGAAATTAAGAAAACAATCCCATTTATGATTGCACCAAGAAGCGTAAAATACCTAGGAATAAACCTAGCCAAAGGGGTGAAAGATTTGTTACTCTGAAAACTAAACAACGCTGATGAAAGAAATTGAAGACGACACGAAGAAATGGAAAGACATTCCATGTTCATGGATTGGAAGAACAAATATTGTTAACATGTCTATGCTACCCAAAGCAATCTATACATTCAATGCAATCCCTATCAAAATACCAGTGGCGTTTTTCACAGAGCTAAAACAAAACAAACAATCCTGAAATTTGTATGGAACCACAAAAGACCTCAAATAGCCAAAGCAACCTTGAAAAAGAAAACCAGAGCTGGAGGCATCACCATTCCAGGCTTCAAGTTATATTACAAGGCTGTAGTAATCAAACGGGTATGGGACCGGCACAAAATAGATACAGAGATCTATGGAACAGGATAGAAAACTCAGAAAGAAACTGACAACTATATGGTCCATTAATCTTTGTCAAAGCAGGAAAAAATATCCAGTCAGAAAAGGACATTCTCTTCAACAAATGTTGCTGAGAAAACTGGACAGCAACGTACAAAAGAAAGAAACTGGACTACTTTCTTACACAATACACCAAAATAAATTCAAAATGGATGAAAGGCCTAAATGTGAGTCCTGAAGCCATAAAAATCCTAGGAGTGAACACAGGCAGTAACCTCTCTGACATTGGCCATAGCAACTTTTTTTTAGATATGTCACCTGAGGCAATGGAAACAAAAGCAAAAATAAGCTATTGGGACTACATCAAAATTAAAAAGCTTGTGCACAGTGAAGGAATCAATCAACAAAACTGAAAGGCAACTCATGCAATGAGGAAGATATTTGCAAATGACATATCTGATAAAGGATTAGTATCCACTATCTATAAAGAACTTATACAAATCAACACCAAAAAAACAAATAATCCATTTTAAAAAAGGGCAGAACACATGAACAGACATTTCTCCAAGGAAGACATCCAGATGTCCAACAGACAGAGGAAAAGATGCTCATCATCACTTACCATTAGGGAAATACAAAGCAAAACTACAATGAGGGGCACCTGGGCGGCTCAGTCGGTTAAGCGTCCGACTTCCACTCAGGTCATGATCTCACTGTTCGTGAGTTCCAGCCCCGCGACGGGCTCTGTGCTGACAGCTCAGAGCCTGGAGCCTGCTTTGGATTCTGTGTGTGTCTCTCTCTCTCTTTGCTCCTCCCCGACTCACACTCTGTCTCTCTGAAAAATAAATAAACATTAAAAAAAAAAAAAAGAACCATTGGCTCAGTTGTAATCATGTGACTTTCGGCATCCTGTACTACTCGTATTGCAAGACATCGCTCGTTTCTCAAGTTAAAATTTATTAGAAATGTTTGCTCGCCTTGTGGAACACTTGTGGAACAAGTTACTCGCAATCCAAGGTTTTACTGTATTTGTTTCACAACTGTTTTGAGAGCCTCTGGGCTGTTGCCACTCTAAAAGGAACCTTTGTGTGAAATACAAGACTGCTCACCCCGTCGCTGGTGTAGCTCTTCTCACTCAGCCTGGGGAGCCCAGACGACCTTCGTGCAAATTAAAAAAAAGGTCCCCTTTTCCCATTGGAGGTATCCCGCACCAGGGTGCAGGCTTGGTGAGCAGAAAGGGCTGTAGTTCAGTCCCGGCTAACCTGCTGTCCCCTTGGTGTGCACTCTTGAAAACGACCCGCATAAACATACCTGAAGCCCTGGGTGACCGCTATGCTCCAGGCCCCGTATGCTTGGTGCTGGTGAGACGGTGGTGAGAACAGCAGACGTGATTTCTGGCCTCAAAGAGCTTCCATTCAAGTGGGGCCAACTGATATCCCACCTTGTACGATCTATTCAGCAGCAACCGGGAAGCAACAGTAGTTAGAAGTCTGGACCCATAGTTGATGAGTGAACAGTCTATAGTTGATAAAGACAGACTGAAAATCCTTCAAGTCCAGATACAAGAAAATACGGACTCCGACCCAATTGGAATTGAAGTCCAGCATGACTGAGAAATGCTTCCTTAATCCTATGGCTTTCTCTTAATGGAGAGAAATTCGAAATTAACATTGGAGCCGCGCGCTGTGTTACTTGTTGTCTGTTATCAGTGCGTCCGTATTTCGGTTCATTGCTAGTGAATCATTTCCTAGTGCAAGCTGAAACATTCTCGGTGAATTCTCTCCACTCCCTCCATTTGTAAAGTCGCAGGTTGAAAGAATCATTTCCAAGGGTGGTCCTCATGAATGCCTTCAGGAGCCCAGGAGGTTGTGTACATAAGTGAGGCAGTCAGTCTGAGAAAATACAGAGTGAGCGGGTCATGGGAACCTAGAGAGTACATGCCCTTCAACCCTATTCAAGTATCTTAAGTAAATAATAAAAAAGAATGACAACAGTATTAGTAACAAAATAAATGTGCTGGTTAAACAAAACATCCTTATAGAATGGGTTTGGCTAATCTGTGACCTCTGAGGTCTGTTGATAGAAATGGACACTTGATGTACCCATTGGACAGACCAGGTAAGTGGCAGCAACACCTGTTATGGAACAGGCTGTGGCCCAATTTTAACCTTGGAGTGGAGTATGTTACTCACACTCTGGGCTGTGCTATCTTAAATAAGTTAAAGAATGGCGGGGGGCGGCTGGGTGGCTCAGTCAGTTAAGTGTCCAACTCTTGATCTCGGTTCAGGTCATGATCTCACAGTTTGTGAGTTTGAGTCCCACATCAGGCTCTGCACTGATATTGCGGAGCCTGCTTGGAATTCTCTCTGTCTCTAGTTCTCTCTCTCTCTCAAAATAAATAAATGTAAAAAACAATAAGTTCAAGAATGAAGAATCGTCTGAAGTTTATGCTGCTGTATCTGCAAACAACAACCTCCTCCCCCTTAACAAATAACACATTAGAATTTTCTACCCTATTTCTCTCGGGGGAAGGAAATCTGAAAGCAGGCTCTCCATGAATGGTATAGGATCTTTGGATTGTCATTGGGAACACAGTCTCTTCCCTTTTTGTCCTACCGTACTCAGCATATAGTTTCCATCTTCAAGGTCACCTCATGGTCCAAGATGGCAGGTGGTGCTCCAGCCATCAAGTCTATCTTCCAGGCTGGAAGAAAGAAAATAAAAGAGGAAGGACAAAACGTCTTACACCATTAAGGATCCTACCTGGAAGACCTACCCAATGCAAATGGGAACTTGCATTTTGCTAAGCAGAACTTAGTCCTGTGGCCATACCTTGCTACAAGGGAGGCTGGGAAACATAGTTTTTTGTTTTTGATTTTTAGCTAGGCACATTGGTTTCAGTTACTATGGAAGAAAAGGATAGAAGCGGGTATTGAAGGCTGACTAATTATCTCTGCCTCAGTTGCAACTAAGTGGTGCTTATTGAAACTCCTGGGTTTGTAGGAGCTGAAGAATAAATGCTGTTTAAAGATTAGTTGCACATGAGAAAAAATGAAATATGGCCTTTTGTAGCAACGTGGATGGAACTGGAGAGTGTGATGCTAAGTGAAATAAGCCATACAGAGAAAGACAGATACCATATGGTTTCACTCTTATGTGGATCCTGAGAAACTTAACAGGAACCCATGGGGGAGGGGAAGGAAAAAAAAAAAAAGAGGTTAGAGTGGGAGAGAGCCAAAGCATAAGAGACTGTTAAAAACTGAGAACAAACTGAGGGTTGATGGGGGGTGGGAGGGAGGAGAGGGTGGGTGATGGGTATTGAAGAGGGCACCTTTTGGGATGAGCACTGGGTGTTGTATGGAAACCAATTTGACAATAAATTTCATATATAAAAAAAAAGAAAAAAAAAGATTAGTTGCACAAAGCTAGTCTTAATTCTTTCAGAAGGCAAAAGGAATTCACATAACATCAAATTAACCATGTTTAAAGTTTATTTATTTACTTTGAGAGAGAGGGAAAGAGAGAGAGAGAGCACGAGAGAACGAGTGGTGGAGGGACAAAGAGAGAGAATCCCAAGCAGGTTCCAACACTGGCAGCGTGGAGCCTGATGCAGGGCTCGAACCCATGAACCATGAGATCACGACCTGAGCTGAAACCAAGAGTCGGACGCTTAATCGACTGAGCCACCCAGGTCCTCCCATCAAATAAACCATTTTAAAGCAAACAACCCAGTGGCATTCTGTACAATCACAATGTTGCGTAACCATCATCTCTACCGAGTTCTGAAACTTTTTCATCACCCTAAAAGGAAACCTGAAATTCGTTAAACAGTTATTTTTTATTCCTCATTTTCCCCAGCCCCTGGTAACCCCCGATCTGTGTTCTGTCTCTATAGATTCATTTATCCTGCCTAATTCATATGAATGGAATCTTATCACATGCATCTGGCTTCTTTCTCTTAGCATAATGTTTCCACATTGTAGCATGTGTTTGTGTTTTCCTTTGTTCTATGTCTGAATGCAAGGGCAGAATCTTCTCAGCAGGTGCCGTACTACCTCTCCGTGCCACATTCTGAACAAAGGCCCTAGCCAAGATCGGTTGCCTTACATTTGGGTACAGTGTTCCCGAACGTTCTTGCTGAGACAGACGTTGGTATGAGTACCAAGCCCTTGGGATAAGTGCCCTTCCTCATCGCTCATGGATCCTCCGTTTGCTTTGAGGCAGCAATGTCCCAACCTGTCTTGCAGTCACTCAAGCTCTGCGCCGTGAGATCCAAGCAGAAACCTTGCTGGGTCTCAGGGAGATAGGTCTGGAAAAGATTCTGCCTTCCTGATAAAGGAGGCTGAAGGGGTCCTTCTGTCTTTTCCTGTTCTGATTTTTGCCCTGACCGTTGGAGCTGCAGTGTTTATATTTCCGTGGCAAAGGCTCAACTATGCGACGATAAGGTTCTTAACATCCTTGAGGCATCGAATCCACGCTAGCAGCTTCCTACAGAGAGAACTGTTATACAAGAGAAATGCCTTTTTGCCTCAGCCATTGGGAGACAGGCTTTCTGCCACTTCCAGCAAAAGTATTTCTTTTTTTTTAAGTTTATTAATTTATCTTGAGGGAGACAGAGAGAGTGCGAGCAGGTGAGGGGCAAAGAGAGAGAGAGAGAATCCCAAGCAGGCTCTGTGTTGCCATCGGCAGAGCCCGATGCGGGGCTCGAACTCACGAACCGTGAGATCATGCCCTGAGCCGAAAGCAAGACAAGACGCTTAACCGAGCCACCCAGGGTTCCCAGTATTTCTTATGAACCTGCCGAGTTCCTTCTCAGTGATCAGTTTCCCTGTACATGTCAGAGGCAGAAACCACTGCTGCCAGGGAGAGAAGGATGATGCTTGCAAAAGGGGAGCCTGAGCTACACTGTGGCCAACCTCTGACTACAGCCTAAGACAGCACTTTCTAGCACGGCTACCGAATCATAAACGTACAGTCTGGCTGGCTCTGAACCGGCATGAAAGCCTGGGTCTTCCCGCAGCTTTCTGTCCCTCTTGGTATTTCTTGGTATTGGGGAGGATGCTAAAAAGAGCTAAAGAAAAAAAAAAAAAGCAATACCTACATTTTGCTTAATGGTGTGAGACAGGCAGATAGAGGAGACGAACCCGAACCGTTAATAAAAGATTTAAGGAGTATCTTGAGCTCATAACAAGGTCTTTTTTGATTTTAAAACATCTTGCTAATAAGGGCATTCTCTCCAGGATTTGCTCAAGTATTTTCAGACTACTTTAAGATAATTAAAAAGGAATCTGGAGGTTCCCCAAAGCTTTGCTTAAATGACTCACATTTAGAGGAATCTCAGTGTGTGTAATGAGGAACATAAAACTAGGAGTGCCTAGAAATGACTTTGCTTTTGTTCCAGAGAATCTGAATTGTGACTGTATTTTGAAATTCAGTCAGGAGGGATTTCTGGTCCTTGGAAATATAATAAAGAATGAAACACTCTGATTTGAGGGATAATATAATAGCTGAAAACTCCAAACTTTTTATTAAAAATTTTTTTAATGTTTATTTATTTTTGAAGGAGAGAGAGACAGAGTGTGAGTGGGGGAGGGGCAGAGAGAGAGGGAGACACAGAATCGGAAGCAGGCTCCAGGCCCTGAGCTGTCAGCACAGAGCCCGACGCGGGGCTTGAACTCACAAACCGCGAGATCATGACCCGAGCTGAAGTTGGATGCTAAACCGACTGAGCCGCCCAGGCACCCCTAAACCTTTGATTTTATATTTAAAGATACCTCTTATTGAATTTAGAACATGTTTCGGAGGGTATTGTAGCGTTAAATATAGAAAAGATCCTCAAACCCTTTTCTAGGACTGTCCTGAAACAGAGAAGCAAAAGTAAGATGGGGCAGAAAATACACTAGACAAAAGCAAATGGTAACTAAGAAGATATGAATTCTAAGCAGTGTAGATGACCAAGAATCTTCAAGAGGTAACTTAGAAAAACAGAGAAGGGGCGCCTGGGTGGCTTGGTCGGTTGAGCGTCCGACTTCGGCTCAGGTCATGATCTCACGGTCCATGAGTTCGAGCCCCGCGTCGGGCTCTGTGCTGACAGCTCGGAGCCTGAAGCCTGTTTCAGATTCTGTGTCTCCCTCTCTCTCTGCCCCTCCCCTGTTCATGCTCTGTCTCTCTCTGTCTCAAAAATAAATAAATGTTAAAAAAAATTAAAAAAAAAAGAAAAACAGAGAATTCACAAAACAACTTCCAGTTAAATGGCATTGTAGGCATCTAGCGAAACATTGAAAAAAAACCCATATCCTTTGTTTTATTTATATATGTTTTATCATTTACTCAACAGGTGGTTTTGAACGTCCACTACGCATCAGGCATTGAGCTCAATGCATTGTTTAGCAAGAGCTAACCAAACACAAAAAGCAACAGTAAAGAATACAGCGACAACAGAAAGAACAAAAAGACTCAACCCCCTGCCTCCCAAGAGCTTAATGCAAAGTGGGGATATCAATAAATAATCAGGTAATGCAATACAACGTGGGAAGCGCCACATTACAAGTGAACACAGGGTATTTGGGGGAAAATATAGGAAAACAGACCTAACCCAGAACACATGCCGTAGCCCAGAGATGTTAGGATTTCTTGACGCTAGTGAAAGAGTAGGGGGAGTGGCCAGAGATGAATCCAGAGAGGTAGGCAGGGGCAAATCACAAATGTACTAGCCAGGTCAGCCTAAGTTCTCTCTCTCTTTTTTTTTTTAAATTTTAAACGTTTATTTATTATCGAGAGACTGAGAGAGACAGAGCATGAGCAGGGGAGAGGCAGAGAGAGAGGGGGACACAGAATTGGAAGCAGGCTCCAGGCTCCGAGCTGTCAGCACAGAGCCCAACACGGGGCTTGACTCATGGATCGTGAGATCATGACCTGAGCCGAGATCATGACCGTGAGATCATGACCTCACCGACTTCGGCTTAATCAGTGGCTTAACCAACTGAGCCACCCAGGTGACCCACAGTAAAATGTATTTTTTTAATGTACAGTTATCTGGCTGAGGTTCCTTAGCTCAGGGGTTAGAGCACCGGTCTCATAATTTACAGTTGTCTGAATTTAACACGTGTACAGATTCGTGTAGCCACCACCACAATCAGGATGCAGAACAGTTTTGTCACCTCAAAAACATCCCTTGTGTCATCCTTTTATAATTACACCCTCTCTCACTATCCCCTGGCATTACTGATCTGTTCTCCTTAACTACAGTTTTGTCTTTTCAAGAGTCTTGTACAAATGGAATCATATAGCATATAACCTTGGAGACTGACTTCCACTCGGCATACTTATTTATTTTATTTATTTAAATAATCTCTGCACTCAACATGGGGCTTGAAGTCATGACCCCAAGATCAAGAGTCACATGCTCTTCTTCTTCTTTTTTTAATGTTTATTTATTTTTGAGAGCAAGAGACAGAGTGTGAACTGGGGAGGGCCAGAGAGAGAGGGAAACACAGATTCTGAAGCAGACTCCAGGCTCTGAGCTGTCAGCCCAAAGTCTGACATGGGGCTTGAACTCACAAACCGCGAGGCTATGACCTGAGCTGAAGTCAGACACTCGACTGACTGAGCCACCCAGGTGCCCCGAGTCACATGCTCTTCTGACTAAGCCAGCCAGATGTCCCACTTTGATTTTTCTACTAATGTTAGATTTTCCTTGTCTAGATTTACAGAAAATTCTGCAGGGATTTTGATAGGAGTTGTATTAAATCTGTACATCACTTTGGAGAAAATTAACACCTTTGCTAGGGTTAGCCTTCCAATCCATGAATATGGTAGTTCTCTCCATTTATCTAGGTCTTCTTTGATTTCTTTCATGAGCATTTTGTAGTATTCAGCATATAGGACATGTTTTCTTAAATTTATATCTAAGTATTTCGTTTTCCAGTATTATAAATTACATATTTAAAAAGTTTTCATCTCAAATTGCACATTGCTAGTATATACAAATATGACTGATTTTTGTGTGCTGACCTTGTATCCTGACACCTTGCTTAACTCACTTATTTAGTACTAGGATTTTATAGATTCCTTGGGATTTTCTAAGTAGATAATCATGTCATCTCTAAATAGGAGAGATTTTCTAACATCCTTTGAAAACTCTTTTTTCCTTCCTTTTCTTTCTTTTTGTTCCTTCTGGGTTGTTTGTTTTTCTGTTTCTCCAATATTCCACTGAAATTTATATATTGTGATTTTTTGCTACATGTGTGCCTTTTATTTCTTTTTCCTGGCTTATTTCACTGGCTAGGAATTCTTTTTTTTTTTAAATTTTTTTTCAACGTTTATTTATTTTTGGGACAGAGAGAGACAGAGCATGAACGGGGGAGGGGCAGAGAGAGAGGGAGACACAGAATCGGAAACAGGCTCCAGGCTCCGAGCCGTCAGCCCAGAGCCTGACACGGGGCTCGAACTCCCGGACCGCGAGATCGTGACCTGGCTGAAGTCAGACGCTCAACCGACTGCGCCACCCAGGTGCCCCACTGGCTAGGAATTCTAATACAATGTTGAATAGGAGTGGCGATGGTGGACCTTCCTGCCTTTTTCCTCATCTTAGGAGAAAGAATTCTGTCTTTAACCGTAAGAATGATGTTAGGAGTAGTGGGTTTTCTGTTTGTCTTTGTACAAGCTCTTTATCAGGTTAACAAAGTTCCCTTTTATTCTTACTTTGCTCACAGTTATTATCGTGAATGGATGTTGAATTCTGTCAAATGCTTTCTCTACATCAACATGATCATGTGCTTTTTTAAAAAATTTCATTAGATAGTCAGGATCCCAGTATCCCAGTGGATTACATTGGCTGTTTGACTGACATTGAACCAGCCTTGCAGCCTTAGGATAAACACCACTTTTTAATGTTTATTTATTTATTTTTGAGAGAGAGTGAGAGAAACCCAAGCAGGCTCTGCACTGACAGTGCAGAGCCCAACGTGGGGCTCAAACTCATGAATTGTGAGATCATGACCTGAGCCAAGATCCAGAGTTGGACGCTTAACTGACCCAGGTGCCCCCCGCCCAGTGTATACGCTGCTGTCTTTGAAGATGGAGGAAGGAGCCATAAGGCAAGTAATGCAGTTCCATAAGTGGAAAAGGCAGGGTAATGGATTCTTTTCTAGAACCTCCAAAAGGAGCCAGCTCTGCTTGGCTTTCGCCCAGTGAAACCGATTTCAGACTTTTGTCTCCCGTGCACTTAAAGACAATGTGTATCCCGGTGTTGCTGGGTGGAGTGTTATATAGACGTCAATTAGATCCAGTTGGTTGCTCGTGTTGTTCAGATCTATAGCCTTACTGTTTTTCTGTCTGTAAGTTCTAGCTCTTACTGAGAGAGGAGTATTGAAGTCTCCAGCTCTAATGGTGGACATGCTTATTTCTCCTTTCTTTTCTGTCAGCTTTTGCTTCATGCATTTTAATTTTTTTAAATGTGTATTTGTTTTTGAGGCAGAGGGAGACAGAGCGCGAGTGGGGGAGGGGCATAGAGAGAGAAGGAGGCACAGAATCCGAAACGGGCTCTAGGCTCCGAGCTGTCAGCACAGAGCCCGAGGTGGGGCTCGAACCCACGAACCGTGAGATCATGACCTGAGCCGAAGTCGGACGCTTAACCCACTGAGCCACCCAGGCGCCCCTGCTTCATGTATTTTAAAGCTCTGGTATTGAAACAAACAAACAAACAAACAAACAACTCTGGTATTGGATGCATCTAGGATTGTGTGGTAGGCAGTCCCTTAGAAGGAGTTGGGGCAGGACCTGGGACTTGCTTCTGACCAGTGGAAGACGGCAATGGCGATGGGATGTCATGCTCTTGATTAAGCTCTGTTCAAGGAAATGAATTCCGCCGAAACCCAAATGAGTTTGGAAGTGGATCGTTTCCCAGTCAAGTTTACGATGATACTGCAGCCTTAGCAGACACCTGCATTGTAGACGCCCTAAAGCACAGAACCCGGTTAAGCCGTGCCATGACTCCTAACGTACAGAAACTGTGAGATAGTAAATGTGCATTGTTTGAAGTCACTGAGTTTGTGGTAATTTGTTCTGCAACACTAGAAAATGAATACAGATTGTAATGTCTTCTTGGCGAGCAGATCTGTGATTGCGTCATGTCCCTCTCTGTTCCTGGTAATTTGTTTTGCTGGGAAGTCTAACCTATTTGATATTAATAAAGCCACTCTAGCTCTCTATTATTAATTTTTTAAATGTTTACTTATTTTTGAGACGGAGAAAGACAGCGTGAATGGGGGAGGGACAGAGAGAAAGGGAGACACAGAGTCCAAAGCAGGCTCCAGGCTCTGAGCTGTCAGCACAGAGACCGATGTGGGGCTCGAATTCATGAACTGCGAGATTGTGACCTGAGCTGAAGTCAGACGCCCAACCGACTGAGCCACCCAAGCACCCCTCTAGCTATTACTAATGTTTTACGTGGTATAAATGTTTTCATCCTTTTATTTTAAACCTACCTGTCAGGATATTTGACGTGAGTTTCTTGTGAACACTCCTTTTGGGGTCCTAGTTTGTTTTTTTTTTTTTTAAACCCATTATGAGATTTCTTTTAATCGATTTGTTAAGACTGTTTAAATTTAATGTGATTTGTTAAGACTGTTTACATTTAATGTCGTTATTGACACGTTTGGATTTAGGTGGAACATTTTATGGTTTTCTGTTTGTTCCCTCTGTTCTTTGTTCCTCTGCTTCCTCTTTCCTGCCTCTTTGTAGGTTTCCTTGAACATTTTTTAGTATTCTCTTTTTTAAAGGTTATTTATTTAATTTGGGGGAGGGGCAGAGAGAGAGGGAAACAGAATCAATCCCAAGCAGGCTTTGCGTTGCCAGCACAGAGCCCGACACGGGGCTCAAACTTGTGAACTGTGAGATCATGACCTGAGCCAAAATCAAGAGTTGGATGCTTACCCGACCGAGCCACCCAGGCACCCCTACCATTTTTTAGTATTCCACTTAATTTATCTACTATGTGTTTACTGTATCTCTTTGTATGTTTTAGGGAATACAATATACATACTTAAGCTTTTAGAATCAACCTGGAATCAACATCTACCGATTCAAGGGTAATATGAAAAACACACTAATCTGTAGGTCCCTTTTTCGTTTTCCCTTTATGCTGTGCTTGTGAATTGCATCTACATAATTTGAAAATTCCATTAGGCCATGTTACAACTTTTGTTTTCTTCTTTAAATACTTTTTGTTTTCAATCGCGGATCATATCTTAAAGAACTGGTGAAAAGAAGAACTTCGCTTAGCCGTCTTTTTATAGTAGGTCTTCTGGCAATGGAGTCTCTCAGTTTTCCTTTCTTGGAATATGTCTTTCTTTTACTGTAGTTCCTGAAAGCTATTTTTGCTGGATGTATTATTTTGGGTTGACAGTTCCTTCAGCACTTTAAAAATGTTGTGCACTTCTTTATGACGTTCTTGGTTTCTGATGAGAAATTCATAGTCATTTGGATTGCTGTTACCCTCGAGGTAATGTGCCATTTTTTTTCTTTTTCTGCTTTAAATGTATTGTCTTTGTCTTTCTTGCCACCGGCTTGAATATAATATGTCTGGGCATTGGTTCTTTTGAGTTTATCCTGTATGGAGTGAGCCGAGGTTCTTGAATCTTCAGGTTTCCATCTTTTGGTAAGTTTGGAATGTTTTCAGTTTTTATATCTTTGTATTTTTTTGCTGCATCACACTTTCTCCTGCCTTGGGGGCTCCAAAGACGTGAATGCTAGGCTTTTGTTAATATCCCACAGGACCATGTGGCTATTTCGTTTACTTCTCAATTTTTCCTCTCTGTTGTTAAGATTGGATCGTTTCTATTGATCTCTTTTCAAATTTACTGACTCTCTCATCTCCATTCTAATCTAATCCTTGTAAAATCCCAGTTATTGGGGTGCCTGGGTGGCTCAGTTGGTTAAGCGCCTGGCTCTTGGTTTTGGCTCAGGTCGTGATTTCACGGTTTGTGGGCTCAGTCTCTGCACTGACAGAGCAGGGCCTGCTTGGGATTGTCTCTCCCCGCCCCCCGCGCCTCTCTTGCTCACTGTATCTCTCTCAAAATAAATAAATCAATCCCTCTCTCTCTTAAAAGAATAAAATCTTGGTTATTATATTTTTCAGTTTTAACATTTATTTTTTTTGAGAGAGAGAGAGGGCACAGGTGTGTGTGTGTGTGTGAGAGAGAGAGAGAGAGAGAGAGAGAGAAAGAGAGAGAGAGGGAGAGAGAGAGAATCCCAGGAGGGGCAGAGAGAGAGAGAGAAAAGGAGGGGAAGAGAGAAGCAGGGCTCACCCCAAGTGGGGCTCAGGCTCACCTGAAGCGTGGCTCGAGCTCACCGGACGTGGGACTCAAACTCATGAACCCATGAGATCCTGACCTGAGCCCAAGTCAGACGCTCCACCGACTGAGCCACCCAGGGGCCCCGATTGATTGCCTTTTCAATAGGCAACCAATAGTTGAGAGTTTCATAGTTCTTCATGTGCTGGATAATTTGGGGTTGTATCCTGGACACTTTTTATAAATTGTTTTTAAAATGTTTTTATTTATTTTTGAGAGAGATAGAGACAGAGTGTGAGTGGGAGTGAGAGAGAGGGAGACACAGAATCTGAAGGAGGCTCCAGGCTCTGAGCTGTCAGCACAGAGCCTGATGTGGGGCTTAAACTCACAAACTGTGAGATCATGACCTGAGCTGAAGTTGGCCGTCTAACCAACTGAGCCACCCAGGCACCCCTGGACATTTTTGGTAGTATGTTATGGGGCCTTATGTTTTGTTTTAATCCCATGGAGGAATATTTATATTTTTGTTTTAGCTTGTAGTCAACATGGTTGGGGGTCCAGATCGCGAGTTCTGACCTTCCTTTGGTGGATGATGGTTCCAAAGTCAATTCAATCTTCAAAACTTTTGCAGAGCTATTTTGATTTGTCCCACTAGTGTTTTATCCAGTGGCCAGTCTAGGGTCTGGGTGGCGATCAGTTTCTTAGTTCAGTTTTCACAGTCTTTGGTATGTCCTTTAGGATAAGATCCACACGCAGGTTAGGGTGAATCTAGGAGCTCATAAACCACTCTATGGGGTTGTTTTCCCAAGTTCTTCCCTCTCCACAATCTCCCTGGGACTTTGCAGTTCTTTGGAGTTCTTCTTTTCAATCCTTCGGCGAGAAATCTGAGTATATTTCTCTCTGCCGTCCACTTCCTGCAACGTCACCCATGTCTGGGGGCAAGCAGCAGGAGGACAGAGAGAGAAAAAAGGCAAACCAATGGGCCTTTGCCCCCACTGTCTTGGGACCACAGCTATTCCAGACCAGAGAGGAAGATCCCCCCTCCGTCAGCACTGCTCCCTCACTGTCACTGTTGACTCAGATGCAGTGGGGGGGGGGGAGGTGACTATAGGCAAGGGTGTGAGAGAACAGGGAAAAGGAAAATTGGTGTACTTCCCTACCTTCTCCGAACATTAGGGGCTCTATTTCCTGTTCTTCCTGGTGTTCTCGCTGTCCATGTCAATGTCCCCTTCTGGGTTTTGGGCTGCCTTGAGTTCAGCCCAGTGGCTCCTGGAGGGAAAAAAAATGGCAAACTCCCTGCCTGCTTGTTGTTTTACTTCAAATTCTGCTGCTCTTCCTCAATTTACCTGGTACAATTTTCTTAGGGTCCTCAAATAGCTGATCCACACATTCTTTTCAGGTTTTATCGCTGCATCCAGTGGGAGAGAATGGGTTGAATGTGATTATTCTGTGTTAGCTGGGATCAGAACCCTTGTATTATATAGGTTAGTCTTCATATATAAATATATATACGTAATGGAGCATTTTCTTGGCTGTATATTTGTGAATACTTGGGACAAATCTTTTCATGCTCTATTTGAGGCAACCACTTTATACTATACATATTCTTCTGGTAATCTACTGCTATAGAAGAAATCACACTTAAACTTAGTAGCTTAGGGGCTCCTGGGTGGCTCGGTTGAGCGTCCGACTCTTGATTTCGGTTCGGGTCATGATCTCATGGTCGTGGGATCGAGCCCCGTGTTGGGCTCCGTGCTGAGCTCTTGAGCTCTCTCTCAAAACACACACACACACACACACACACACACACACACACACACACACACACTTTGTAGCTTAAAATAACACAAATCACTGTTACCTCATAGATTCAGGCATTGATTAGGCTCAGCTAGGTAGTTCTTCCTTGGGTGTCTCTCAGAGGTTTACAGTAAGATGGAGGCTTGGAATGAAAGAATTTGAGGGGCGCCTGGGTGGCTCAGTCGGTTAAGCATCCAACTTCAGCTCAGGTCATGATCTCGCAGTTCATAAGTTCGAGCCCCACGTCAGGCTCTGTGCTGACAGCTCAGAGCCTGGAACCTGCTTCTGATTCTGTGTCTCCCTCTCTCTCTGCCTCTCCCCTGCTCATGCTCTTTCTCTCTCTGTCTCAAAAAGAAATAAAACATTAAAGGAAAGAATTTGAGGGGCGCCTGGGTGGCTCAGTCGGTTAGGCGACTGACTTCCGCTCGGGTCATGATCTTACGGTTCATAAGTTCGAGCCCCACGTCAGGCTCTGCTCTGACAGCTCGGAGCCTGGAGCCTGCTTCGGATTCTGTGTCTCCCCCTCTCTCTGTCCCTTCCCCGCTCATGCTCTGTCTCTCTTTCCTTCCAAAATAAATAAACGTTAAAAAAAAAAAAGAATTTGAAGGCTCACTCATCAGGTGTGGTATCCGGGCTGTCAACACTGAAAAAGCTGCCGGTCCTATGGTGTCTGTCTCTACTGCTATGTTGTCTCTCCATGGTTTCTCTAGCATGGAAGCTTCTAGATAGATTTTTAAACATTTTCCAGCTTTATTGAGATGTAATTGACATATAACATATGGAGGTATCAGCCTGGAGCTCGATGCGGGGCTCAATCTTACGAACCGTGAGATCACGACCTGAGCTAAAATCAAGAGTTGGACGCTTTCCCGACTGAGCCACCCAGCTGCCCTATCATTTCTCTTTTTTGTGGTGACCACATGTAAGATCTACTCTCTTAGCAACATTCAAATATATAGTACAGAATTGCTATCTGTCATCACAACGCCACGCATTAGATCTCCAGAACACATTCATCTTATAACTGTAAGTTTGTATTCTTTGGCCAACATATCCCCGATCACCTCGCCTCTCAGCCCCTGGTAGCCAACATTCGACTCTCCACTTCTACAAGTTCAGCTTTTTTAGATCCCACGTATAAGTGAGGTCATACAGTGTTTGTCTTTCTCTGACTTATTTCACTGACTTACAGGCCCCCCAAGATCCATCTATGCTGCTGCAAATGGCAGAAATGTCTTTCGCATGGCTGAATTTTCCATTGTGTGTGTACATAGCTATGTCTATATATCGCGATCTCTCTATCTACATTACATTTTCTTTGGCCATTCATCTATTGACAGATACCTGTTTCCCTATCTTGGCTATTGCGAATAATGCTGTAATAAATATGGGAATGAAGATGTATTTTTGAGATCCTGCTTTCATTTGCTTCGGATAAATATCCAGAAGTAGAATTTCTGGATCGTATGGTAGTCCTATTTTTAATCTTTTGACGCCCCCCCCTTACTGTTTTCCATAGTGCCTGTATCAATTTCCATTCGTATCAACAGTGCACAAGTGCTCTCTTTCCTCCACACCCTTGCCCACATTTGTTATCCCTTGTCTTTTTGACGGTAGCCTTTCTAACAGGTGTGACAGCTCACTGTGGTCTAGATACTTCACACGGAAGCTCAGGGCTCCAGAGTGGAGAACAAGAGTGTGAGAGTGAGTCAGGCGGGAGCTAGACTGTCTTTTACGACCTGGTTTCACGAGTTACGTGGTCTCTATTGCCATATTCTATTCTTTTTTTTTTTAATTTTTTCTTCAATGTTTTTATTTATTTTTGGGACAGAGAGAGACAGAGCATGAACGGGGGAGGGGCAGAGAGAGAGGGAGACACAGAATTGGAAACAGGCTCCAGGCTCGGAGCCATCAGCCCAGAGCCCGACGCGGGGCTCGAACTCACGGACCGCGAGATCGTGACCTGGCTGAAGTCGGACGCTTAACCGACTGCGCCACCCAGGCGCCCCGACATATTCTATTCTTTGAGGCAGTCACAAGGGTCCACTGAAGTTCAAGGGGGAGGGAACACAGATGCCACCTCTTGATGGGGGAGTGGCAAGGTTCTGAGAGGCATCTGAAATTGGAAATATGGTTGTGGGCATTTTTTGAAAATACAATCTGCCGGAAGTACTAAGAAGTCTGCAGAGGGGCGCCTGGGTGGCTCAGTTGGTTGGGCATCCAACTCTTGGTTTCCGCTCAGGTCACGATCTCACGGTTAGTGGGTCTGAGCACCGTGTCAGGCTCTGCGCTGGCAGCATGGAGCCTGCTTGGGATTTTCTGTCTCTCTCTCTCTCTGCCTCTCCCCCACTCACACTGTCTCTCTCTCAAAAATAAATAAATAAACTAAAAAAAAATAAAAGAAGTCTGCAGAAAGAAATGCTGTCCTTGACTTACAGGAACCCAAGAGGGTGTAATATTAAATATTATGATCAATATAACCAGTTTTCAGCAAACCTGGATTTTAGTGAATCTCCAGAAATTAGTTTTCCTGTTGTTGTATAACTTTTTCTGCGACTCTCCAGGTTTTTAGTGTTTGCAATTTCATTGGGAACCTGCATGGAACTTCAGGAATATGGAATTTTGCAGGGGCTGGGTGATAGTCTGGACGAATAGGGAACAATGCTAGCTAAAATCCCGATGAAGAGGTTGGTACGGATTTCAGAGCAGTTCAACGAACACTTATGAGCACAGCGTTAGGTGCTGGGGATTCAGTGATTAAGGATTCCATCTCTCTGGGGGCACCTGGTTTGCTCAGTAGGTAGAGCATGTGATGCTTAATCTCGGGGTTGTAAGTTCGATCTGCATGTTGGGTGTAGAGATTACTTTTTTAAAAATCTTAAGAAAAGAATTCAATCTCTCTTTTCTCCCTTGACCAGGGGAACAAGGTGGATTGAAAATTCTAGTTCCTAAGTTATTGTTCCAGAGTCTACTTTATTTTTTTTTCTCAGAGCCGTCCTGAGAATCATCCAGAAACTCCCGGGGCTACCAGAAGGTCAACGTAAAAGGGCCACCAGGGTAATCCCCACCCCTGGCAAGTGTTTGGTTCCTTCCGGTTCAACCTTGTTCCCCAAAGACGGTTACTTACACAGTCCACGATAAGAAGTCAGTCTATTCCCCAAGTGGTTAAGGAGATATTTTAATGCTTGCACCCTATTCCAACCCCTTATCAGGCCTCACTTTGGGACAGACTTAGAGCAGAGGTTTGAATGAAGCCTGGCAGAGTCTGCTAAGCCCCCAAAACTGGAAGGCACGGGGGGGGGGGGAAATCGTGGAAAGAGAGGCGAAGGGGGGTGACCCTGCTTCGCGAAACCTCGCGTCCCCCAGAGCCCCCTCGTTCCTTGGCTCAGGGCAACCACACACCGGCCTGAGATCGAACACTTGGCGGTGGCCCCAGAGACAGGACTCCACACCGCACGGCCGGCCCGCGCGAATCCAAGCTGATGCTCCTGCCAGGCACCGGCGACCTCTGGCGTCGCGTTTAGGAAGCGCGGCGGCGTCAGCCCAGGAACGGCCCCGCGACCCCGGACGGCCTGGCCAGGTACGCCAGGACCGGGTGAGGCGCGCAGGGAGGCACGGGGCCCGCGACCCGGCCCCCGAGTCGGACGGCCCCGGCCCCGTAGGCCTCGGCGGCCAGGAGGGCGCTCGGCGCGGTGCGGCGCGGCTGGGGGCCGAACAGGTGCGCGGGCGGGGGGCGGTGCTTGGGGATCCTGCGCACTGCGCGCGCCCCTCCCCCACGCGGTTCCCGGCGCAGCCCCGGCCCGGCGCGCGCGGGGGGGAGGAGCTGCGGCGGCCGCGGCCACGGCCACTCGGGCAGGTCGGCGGCGCCGCGGGAACCCGCCGACGGCGCGGACTGCTGGTCCCCGCGCGCAGGAGGCGCGGGCGGCCCTGGGGCCATGGAGCCTGGTGACGCGGCGCGCCTCGGCCGGGGCCGGGCGGCCCGGGCGCTGCCACCGCGGCTGCTGCTGCTGCCGCTGCTGCCGCTGCTGCTGGGTCGGGGGCTGCGCGCCGCGGCCTCGGCCTCCTCCTCTGGGGCGGCGGCCGAAGACAGCAGCGCCATGGAGGAGCTCGCCACTGAGAAGGAGGCGGAGGAGAGCCACCGGCAAGACAGCGTGAGCCTGCTCACCTTCATCCTGCTGCTCACGCTCACCATCCTCACCATCTGGCTCTTCAAGCACCGCCGGGTGCGCTTCCTGCACGAGACCGGGCTGGCCATGATCTACGGTGAGCACCCCCTACCGCGCCCACCACCCCGACACCCCTCCGGCGGCCGGGCCGCTGCGCTGCCCCCACCCCGCCCCGCTCTGCGCTGCGCTCCCCCCTTCCCTTGCCAACGTGTTTCTTTTCCGTTTCCCGCTGCGACGGGGTTGGTTCCCAAGGTCAACTGTCTGCATTTTTTCTGGCTTTCTATTCCCGTTAAAAAGAATTCCACCCCATTTCGCTGTGTCTTCATCGGGGAACCAGGATAATGAAAGGCACAGAGGTGGCCTGGTTCTGCCCACCGGGTTCTGTTTTGCGCTGCCCCCCCCTCCCCGCATCGCGCTTCCGCACTCGCCTCCCCCCACCTCCCGCCCCAGTTCAGCTCAACAGGGTACGTGTGCCGCGGCGGCAGAGGGTGGGTGACTTCCTTGGGGACCGCGTCACCCCAGGAGGCAGGCCACAGTGAGGGTGGGGGCGAGGACTGAGGGTTTCTGGGGTTGGGTCTTGGCGTGCGGGGCCTGATGGATGCACACATCCATGGTCACCCCGGGTGGGCGCCCACTTCTGAAATCCACGTTCCTGGGTCTCTTGGTAAAGTCAGAGTGTGAAGCGCTGTGAAAAATGAGCGGGGTCCAGGATCCAGTGTGGTGCACTGCCACGGTCGGGCCTAGTCGGGGATGTGGGCACGCCTCCCACCCGTCTGTCCAGGTGGGACGTTCTACCCAGTTACTTGGCTTCTCCAAGCAAAGACGAGATTTGTGTTCTTCAGATTTTAACGCGGACCTGACTTTGAAGACACGTTTATAAGTGCATGAAGAGGAAAAGTAGTGGTTTTAATCCTGGAGCCAGCCGTCTTTTGTTGTGAAGGGTGGGCTGATGCCATCATCTTTTTGTGGATTTAATGGCACCCGGTGTGTTACCCGCGGAGCGGTCAGCACCAATCTGCTGTTGTCACACGGATGTCAGTTAGCTGTAATCTGAATCATCCCTCTCTCCCCGCCCCCACCCCCCATTCTGACTCCAGACTGGAACCCAGTATTCTCTTTTTGAATTGAATTCAGTGGCGTTAAGGCCCAGGTTGGCATCCTCATGTGAAATAGATGAGCCCGCTTCATGACTATTCCCAATAGGGAGCATTCTACTTCATTGCTTTTACTGGAGGGATCTCTCCACTCAATTTCCATTCAGGGTTCCCTGATAAAGAATGGAAAGCTGATGCCTTAATCTTTAATGTGAAAATTACCCTTGGCCCTGGGCCTCGCTTCTCAGGGTTCTTGATGGGTCGTTGACAGCCCAGGCTGGTGGCTTCCAAGGTTATGGAGTGCTGTCGGGAGGCCCTCTAGTTTTAAAGAGGTGGAGGCCTAAACAGATCTTTAACTGAAACAGGACCAGGTCTAAAAGCGAGTTTGGCTTTTGCAAATTACAGATGTGAACTCAGACTTTGGCCTCGATACCTGGCCATTCTTGAGCTCTGGGGTTTGTGTCCGTGGGTGACAAGTGACGGAGGCCAGAGCTGGAGGTGTACTGAGCAGGTAGCAGAGTGGGGAGTTGAAGCGTGTTGTCATTTCGGGTGGTTGACTCTGAGACGTAATGCAAATGAAGATCACCCTTATATGTCTATAGATAACCATGAAAATCTTTTTATTTTATGGCCTCTAGATCCAATTCATTAAATCACAGCGTGAAATACTTTTAGAAGGTAGATTTGACAGGCTCACGAATACATGTTCAAGTGCATGGAAAATAAATGAGGATTTAAAAATATTTTTTTTCCTGAGGACTACTCCATGTTCTTAGCGCAGTCACCGTTATCTTGAGGCTTCCAAACAATAGTGGAATTTTCCTTTGCTGATGTGTACGGTTTCAACTCCTTTCAATTTTTTAGTCGCTGGGGCCGTGCTGCAATGTACTGTTTCATTTTGTGAAACTGAAATCTGGTTTAATTGATGTTTGCTCAGAAAAGGCAACATCGTCTCGTAACATTCTGTGTAATTTTGCTCTGCCTTTGGGTTTTAGAGTTACTTCGAAATATACGAAGATATTTTGTCTGCCAATATGTGATACATATTGCTATTTTGATGTGGATATCTTGCCTGTAACCGTGAGAAAACATTTCTCTGTCTCATGGATATTTAGTCTTCTTTCTGTTTTAGCGCCCTCCTGCCCCATCTGAATTCTAATGTCATTTGATTAGCTAATTGTTCATTCTTTCCTGAAGGCTATTGGGATAGGGATTCTGATTTTTAAAAATTCAGCATGAAAATCTTTGAGCGCTGAAGTCAATACAGTACAGATTTTCAGGACTTCTCTTTGTTAATAATAGTAAGAAAACAGATTTCATTTCTTGATATCGGTAGAGGAAGTGAGTAATTGTCCTGTTGCCTCTGAGTAATAAAGAACAAAAAGACGCAAGGAAACATTTGTTCAGTATCTGCTTTTTAAATTTTTAAATGGGGGCAGTTTTTTTTTTTTTAATGTTGGTAAAGTTTTATGAGTGAAAGAGGTCAACTGCAAGTTTCAGAACTGTCCGAAATTAAAAAAAAAAAAAAAAGTTAAATTCTGCCCCTTTAAAAAATATTTAAGTGGCACTTTAATCTGAAAGGGAAGGCTTTAATGTTTATAAAAAGTTATGGTAAATATATATTTATATAGAGTCATATATTAAGATAAATTGTGATTATATATATTTGTTGGTATACAATATCTCTGGAAGGACAGGCAATAGACTAGTAACGTTGTTTTTTTGTGTGTGGGGGAGGAGCTAGGTGGCTGTGACATGAGGTGGCAGGGAAATACACTGTATACTCTTTCGTGCTTTTCGATTTTTGAATTATGGGAGCCGAATTACCTATTAGCGTGTCCTTGCCTCCGTTCTGTGGCATTCGTGATGGCATTTTTAAGATGCTTCTCAAATCATCCACTGTGATGCCCACTTCTCCCTCCTTAAATTACATTATGTTACCGATTTTCTGTGACCTTTCAATGGTGGATTGTACCCCTGGAACTTCTGGAGCCCCGTGCCTGGAATGGAGACAAAATGGGGCGTGGGGAAGGAGATTTTCCTTCCTTTCCCTCTCTCCTTTTTATTTCATTATCCCCCCAAAATAGTTGATGCTATATTAGGAGTGGTGTGCACAACAAATAGATCCCATAATAAGGGCTTGCTCAGATGCAAGGGATCTAAGGACAATAAGAGACACACAGTGAATGCTCGACATCTAAATTGCAAGGGGCGGTTACAAGCACCCCTCCCTGACAACAGACCCGGGTAGCCATAAGGGAGGGTGACCACAGACCAGACTCTCCAGGGAAGTTGAAAGCAGCCCCCACCCCAGGCCCTGATGGAAGCTGCAGGGCAGTGGACCAGGAGCTTACCTGGCACCAGTCTGACCTGTTTTGTCAGGGCAGGGAGCTCCCAGCTGTCTGCCTCTGTACGTGACTAAGTGCCATCTGAAAGTTATCAGGCCCAGCAAGTCTGTGCAGCAGAAATAGCAAGTGTTTGAGGCAGGGAAAGGTGGTATAAACAGACTGTGTCAGTTAACTGTGGTTCTCTCTCATGCGTACGCTAGTTCCACTTCCCCCGTAATGTTTTTGTGGCAACTGATACAGGTCCAAAATATCTCACTTGGCCGTGGCAGCCTGCCACCTGCTTCTCGCTTCCTCCACGCCTATCAACTTTCCAAGTACGCGTTGGTCAGCCCCTCCAGGTTCTGTGGACCGTGGGCTCATTGTTGCTTTGTTGGAGCCGAATTGCTAAGCGCAGCGTGAGAGAGTGGGTTCATGGGCGAAATCTGCAAGGGGAAATAGGACTCTGCACAGTAGCATAAAATTAACGTTTGAGCCTTGCGAGCACACATCTTGGAACCACGCTGTTCTTGGTTAATCGGGAGCCCTCATTTATGTGTGTGTGTGTGTGTGTGTGTGTGTGTGTGTGTGTGTGTGTGTGTGTTTGAGTCCCTCACTTTGGCCCCAGTTTGGGGCAGCTCCACATGGTCTCACTTGGGTACCAGATACCTTGGATTCACGTGCTGGCTGTGTTACTTATAAAGCTGTGTAACATTGGGTAAGCTCTCTACGTCTTGGTTTCCTCTTTTCAAAAATGGAGACAGTATCCCTCACTTCACAGGATTATTATATTATTGAGATATCATAAAGGTCAAGTGCAGTGTCTGATACTTAAACACTTGGTAGATATGAATTCTCATTCTCACTCTAGACTTCATGATTCTTTGGCCAGCTTTGCTACTTGAGGTTAATTCAGGTAGAGGCCTGCTGTAAATTATTTAAGAGAGAAAGAGAGCGAGCACGTACATGGAAGGGGCAGAGAGACAGGGAGAGAGAGAGAATCCCAAGCAGGCACCTCACTGTCATCGCAGAGCCAACTGTGGGGCTCGAACTCATGCACCGTGAGATCATTACCTGAGTCGCAACCAAGAGTCGTTTGCTTAAGCAACTGAGCCACCCAGGCACCCCTGTAATTTAAAAATGCATTAGGAGGGGCGCCTGGGTGGCTCAGTCGGTTAAGCGACCGACTTCGGCTCAGGTCATGATCTCACGGTCCGTGAGTTCGAGCCCCGTGTCGGGCTCTGTGCTGACAGCTCAGAGCCTGGAGTCGGCTTCCGATTCTGTGTCTCCCTCTCTCTGACCCTCCCCCTTCATGCTCTGTCTCTCTCTGTCTCAAAAATAAACAAACGTTAAAAAAAAATTTTAAAAATGCATTTGGATACAGTTAGTAGGGATGAGGAACATTTGATTTTTTTTGGGGGGGGGGGCTAATTGTTAATACCTAGAAAATATTTACAATATGCCTACCCCGTCCACACATACTGCCATGGGGAAAAAAGAATGGGCAGAACAGTCTGGATAGTATTATCTCATTTATGCTTTAAAAATTATGGAATATGTGTATACAAACATGATGTATACACATTTCTATATGACATATGTGCTTCTTTGGAAGGATACACAAACTTAGCAGTGGTTATCCTTTGGTTGTGGAAACCGTTGTTGGGAGAGAGGGAAGAGAGATGCTACTTTTCCCTTTGTACTCTTCTGAATGGCCTGAATTTTCTACCATACTGGCACACGTTACTTTTGTAATTGAAATGTTGTTTAAACATAAAGCAAACAGAGGCGCCTGAGTGGCTCAGTCAGTTAAGCTTCCAACTTCGGCTCAGGTGGTGATATCACAGTTTGTGAGTTCGAGCCTGCATCGGGCTCTGTGCTGATGCCTCGGAGCCTGGAGCCTGCTTCGGATTCTGTGTCTCCCTCTCTCTCTGCCCCTCCCCTGCTCACACTCTGTCTCTCTCTGTCTTTCAATAATAAGTAAACGTTTAAAAAAAATTTAAAAAGAGTGCCTGGGTGGGTCAGTTGGTTAAGTGTCTGACTCCAGCTCAGGTCATGATCTCACAGTTTGTGAGTTCGAGCCCCACATCTGCCTCTGGGCTGACAGTTCAGAGCCTGGAGCCTGCTTCGCATTCTGTGTCTCCCTCTCTCTCTGCCCCTCCCCTGCTCATGCTCTGTCTCTCCGTGTCTCTCAAAAATGAATAAACGTTAAAAAAGTAAAAATAAAAGCAAACAGCGTTTGTGTAGCAAAAAATACATTAGAACTAAGAGAACATAGTTATGTGGTTGGGTAGCATTTTCCTTGGCTATCAGGATGTTCTTTTTGAAATCTCTGGGCACAGGGAAATCTTTTAGTTATTTCAAAGTAATACACGGAAGCAAAACGTGTCTTAAAATTAGAAAATGACATTTCCTGAAAGTGTTTCTTAGAACCTTCAGAAGTTAACCTCTCTGGAATGATGTCACTAGAAAACCACCGTCTCACAGCCCCCAACACCTTAGACAAGGAGTTTCAAGGAATTCCAAAGCCCTAGGTGAGAAGTTGTTGGGGAACACGGTACTTACACGATGCCAAGGATAACTCCACAGGTTACTCGCCTATTGCGAAGGAAAGAAGATATCTTTGTAATGGCGAGGTCTGGCAGCCACTGTCTTATAGCTGAGCCGTCAAATTTATCCTTGCTCCTTGTGAAGCTCTACAGCTTTACCCCTGTCGGATTCATCCTCCAGATGTTCTGTTTGAATCGAATCGAGGTTTTAGGCACATCTTCCAGCTTACAGGAAATACAGGGGAGAGGGAAACAAGTTATCAAGTACCGTGTGAAAGCAATTTGACATATCCAAAATACGGGATAACTTACGAGACAAGTTGTCCTGGTCTCTTCAACAAGGCTGTGTCAAAGGGAAACAAAAAGGCAGGATTAGTGTCTGTTATAGACTGAATTGTAGTACCCTCCCCCTGCCCCAGCCAAGATTCCTATGTTGAAGTCCTGATCCCTAATGTGATGCTATTTGGAAGTGGGGTTTGGGGGAGGTAATTAGGTTTAGATGAGGTCATGAGGGTGGAACCCGTACGATGGGATTAGTGCCCTTATAAGAAGAGGGAGAGACAAGAGCCCCCTATCTCTCTACCATGTGAGGATACAGTGAGAAGCCAGCCATCTACAAGCTAGGAAGAGGGCTCTAGTCAGACGCCGAATCTGCCAGCGCCTTGATCTTGAACTTTCCAGCCTCCAGAACTGTGAGAAATAAATGTTTGTTGTTTAAACCGCCCAGTCAATGGTATTTTGTCCTAGCAGCCTGAGCAGACTAAGACCATGTTCTAAGCTCATAGAGACCAAATATAAGCAGTCAGAGCACAGGGAGCTTGATTGGCTCCTGGTTCATGAAAATAAGCTGTAGAATGTTTGGGGGGACAATCAGGGATATTTGAACATGGACTTGGTGTTAGATGACATTAGGGAATTACTGATACTTTTCTTAGGTGAGATAATGGAGGTTATACAGGAGAACGTACGTACTCATTGGAATTGTAGGCTGAATTATTCAAGGGTGAAGTGTATGAGTCCTGACACATGCAGCTTACTTTCAAAAAGTTCAGTCAAAAAAATACACCCATATATAGAGGAAACCAATATGGCAGAATGCTAGCACTTGCTACACCTGGGTGGTGGATGAAAGGGTGTGTTTTCTATTCATCTTTCAACTTTTTTGTGTGTGTCAAAATTTTCATTAAAATAGAGGACTGGGGACAATGTTAACCTCCCTGCTAACCTGTTAGCTGGTAACCTGTTAACTTTCCTCCCTGAAAGGTTGTACAGGTGAGGCGGTATACAACCCGCTACTCTCATTGAACTCTGAAATTGAGGAATGCTGTTTGACGTTAGTTGCTATGAGATGTGTTAGGCTTTCACGACTTGAGAATCAGTAACTTCTTTTGAATTTTAATTTTTTGGTTTGGTTTAAAACATTCTTTTTAATGCTTATTTATTTTTGAGAGTGAGAGAGAGAGAGAGAGAGACAGACAAAGCATGGGGGAGGGGCAGAGAGAGAGGGAGACAGAGAATCCGAAGCAGGCTCCAGGCTCCGAGCTGTCCACCCAGAGCCCGACGCGGGGCTCGAACTCACCAACCGCGAGACCATGACTTGAGCTGGCATTGGACGCTTAACCGACTGAGCCACCCGGGCGCCCCTTTTGGTTTCATTTTAAAGCTCACATGCCCTTTGAAAAATTGCCTCTCTTCCACTTGCAAGAGAACAGGTATTAGGAGACTTTTCTCCTTTGGGTAAAACATGCTACCTGGCTTTTAATCAATGTGGATATTTGTATTAGGGTAATGCTAGCAGTTAGAACAGACCAACCCCACATTTCAGTGGCCTAACATAAGAAGAGTTCAGTGCAAGGGTCTGGCAGGTGGTTCTCGGTGTGGTCGTTCAGGAGCCAGGCGTCCTCCATTTTCTGGCTTCCTTGAAATCCTCTCTCTCCGGCCAGTGAATGAGGAAAGAAAAAGGGGATCACACGGGAAGACCGCGTGCTAAGTGTGGAAGTGGTTCGTGTCACTTTGCCCACTTCTGTTGGACAGAGCTTGGTCATGAGGCCACATCTAACTGGAAGAGAGGCGGGGCAGTGTAGTCTAGCTGGAGGAAGGGGACCAGGGTGGAGAGCAGCCAGCCAACGTCCGATGCAGTATTTGATGAGTACTTTCTCCCACATAATCCAGAAAAGAGAAGTGGGAGAATTTGCATGCGGTTTGGTTGCTGCTGCTGCTGCTAAGCTAAGTTTTTTTAGTATATGTGCTGCCGAAGCGAGCACAAGCTAAGTTTTTTTAAGTAATCCAGTTTGGAGAGAGTATTCATCTGGAGTTTGTGAAGTTGTCTCAATGCACTTATCAGCATCACCTGGGAGCTCGTTAGACCTAGAAGGTCCGGCCTCAGAGTGGGACCCAGAAATCCGTGTTTCATTACGGTAGCAGGGTTTTGTTTTTGTCGTTTTAAGTTGAAGTTCGAAACTCACTGTTGTTATTTAAGTTTTCACCCTTTAAAATATATTCACTATGTTGCTTGTAATTAAATAACTGTAGAAAAATAGCAACTATTTTTTTTTTTAGCATCTGCTATGATGGCCGGGCACTGTGTTCAGGACTTTGCATACTTTAAGCCGTTTGGCCGTGTTGTGGGTCCCGTTTTGCCAGACAAAGAGATCAAAAGTTAGGCCTAGCACCTCATTCGTTTAGGGTCGCCCGTTTGAGATTGGTAAGTGGGGGTACCCTAAAGGATGAGATCAATACGGTTCAGGATGTGTTTGGCCCGGGTACGGCAGAACCTGAATCCGGCCCCGATGCCCCGCTTCCAGGGGGTCTCCCGAGGGAAAGCTATGCTCAGAGGATAAAACAAACCATAGCGTCCCTTTATTATTAGCTGGGGCCTTGGCCCCAAACTCCAGTGTACTGGTGCAAGGAGTGAGGCTGACCAATTTGGAAGACTGGCTTTTCCGGTGCTAGATTGGCCTGGGGCCCTTGGATCCTAGTGGGGCCAAAATGCCTGTTCATTTTCATCCCAATGGCCACACTCCAGGTGTTACCCCATTGATATGTGGTATACATTGGTTGGTTGGGCCTCCCCCAATTCATATGTTGAAATCCTAACCCCTAGTGTGATAGTATTAGGAGCTGTGGCCTTTGGGAGCCCTCCTGAATGCGATTAGAAAAGAATGGGATTTTGAAAGAGACCTCTGGGAGTTCTCTCTGCCACCATGTATACAGTATACAGTGAGAAGTCAGCAGTCTGCAACCCAGAAGAGACTCTCACCAGAAACCTGACCATTCTACTACCGTGATCTTGGACTTCCAGCCTCCAGAACCGTGAGGAAAAATACACTTCGGTGATGTATAAGCCACCTGCTCTATGGTGCTTTGTTATCGCGGCCCTGACCAAGACGATATGGCAGGAAGCTACCAGTTGCTAAGGGGGAAAAACCCAGAAGAACTGCCAAGGGATGTTCACAGTGGCCATGCCAGCTTCTCAGGTGGGAGCAGGTGCTTAAAATCTCCCTCGTCTGTAGGTCACTGTCACAGAGCTGGGGAGGCAGGTAGAACTGGGTCTGTGGAACTGCCAGGTCTCACTACTCTTACAGTGCTGGTTCCCACAGGCCTACCAGTCTCTTCCAAAAGACGTTAGAACATAAGCCTGAATGACTGGGTGGGCAGGCGTATCTGTCTTTTGTTCACTGCCCGTCTCCTCTGTCCCGAGAATGGCGCCAGACACATAGTAGGCACCATGGAAATGTTCAACAGATACTGTTTTGTCTAACAAAAAGAAGGGGCCGTAACCCTGCTTCGCATGAAAGGTCCTTCAGGTTCTCGTGCCGCAAAATTACACAGAATGTTACGAGACGATGTTGCCTTTTCTGAGCAAACATCAATTAAACCAGATTTCAGTTTCACAAAATGAAACAGTACATTGCAGCACGGCCCCAGCGACTAAAAAATTGAAAGGAGTTTCTGAGAGGGAAAACTGTGTGTGTGTGAAAACATCTGCCTGAATCACAGCAAGAGCTGTCTCAGGAAGGAGCACAAAGGGATAGGTGAGTACGTTTGCAGACAATTGTGTATTCAGCTGATAAGCCACATGGTGGTTTAAAATGTGTTTCATTGCGTGGCCGTCACCGCTGTCTCCAAATTTTTTTTTATCCCCTCAAATAGAAACTCTGTACCCATTAAACAGCAATGTCTCCTTCCTTCCTCTGCCCCCCATTCCCCAGTATCCTCTAATCGGGTTTCTGTCTCTATGAATTTGCCTATCCTGGACATTTCATATACGTGTATGACTTATTTGTACCTGACTTATTTCACTTGGGGTAATATTTTCTTTTTAAAAAAAAATTTAAAAATGTGTTATTATTTATTTCTTTTGAGAGAGAGAGACAGAGCACGAGCGGGGGGGGGGGGGGTGGGGGCAGAGAGAGAAGGAGACACAGAATCCGAACCAGGCTCCAGGCTCCGAGCTGTCAGCGCAGAGCCCGACGTGGGGCTCGAACCCACAAACCCACGAATCATGACCTGGACGCTTAACCGACTGAGCCACCCAGGCGCTCCTTGCTTGGCATAATATTTTCAAGGTTCGTTCATGTCATAGCATATATATGAACTTCATTCCTTTCTGTGGCTGAATAGTATTCCATTCTGCATTTTGTTCATTCATTTATCAGTTCCTGGACGCTTGGGTTGTTTCCACCTTTTGTCTATTATGAATAATGCTGCCGTGAACATACAAGTATCTGATTGAGCCCCTGTTTTCAGTTCTTTTGAATATACACCTAGGAGTGGAATTGCTGGGTCATATGGTAGTTCTGTGTTGAACTTTTATTTTATTATTATTTTTTAATGTTTATTGATTTTTCAGAGAGAGACAGACAGACAGACAGACAGAGAACAAGCAGGGGAGGGTCAGAGAGAGAGGGAGACAAAGAATCTGAAGCAGGCTCCAGGCTCTGAGCTGTCAGCACAGAGCCCAACATGGAGCCCGAACCCACGAAGCATGAGCTGAAATTGGACCCACAACCGACTGAGCCACCCAGGCGCCCCCAAGTTTAACTTTTATTTTAAAGTGTATTTATTTGTTTTGAGAGGAGAGAGCTAGAGCACGTGTGGAGGAGGGTCAGAGAGAGGGAAAGAGAGAAAGAATCCTAAGCAGGCTCCGTGTTGTCAGCACAGAGCCCGACTCAGGGCTCGATCTCAGGAACCATGAGATCATGACCTGAGCCAAGATTGAGAGTCAGGAGCTTAACTGACTGACCCCACCCAGGTGCCCCTCTTTGTTTAACTTTTTGAGGAATTGCTTAAACTGTTTTCCGCAGCAGCTGCCGTATCTTACATTCCCACCCCCAGTGCACAAGCGTTCCAGTCTCTCCACAGCGTCTCTAATACTTTGTTATTTTCTGTTGTTGTCTTTTTTGGTGGTCGTCCTAGTACTTGTGAAGTGGTAGCTTATTGTGGTTTTGATTTTCATTTTCCTAATGACTGATGGTGCGGAGCATCTTTTCATGGGCATCTTCTTTGGAGAAAAGTTCATTCCAGTCCTCTGCCCATTTTTGAATTGGGTTGTTTATTTTTATGTTGTTGCTAAGTTGTAGGAGTTCTTTATATGTTCTGGATATTAATCTCTTACTAGATATATGATTTGCAAATACTTTTTCCGATTTCATGGGTTGCCTTTTTATTTTATGATAGTGGCCTTTGATGCACAAAGGCTTTAATTTTGATGACATTCGGGTTACCTATTTTTTCTTTTGTTGCCTAGGCCAAGAAATCTTTGCCAAAACCAGGGCCATGAAGCTTTCTCTTACTGTTTCTATGAAGAGTTTTATAGTTTTAACTCTTAAATTTTGATTTTTGGTTTATATTGAGTTAATTTTTATATATGGTATAAGGTAAGGGTCCAAATTTATTTTTTTTTGTATGTGGATGTTCAGTTATGCCAGCATCATTTGTTGAAGAAACTGTCCCTTCCTCATTGAATGGTGTTGGTACCCTTAATTCTATCCCACTGGTCTATATGTCTGTCCTTATACCAGTACCACTATAGCTTTGTAATAAGTTTTGAAACTGGGAAGTGTTTTTTCACTTCTGCCATTAAGATTTTGATAGGGATTGCATTGAGTCTATATATTGCTTTGGGTAGTATTGTCACCTTAATGATTTTTAAAGTTTATTTTTAGAGAGAGAGAGAGCAGGGGAGGGGCAGAGAGAAAGGGGACAGAGGATCCGAAGCAGGCTCTGTGCTGATGGCAGAGAGCCTGATGAGGGGCTCAAACTCACAAACCGTGAGATCATAACCTGAGCCAAAGTCGGACACTTAACTGACTGAGCCACCCAGGTGCCCCAGTCATCTTAATGATTTTTAGTCTTACAGTCCATAACATGGATATCTTTTCATTTATTTAGGTCTTTAATTTCTTTCAGTGATGTTTTGGGGTTTAGTATACAACTCTTACGTGTCCTTAAATGTTAAATTTATTTTCAACTATTTTCTTGCTTTTTATGCTATTATCAATGAAATTATTTTCTTAGGTTTCTTGTTCATTGCTAATGTATAAACATATGACTGATTTTTTTTTTTGGTGTTGATTTTGCCTCCTGCAACTGTATTGAACTTGTTTATTTTCTCTAACAGTGTTTTGGATTCTTTAGAGTTTTTTATATACAAGGTCATGTCATCTGCACATGGAGTTAGTTTTACTTCTTACTTTCTAATTTGGATGCCTTTTATTTCCCTTTCTTGCCTAATTGTTCTGGTTAGAACTTCCATTACTGTCTTGAATAGAAATGGTGAAAATGCGTATCCTTGTCTTGTTCCTGATCTTAGGGGAAAAGGTTTCAGTCTTTCATCATTAAGTATGATGTTAGATACAGGTTTTTCACATATACCCTATATCACATGGGGAAAGTCCCTTTCTATTTCTGGTTTATGTGGGTGTTTTTATCATGAAAAGATACTATTTTTGTCATGCTTTTTCTCGATCAGTTGAGGTGATTATGTGGGTTTTTTCCTTCATTCTATTAATGTGGTATATTACACTGATTGGCCTTCATATATTGAGCCACCCTTGTATTCCTGGGATAGATTACATTTGGTCATGGTATATAACTCTTTTAATATGCTGCTGAATCTGGTTATCCAGTGTTGGAGGATTTTTGCATCTGCATTTATAAGGACTGTTGGTCTGTAGTTTTCTGTTCTTGTCATGAATTTGGCTTTGATATCAGGGTAATGCTGGCTTCATAGAGTCAGGAAGTATTCACTCTGCTTCAGGTTTTGGAAGAATTTGAGAAGGATTGTTGTCAGTTCTTTCTTAAATGTGTGGTAAAATTAACCAATAAAGCCATGTGGTCCTGGTCTTTTCTTTGTTGGGAAGGTTTTGATCACTGATTCACTTTCCTTGTTGTTATAGGTCTATTCAGATTTTCTATTTCTTCTTGAGTCAGTTTTGATAGTTTGTGTGTTTCTAGAAATGTGTGAGTTTCATCTAGATTATCCAGTTCATAGTATTCTTTTTTTTTTTTATTATTTTTTTTTAACATTTATTTATTCTTGAGACAGAGAGAGACAGAGCATGAACGGGGGAGGGTCAGAGAGAGAGGGAGACACAGAATCTGAAACAGGCTCCAGGCTCTGAGCTGTCAGCACAGAGCCTGATGTGAGGCTAGAACTCATGGACTGCGAGATCACGACCTGAGCTGAAGTTGGACACTTAACCAACTGAGACACCTAGGGGCCCCCATAGTATTCTTTTGTAATCTTTCTAAATTCTGTAAAGTTGATAGTAATGTCTCCTTTTTCATATCTGATTTTAGTAATTTGAGTCTTTTTTTCCCCTTAGTTACCCTAGCTACAGTTTGTCAGTTTTGTTGATCTTTTCAAAGAACCAACTTTTGGTGTTGTTGCTTTTTTTCTTCTATTATTTATTTATCTCCTCTCTAATCTTTTCATTTCTTTCCTTATTCTAGCTTTGGGTTTTGGTTTGCTCTTTCTTTTTTTACTTCCTTAAGGTGTACAGTTAAGTTACTGCTTTGAGATCATTCTTCTTTTTTCAAAAAAAAAAAAAGATTATTTATTTTTGAGAAAGAGTGCATGCCTGCGCAAGTGGGGGAGGGGCAGAGAGAGAGAGAAAGAGAGAGGATCCCAAGCAGGCTCTACACTGTCAGCGCAGAGCTTGACATGGGGCTCGAGCTCATGAACTGTGAGATCATGACCTGAGCCAAAATCAAGAGTCGGATGCTTAACTGACTGAGCCATCCAGGTGCTCCGAGATCATTCTTCTTTTTTAATGTAGACTCTTACAGCTAAGAATTTCTCTCTGAGCACTGCTTTTGCTGCATCTGATAACTGTTGGTACATCATGTTGTTTTCATTTTTCCCAAGGTATTTTCTAATTTCCTTTGTGATTTCTTCTTTGACTTATTGGTTAAGAGTCTGTGGTTCACTTTCCACCCATTTGTGAGTTTTCTAGTTTTCCTTCTGTTGCTGATTTCTAGTTCATCCCGTTGTGATTGGAAAAGATACTACATATACTTTTAGACTCTTTAAGTTTATTACGACTTGTTTGGTGACCTAACTTAGAGTCCGTCCTGGAGAACGTTCCATATGTACTTGAGAAAAATGTGTATTCTGCTGTTGTTGGGCAAAGTGCTCTGTATGTGTCTGTAGACCCAGTTGGTTTATAGTATTCTTCAAGTCCTCTAATTCTTTATTGATCTTCCTTCTGTCTCTTTTTTCTATATGTTATTGATAGTCGGTTTTTGAAATCAACTATTATTATAGAACTATTTCCTCCTTTAGTCCTGTCAGATTTTGCTTCATGTATTTGGGAAATCCATTTTTAGGCATGTGTATGTTTATAATTGTTGTACCTTCTAGATGGATTGAAGATTTTGTCAACATAGATCTTTCTTTGTCTTTTGTAATTTTTAACTTAAAATCTATTTTGTCAGATACTATAGCCATCCCACCTCCCTTGTGATTACTATTTGCATAGACTGTTCTTTTTACTTTTAGCCTCTTTGTGTCTTTGTGTTTAAAGTTACTTTCTTGGGGCACCTGGGTGGCTCAGTCGGTTAAGCGTCCGACTTCAGCTCAGGTCACGATCTCGCGGTCCGTGAGTTCGAGCCCCGCGTCAGGCTCTGGGCTGATGGCTCAGAGCCTGGAGCCTGCTTCCGGTTCTGTGTCTCCCTCTCTCTCTGCCCCTCCCCCGTTCATGCTCTGTCTCTCTCTGTCTCAAAAATAAATAAACATTAAAAAAAAATTAAAAAAAAAATAATAAAGTTACTTTCTTATACACAGCATATAAACGGATCACGTGTTTTTACCCATTCTGCCAATCTCAGATTTTTTTAATAATAGAGTTTAATTCATTAATATTAAAGTAATTACTGATAAGGTAGGACTTACTTCTGCCTTGTTGCTATTTGTTTTTTATGACTTATATGGTTTTGGTTCCTCGATTTCTCCATTACTGCCTTTTGTGTATTTAGTGATTTTTTTATAGTGTACAGTCTTGATCCTTTCCTTTTCTGTATATTGTTATTTTCTTGCTGGTTATCTTGGAGATTTCACTTAACATCTTAAACTTTTAGTAACGTATTTTGAATAATGCCAACATGGGGCGCCTGGGTGGCTCAGTCAGTTAAACGTCCAACTTCGGCTCAAGTCATGATCTCAGTCTGTGCGTTTGAGCCCCACATCGGGCTCTGTGCTGATGGCTCAGAAGGAGCCTGGAAGTCGGTGTTTGTTATTTGCTGATGAACCTAATTGTAACTTCTACACCTGCTCTGAGTTCCACTTGAAACTGGAGTGTGATATATGGGGCTGTTTTGAGGACCTGATGCAGATGTTCATGACTACAGTGGATAAGGCACTGCTTGGGATTCTAGGGGAGGCCAAAGAGTAGGGAGTTCAGGTCCACAGGAAGGGTTTGAAGAAAGAGTGAAGATTTAATGTACTACTTATAGGGGCGCCTGGGTGGCTCAGTCGATTAAGCGTCCCACTTCAGCTCAGGTCATGATCTCGTGGTTTATGGGTTCGAGCCCCGTGTTGGGCTCTGTGCTGACAGCTCAGGGCCTGGAGCCTGCTTCGGATTCTGTGTCTCCCCCCACTTCTGTCTCTTTGCCCCTCCCTCACTTGTGCTCTCTCTCAAAAATAATTAAATAAACTTAAAAACATTTTTAAAAGGTACCACTTATATTTGGTAACTGTTTGGGCATATGATGACCACCCACACATCTGATGATTTGCTGGAACGACTCATGGTATTCACAGACATTTATAGTCAGAGCTATGATTTATTACAGCGAAAGGATAAAAAGCAGGATCAGCAAGTGGGAAAAGGTGTAATGGGTAGAGTCTGGAAGAGTCTAGATGTGGGCTTCCAAAGTTCTCCCTTGGGGGATTATGGGTAGGGTTTCACAGGACACGCTTCTTCCAGTAATTAAATACAGCAACACATGTGCAGTGTTTCTGCCCAGAGAAGCTTGCTTAAGACTTCATCTCTTTTTTTAATGTTTATTTTTGAGAGACAGAGGGAGAGAAAGAGAGGGGGAGCGAACACGAGTGGGGGAGGGGCAGGGAGAGAGGGAGACAGAGGATCCGAAGTGGGCTCTGTGCTGATGGCAGAGAGTCCGATGTAGGGCTCAACTCACAAACCGTGAGATCATGACCTGAGTTGAAGTCGGATGCTTAACAGGCTGAGCCACCCAGGTACCCCGCCCCTCAACTTTTTAAATTAAGGGCTGATCAGGACTCTTACCGAAATTTCTGACTCCCAGAAGGAAAGCAGGTGTTTGCCGTAAATCACATTTGCAAAAACAACAGCCAGGCTGGTAGGGCAGAATTTAGTGTTCTAGGCACAAAAACAGCCTTATCAATTAGTAGCATAGGGAGTATTCTATACACCAAGTTCCCATGAGGTGTTACAAGGATCAGTCATGCAAGCTGGCCCTCCTAGAGATCACAACATCAGGCCTGTTAGGTTAACGTTTTCCTGCAGAATAACACGTGGTGTCAGTGGACTGTTAGCTTTTTGTGTTCCTGAGATTTCTTTAGTTTCATCCACACTCTTATTTTTAAAACCATTACTTTTTTAGATTTATCAATTTTCTTTCTTTGTGTGGGCATATGCGTAAATGTCTCTATTTCACCTTCATTTTGAAAGATGCTTTTGCTGGGTATAGAATTCTGGAGTGATTTTGTTTTTCTCCTGTCTCCATTTTCTGCTCTGGCATTTTTTTGCTTATATTGTTTCTGATGAGAAATCTAATGTCATCTTTGTCTTTGTTCCTGTGTATGTAACATGTCTTTTTCTTCTGGCTGCCGTTAATATTTTCTGTTTATCACTGGTTTTGAGCAGTTTGATTACCGTTTACCTTGGTGTAGTTTTGTCTATGTATCATGTGCTTGGGATTCATTTGGTCTTTGGGGGGGGGGTGTTTTTTATAGTTTTCATTAAGTTTGTAAAAATTTTTGGCCATTATTTTTTGAAATATTTTTTCTATCCTTTCCTTTTCCCACTCAGGGGCTCCAGTCACGTGTATATTAGACCCCTTCAAATTGTTACACAGCCCACTGGTGCCTTTTCCTATTTTGAGATTATTTTTTCCATGTGTTTCATTTTGGATGGTTCTTTTGCTGGGCCCTTAAATTAACTCATCTCTTTCTTCTGCAGTATCTAATCTCAATTAATCCGATCCAGTGCATTTTTCATTTTAGACATTGTAGTTTTTATGTTCAGAAGTTCTTCCACGTCTCTGCTTAACTTTTTGAACATATGGGATATGTTACAATAGCTGTCTTAATGCCCTTCCCTGCTGCTTCTAAAATTTGGGTCAGTTTCATTTAATTGATTGACTATCCTCCTAATTATGGGTTGCATTTTCCTGCCTCTTTGTATGTCTGCTAATCTTTAGTTGGATGCCAGACATTGTAAATTTTACCTTGTTAAGTGCCGGACGTGTTTGCATTCCTACAAATCGTCTTGCACTTTGTACCTAGATGCAGTTAACTCACTGGAAAAGAGTTTGATCCTTCGGGGTCTTGCTTTCATGATTTGTTAGGTAGGTCTGGAGCAGTGCTGGTAATTCCCACTACTGAAGCAAGACCATCCTGAATATTCTACCCACGTGTCCTGTGAATTGTGAATTCCAATCTGGCTTGTGGGAGCAGGCACTGTCCCTGTAGCCAGGTACTGCCATCCCTAATCCTTTCAGATTGTTCTTTTCCCTCATACGCATATGCTGGTCTCTCCTGAATACCGGAGGGGAGAGACCCTCTGTGGATCTCCAGGATTCTCTCTCTATTCAGATTCTCTCTGCCAGTCCCCTGTCCCATGAACTTAAGCCACCTTCACCTTGTATCTAGACCCTCAGCTTTGTCAGTTTACAGAGTTGGCTAGACCTCTGTCTCGGTTTCCCCTCCCTACTTTGTGGCTTGGAAATTCTCTGAAGGCAGTAGGCTGGAGCCGTCATAGCGCTCACCTCATTTTTCCCCATCACTCAGGGATCAGTTCTTCAGCATGACTTCTGGTGTCTTGAAAACCGTTACCCCATGTATTTCTTTGTTTTTGTTTTAGACCTGAAGATAAATCTAGTCCCTGTTTCTCTGTCTTGTCTGGAAGTGGAAGCCTTTGTTCCGTAAAGGGATTTTGGTCTTTTTGTGTGTGTGTCATTGTAACACCCATACATGTACCCTCTGTCTTTTGGTATTTATATATTTGCTTGTTTTTAATGTTCATTCTTGAGAGAGCACACAAGCAGGGGAGGGGCAGAGAGAGAAGGAGACACAGGCAGGCCCCAGGCTGTAAGCCGTCAGCACAAAGCCCGACGTGGGGCTCGAACCCACGAACCGGGAGATCGTGACCTGAGCCGAAGTCGGATGCTTAACCAACTGGGCCACCCAGGCGCCCCTTTTGGTGTTTTTTTTCTTTTTGAGCCGTGGACTTCATGTGTGTGTCTGTGTGTTTATGCAGACACACACTGAACACAAGCCTACCACGGACTGTCATATTCTAGTCTAGGAATGTGTCGGCTGCGGTACATTTTTGCCGTTGAGAGAACTGGGGAAAGAAACAATGGCATTCATTAACAGAGTAGGCTGTGAATGAGCCAGAGGGATTCTCTTCAGTGGCATGAATGAGACAACTGTCTACTTTCAGCGGCAGTGGGCTGTTGGAGTGTTTGTGATGGCACTGGAGAGAGACACCGTCAAGATGGTCATCTGTAGTGATTTGTATCCATTGCGGGGGGGGGGAAATCCGGTAAAAGGCGGGGCTCTGATGTGGCAGATGAAATCCTCCCCCTCCACTATCCCCTCAGGGAAAAAGAGGCAAGTAGTTCGGCAGGGGGCAGCTATGAACCAAGGCACTGGAAGAGTTGAGAAGCCAGACAGGGTGCCCTGAAGCCACCTAGACATAAGTAACAGCGGGAAGCCACCTGTCACCCCTAGGGCTGGCGTAGGGAGAAGGTAGCATCACAGAACCCAGGAAAGAGGTCACCTGGCGGGAACTGGAACCACTATAGGGAGGGCTGTCTGCTGGAAGCTTCGGCCATGGCGATCACACAGCCATTACTTGAAAGAGAGGGTGGGGGGCAGAGGGGACAGAAGGAGAGAGGGAGAGAGCGCATGCATGTATGCACACGGCAAAGAGATGGAGATACCTTGGCTTCTTTTCTCGCCCGCTCTAGTCTCTCTTTGCGCTGCCCATTGGATGCATCTCGCTGGAAGCCACTTGGAAGGAGGCCTGGAAATGCGGTTTCCCAGTGCTGCCCCCCCTTTCCCTCCCTGTGCCCCTGCGGCGTGTAGCAGTGCAAGAAAGGGCAGAACGTCGACCTGAGGCCCAGAAGGGAGGAGAAAAGCCGCGTGGTCAGGTTCAAAGGACTCAGTATCCCTCTCATCGGGCTGAAGGAAGCTAGGTGTTGAGGCACAAGCTGTATTTGCTGTGGGAATATATGCCTAAAGCATGGGATGACGTAATTATGATAAACAGTTGTTCACATTTGAAATGTTAAGTATGTGCATTAAAAAAAAACCCACTTGGGGCGCCTGGGTGGCGCAGTCGGTTAAGCGTCCGACTTCAGCCAGGTCACGATCTCGCAGTCCGTGAGTTCGAGCCCCGTGTCAGGCTCCGGGCTGATGGCTCGGAGCCTGGAGCCTGTTTCCGATTCTGTGTCTCCCTCTCTCTCTGCCCCTCCCCTGCTCACACTCTGTCTATCTGTCTCTCAAAAATAAATAAACAGGGGCGCCTGGGTGGCGCAGTCGGTTAAGCGTCCGACTTCAGCCAGGTCACGATCTCGCGGTCCGTGAGTTCGAGCCCCGCGTCAGGCTCTGGGCTGATGGCTCGGAGCCTGGAGCCTGTTTCCGATTCTGTGTCTCCCTCTCTCTCTGCCCCCCCCCCCCCCGCTCATGCTTTGTCTCACTGTGTTTCTCAAAAATAAAGAAATGTAAAAAAAAAAAAAAATAAACATTAAAAAAAATTAAAAAAAACAAGTTTATGAAAACAAGTTCTTTCTTTCACTGGAATTAGAGCAAGTCAGATAAGAAAATCAGTTCTAGCCCATTGATCAGAATCCTTGATTAGATATTAACACTATAGGAATTTCCCATCTCTCTCTGTTTATCTGTTTAACCGAATGTTCCGCAAATTGTTACTTAGCGCATTATAATTCGCCTGACACCATCTCTCAGTATGTCAGATATCTGATCTTTGTGGGAAAAGGCTGCATATACGATCTAAGTTCACTTGAAGCACCAATGAAAAGCCTTTTGGTTTCAGCTCCGGGATGCACACCTTAGGGCTCCCGTCCTTACAACAAGAAGAAAGCCGCACACACATTGCAGAGCAGCGACTTGTCTTGAGTTGGCCACAGAAAACTGAGATTTCAAGGCATACAGGAGCCAGTGCAGGGAGAAATCGGATTCGAGCATTTGCTTACTCAGCACAGACACTGCTGGATAAGATTAAACTAGTATTTTTTTTTTTGAGAGAGAGAGAGAGAGGGAGACAGCATGAGTGGGGGAGGGACCGAGGGGGGGGGACAAAGGATCAGAAGTGGGCTCCTCACCGACAGCGGCAAGCCCATCTTGGGGCTGCAACTCACAAACCACGAGATAATGACCTTGAGCCAAAGTGAGAGGTGCAACTGACTGAGCCACCCAGGTGCCCCTGATTAAACCAGCATCTTTTGAATGAATTGCTAATGGTTGGGGGGGGGTGGACAGAGGTAGAAGAGGCTCTCCTGCTCTTGCAGACTTTTCCTCCAAGATCCCCACCAGGAGCTCACAGGGAAGATTATGGAGAAAGTTTGTCCCATATGCTGGCTGGGAGAGGGGAGCAACAGCCATGCCCAACTCTGCCCAGACACGTCTCCCTATCTCCCTAAGGAACAAAAGTCTTAATCTGCAGGAGGAAGGGTAGCAAAAAGTGATGGCACTGTGTTTTGAGGACGATCAGGAATGCTTATGAAGGCCACAGCCCTAAGACCCAGGGTCACAGTGCTGCCTAATAATGAGGCTTCATTGGAACATAAAAGAATGCCCCCATCTCCCACCTCCCCACTACTGAGCTAAGCATCTAAGCCCTACTAAGCATCAGGTAAAAATAGCAATAGAAGTGATAAAATGGAATCATAAAAGGCGCTCAACACAATGGAGAGAAAGCAGAAAAAGAGAAAATAAGAAACAACAAATGGGACAAATGAAAAACAGCCGGCAAGATAGATTTTAATCCCACCATATCAGCAATCACTTTAAGTATGAAAATGTGAATGGCCTGGGGCCCCTGGGTGGCTCAGTCCACCGGATTGTTGATTAGAGCTCAGGTTGTGATCCCAGGTTTGAGGGATCGAGCCCTGCATTGGGCTCTGCTCTGAGTGTGGAGCCTGTTTAGGATTCTCCCTCCCTCCTTCTCTCTCTCTCTCTCTCTCTCTCTCTCTCTGTCGCCCTTCCCTGCTCAGGCTCTCTCTGTCTCTCTAAATTTTTTTTTTTTAAATGTGAATGGCCTAAAAGACAGATTGTCAGATTGGATTAAGAAAAAGAAGACAGCTATATGCTGTTTATAAGAAACCCACTTTATAAAGACATGGGTAGAGGAAGGATAAAGATACACTATGTGACATTAAACAAAAGAGCTAAAGTAGCTACGTTAATTTCCAATGAAGTAGACTTCATAGCAAGAATCAGTAGGGGGGCACCTGGGTGGCTCCGTTGGTTAAACCTCTAACTTGATCTTGGCTCAAGTCATGATCTTCCCGTTCATGAGGTCTGCACTGTCAGTGCAGAGCCTGCTTGGGATTCTCTCTCCCTTGCTCTCTGCCCCTCCCCTACTCGCATTCTTTCTCTCTCTCTCAAAATAAATAAACTTAAAAAAAAGGAATAGTAGGGGCTTTATACCTACAAAATCATTTTAACTTTGCCATATAATGTACCATAATTATAGAAATGATATCCCATCACCTTTGCCATATTCTTTTGGTTAGAAGCAAGTTCTAAGCCCCGCCCACCCAGAATGTAGGCAGTCCCACCTTCATCGGTCTGGCATGTATGAATTTCAGTTACCATCGTTTAAATAACACCAGTATCCTCGCAACGTGATTCAAATTGGGGGTACCATGGTATATTAACTGTAACTGCACAAAGGGTACACTTTACTGGCAGTTCTTCGCTCCAGAAATCACTACGCAAATAACAAATGCACGTCAAGATCCGTGACCAGCCATGTCATTTCATTCACAGTCTGCGTGTTATTGGTTACTGTCCTTCTGTGATTCAGTCCACACACAGGCAGCAGAGCATGCAGTTGTGTTGTCTCTTTGTCTCCCAGTGATAAGCCCGTGTGACATTTTACAAATGTAGGTAACTGAGAGAGGAAATTGGCCAACAAAGATGAAAGCAAAGCAAGAAAAAGTGAGAACACTGGAAGAGAAATTTATATCAAACGTAAACAGAATTACAGTTGACCCTTGAACAACATAGGTTTGAACAGCCCAGTTCCACTTATACGTGGATTTTTTTCAATAAGAAAATATATTTTCTCTTCTTTATGATTTTTGTACTAATGTTTTCTTTTCTCTAGTTTACTTTGTTGTAAAAATACAGCATATAATACAACATACAAAGTATGTGTTAACAGACTGCATTATGGCTAAGGCTTCTGGTCAATAGTAGACTGTTAGTAGTTACGTTTTGGGGGAGTCAAATGTTAGGGACTCTGGGGTGGCTCAGTTGGTTGAGCGTCGGACTTCGGTTCAGGTCGTGATCTCGCAGTCCCGTGAGTTCGAGCCCCGTGTCGGGCTCTGTGCTGACAGCTCAGAGCCTGGAGCCTGCTTCAGTTTCTGTGTCTCCTTCTCTGTCTCTGCTCCTCCCCAGCTTGCACTCTGTTTCTCTCTCAAAAATAACATAAAAAAAATTTTTAAAACAAAAGAAGAAAAGACGCTTGCTTTATATTGTAAGCTATAGGATGAGAAAAAGCAAGCACCGTTCGGACTACTCTGGATAAGTTTTTTACAAAGAAATAAACTTTGGTTCTCAGTGTTTCTGATGTTTTAAGTTACAGGGCATTAAATAAAAGTTAGTCTTATCATCTTTTCACTTTCTCCTTACGTTTATAACCAAGAGTAAGAGTCTTTAACTCTTGGCAAACTTTTCTTTTTTTTGAGAGAGAGACTCTTTTTTTTTTTTTTTTTTTTTTTTTTGGGACAGAGAGAGACAGAGCATGAACGGGGGAGGGGCAGAGAGAGAGGGAGACACAGAATCGGAAGCAGGCTCCAGGCTCTGAGCCATCAGCCCAGAGCCTGACGCGGGGCTCGAACTCACGGACCGCGAGATCGTGACCTGGCTGAAGTCGGACGCTTAACCGACTGCGCCACCCAGGCGCCCCGAGAGAGAGACTCTTAAGCGGGTTCCATGCCCAGTGCAGAGCCCAACTCGGGGCTCAATCTCATGAACTGTGAGATCATGACCTGAGCCGAAATCAAGAGTTAGAGGCTTAACTGGTTGAGCCACCCGGGCACCCCAGACAAAATTTTTTAGAGACTCTGGGACAATAATATTTGTTTCCGATTAATTATTAAGATTGCTTTTCTTGCTCTCAGCTTGCATAGTCAGCTTTGTAGTTCCCACCACCATGCAGGACTGCCCGTGCTGTTTAGCAATTAAAAAGAATGAATGCTGATTCACGCAGAAATCTGGATGAACCTCATAAACATTACACTACATGAAAGAAGTCATGCACAAAAGGACAGCTACTGTGTGATTCAATTTACGTGAAATATTTAGAAAAAGCAAATGCACATAAGCAAAGTATATTAGTGGTTGCCCGGGGCTGGGTGTGGAGATGGATATTAACTGTAAGCTGGTACCAAGGGATCTCGTTGGGATAATAGTGGTGATGGTTGCATAACTTGGTAAATTTACTAACAAATATTGAATTATACACTTGGGTGAATTTTATGGAATCACAGTTGGTTATTTACTTATTTATTTAGAGCATGCAACTCTTTTTTTTTAATGTTCTATTTATTTTTGAGAGAGAGAGAGAGTGTGTGTGAGCGGGGAGGGGCAGAGAGAGGAGGAGATACAGAATCGGAAGCAGGCTCCAGGCTCTGAGCTGTCCGCACAGAGCCTGACACGGGGCTCGAACTCACAAACCGTGAGATCATGACCTGAGGTGAAGTTGGACGCTTAACCGACGGAGCCACCCAGGTGCCCCTGAAGGTATACACACTTAAAAACAGAGCCCCCATATATATGAACCAAAAAACGACAGACTTGACAGATAAGCAATTCAACTAGAGAGGGTAGGGATTTCTATACCTTTTTCTCAATAATTGAAAGAACAACTAGATAAAAAGTCGGGAAGCTTATAGAAGATTTGAACAATACCATCAACCTACTTGACCTAACTGGCATTTACAGAGCAAAACAACAGCAAAATATACATCCTTTTTTTAAAAAAGTTTATTTATTGTGAGAGACACAGAGAGTGGCAGAAGGGCAGAGAGAGGGAGAGAATCCCAAGCAGGCTCCATGCTGTCAGCACAGAGCCCAATGAGGGGCTGCAACTCACAGACCGCGAGATCATAACCCAAGCTGAAGTTGGACGCTCAACCAACTGAGCCACCCAGGTGCCCCACGTCCTTTTTAAACATACGTGAAACATTCTACAGAATAGATTTCACACTTGGCCATAAAACATGTCTTATTAAATTTTAGAAGATTGAAATCCTACAAAGAATGTTCTCTGACCTCAAAGGAATTAAAATTGGACTCAAAGCGGTGCCTGGGTGGCTCAGTCGGTTAAGCACCGGACTTCAGCTCAGGTCATGATCTCACAGTTTGTGGGTTTGAGCCCCGCGTTGGGCTCTGTCTCTCTCGCTCTCAAAAATAAACATAAAATTAAAAAATAAATGAATAAAAATGGACTCAGAAACAACAAAAGAAATTTGGTAAATGTCCGAGTAGACTTTGTAAGCTTATGATGTGTATACCTAGCCCTTAATAATACATTGTTGAGTCTTGCCCGTTTTTGTCCTTGCTGAGTCTCTTTTGCAAATACGCATGTTTTTTGAATACACGGTACAAGTATAAAAGCAAATTTAAAAGAGACACCTTGAAAAAGTTATACCCTCTCCCCCCCATCCATTTCTCCTTGACATTGTAGTAACCACTTTTGTTAGTTCATTGTTTCATCTTGTGTTTTTTTTTTTCATAAATGCAAGCAAATCCAAGTGTATGTGCTAATTTCCACCTTTCCCTGCATGAAGCAGTATACCATGTGTCCTATACTATAGCGCCTGTTGCTTTTCATGTACGTTATCCTGGAAATGTTGCCGCATTAGATCAGAGAAGTCTTCTCCATTCTTTTTTTTTTTGCCTCCTTTTTTCCCTTCATTCTTTTATAGCTGCAAGATACTCTGTTGTGTGGAGGTATCATAATTTAGTCCTTTGTCGATGGGCTCTAGGTTTGTTTCCAGTCTTATCGTAATCAAACATTACTGCACCAGATAACCTTGAACATTTCCTATCTGTATCTGTGGGATGGATTCCTCGAAGTAGGAATCCTGGATTAAAAGGTAAATACGGTTGCTATTTTGGATAATATTGCCAGATTCTTCCCATTAGAAGTTATACCATTTTTCACTCTTAGCAGCAACATCTTGCCAACAGGGTATGGTGTCAAACTTTAGGATTTTTGTCAATTTGAGAGTAAGAATGTGGTCTTGGAATTATTTTAATTTGTATTGCTCTTACAAATAATACCTTATCAAAAGCTTAAGAGCCATTTGTATTTTTTTCTTTGAATTGTGTATTTATTTTCTCAGCCTATTTTTTTTTTTTTTTCCTAACAGGCTTGTCATTTTCTTGATTCTGGGAGCTTTTTGTACTTAGAGAAATTAGCCTTTATCTGTGATGAGTTACGATTTTTTTTTTCATTTTGTCTTAAAAAAAACTTTGATCATGTGTTTCTCCCTCTTACAAGTTTGTTGTTGTTGTTATCAAGAAGTTGAAGTGTTCAAATTTTTCTTTTAAGATGTCTGGACTTCATTACAAGGGTACTCCTCAAATGCCTACCCAGTTGTCAACACCAGTTACTAGAAAGTCCATATTGAGCCTGCTGATTGGAGATGCTTTCTCTGTCATGCACCAAATACCTGTATGTATTTCTGGACTTTTTATACGGACCCATTGGTATGCCTCTACTCATGAATCGATGCCACCAATATTGATATTGTACCAATATTAATACCAATGGTTGAGGCCTTTAGAGTATTTTAAAATCTGCTAGAGCTGATGCCCCCCACCAACTCACAGACTGCGAGATCATAACCTAAGCCGAAGTCGGATGCTCAACCAACGGACGTTCATTCCACCCCCCCCCCACCCTGAGTTTTCCTGGTTCTTCATATCTGTTTAGTTTTACAAACAACTCTCTAATCAGCTTGTCTAGTTCCTGCCTAAGGCTTATTGGTATTTTTATTGGAATGGCATTGGATTTGGGAATCAATGTGGGAAGAAAAATGTTTACAATGTTGATTCTTCATATTCAAGGGCTTCTTACGCCTTTCCATTTTTCAAGACGTTTGTGTTCCTCAGGAGTGTTTCTGAGTTTTCCTCTTAAGTATTATACATTTCTGGTTACCCTTATTCCTATTTTATGTTTTTGTTACTGTTACAAATGGTGTTTTCTTGTTTGTCATACCTTTTAAAATTTTTTAAGTTTCTTTATTTATTTTGAGAGGGAGAGGCAGAGATAGAGGGAGAGAGAGAATCCCAAGCACGCTCCACACTGTCAGGGCAGAGTCCAACGTGGGACTAGAACCCACGAACCGTGAGATCATGACCTGAGCCAATAATCAAGAGTCACATGCTTAACCGACTGAGCCACCCAGGTGCCCCTCTTGTCTGTCATATCTTTAAACCATATTATTGTTCTGGATTGCTTTCCTTTTACAACTTTTATTTATTTTTGGGACAGAGAGAGACAGAGCATGAACGGGGGAGGGGCAGAGAGAGAGGGAGACACAGAATCGGAAACAGGCTCCAGGCTCTGAGCCATCAGCCCAGAGCCCGACGCGGGGCGCGAACCCACGGACCACGAGATCGTGACCTGGCTGAAGTTGGACGCTTAACCGACTGAGCCACCCAGGTGCCCCTCTTGTCTGTCATATCTTTAAACCGTATTGTTGTTCTGGATTGCTTTCCTTTTAAATTTGTTTAGCCACATTATTTTTTGTTTTCTTTCATCTTAATAGCCCAGGATATTACCTGAAAATTGCCAAGTGCTTTTTACTGTGTTTCTGCCTTGTAATGAAGTATCTTGAAAATTACTGTAAAAAAAATGAAAGTACCAAAGATGAATTAGGGTTTTTAGTGTAAATGCTGGTAATGGTGGGGTTTATCATAGGTGCTTGAAGACAGAGAAGGTTGAGCCCAGAGTGTATTTTGACATTGCTTTTCGTGGAAGCTGGCTGATCGTGAACCAGAACTTGAGACCCCGAAAGTTAATAGATTGATCACTTGTATTAAGGATCAGTATGTGGCCAGGATCAAACCAAACTATCACCAGCTTAGAGTGAACCTCTGAATTAAATAAAATTGCAGTTATACTCAGGAATACATTATAAATTGCAGTACAATTCCAAATGTCACTAGTCGTATTTTTAAAGTTTGACACTAGAGAGCATAATTTCTCAGCACTATCAGCGGCTAGATTGCATGGGAGTTCATTAGGTCATATGAGGCTGATACCAAAGAGATAACTAGAAATTAAATGCAACTCCAGAAGTTTGCTTTGTGATGTTTTGAACGGCATTGTGCCAAGCAGTTCGACAAAGAGTAGAATTATGTTATGATTGAATACCTATTATTCTTTTTTTTTTAATGTTTATTTTTGAGAGAGAGACAGACAGACAGAACACCAGCAGGAGGGGCAGAGAGAGAGAGGCAGACACAGAATCCAAAGCAGGCCCCAGGCTCTGAGCTGTCAGCACAGAGCCTGACGTGGGGCTCGAACTCATGAACTGTGAGATCATGACCTGGGCCAAAGTCGGACGCTCAACCGACTGAGCCACCCGGGCGCCCCTCTATTATTCTATCTTGTGTTGTTACTTAAAGTTTTAGACATTGGTTGGCTTCACCAGATATATTGTTTTTTCTTATGTTATTCAGTGATCGCACTCTGCATTCCTTAATTCATTCAACAAATAGTCTGTTTGCCTATTTATTTCTCGATATATTCCTTTTTAGTTTTTAATTTTTTTTAAGTTTATTTGTTTATTTTGAGAGAGAGGAAGAGAGAGTGAGCAGGGGAGGGGCAGAGAGAGAGGGAGAGAGAGAGAGAATCCCATGCAGGGTCCGCCCTGTCAGCACAGAGCCTGTGGTGGGGCTCCATCCCACGAACCGTGAGATTGTGACCTGAGCCAAAATCAAGAGTTGGACATTTAACCGACTGAGCCACCCAGGTGCCTTTATTGAGGTACAGTTTATATACAATAAAATGCATTCCTTGTAAGTATACAGTTTGACGAGTTTGGAGAGATGTATACGCTTGTGTGGCCACCACCAAAGTCAAGATACGGAACGTTTCTGTCCCCCTGAAAAGTCCTGACGCACCTTTGCAGACTGTCATGCCCTCCTCTCACTCTAGCCCTTGGCGACTACTGATCTGTTTTCTGTCACTGCACTTTTTGCCTTTTCTAGAAGTTCGTGTAAATGTGATCATACATTAGGTAACCTTTTGTGTCTAGCTTCTTTCACTTAGCATAACACTTTTGCGATTCATCCGTGTGGCTGGATCACAGTTTACTTACACATTCCCCATTCGTTGAACATTTGGGTTGTTTTCAGTTTTGGGTATTATAAATAAAGCTGCTGTGAACATTTGCCTACACATCTTTGTGTGGGCATGTGTTTTCATTTCTGTTGGATAAATACCCAAGAGAGATTTCTGGGTTGCATGGCAAGTGTATGTTTAATTTTATAAAAACCTGGCAACCTTTTGCAAAGGGACCGAACGTTTTTGCATTCCCAGCAGCAGTGCATACATTTCCAATGGCTCTACACCCTTTACCAACTTTCGTCATTTAGAAATTTTTAATTTTAGCACATTCGAGGGTGGAGTAGTATTTTTATTGTTGTTTTAATTTGCATTTCCCTAATGACTAATGATGTGGAGCATCTTTTCTTTCTTTTTTTTTTTAAATTGTGTTTTAAATTCCAGTGTAGTTAACATACAGTGTTATGTTAGTTTCGGGCGCACCATATCGTGATTCAACACTTCCATACATCACTCAGTGCACTCAATAGGACAAATGCCCTCCTTAAGCCCCATCACCTATTTCACCCCTCCTCCCACCCACCTCCCCTGTGAAGCATCTTTTCTTATGCTTATTTGCCATCTGTGTATCTTCTGTAGTGCTCTGTTCGTATTTATGGCCCATTTTTAATCCTTTTTTTTTTTTTTTTTTGGTCTTCTTATCGAGTTGCATTTTTTAGATTTCCTGGGTGCAAAACCTTTATCAGATAAATGATTTGCAGTATTTTCTCCCTGTGGCTTTTCATTTCCTCAACCCTGTCTTTGGAAGAGTAGAAGTTTTGGATTTTGATAAAGTCCAGTTTGTCAGTTTCTTCCTTTGTGGCTTGTTTTTTTTTTTTCGTGTCGATCTTAATACATTCTTAACAAGCTAACCGTTTCGTATATAAAATTAACCACTCTCCCAGTCATTATTTTATTCTTAGGATAATAAAGGATATAGCACTCAAGAGACTGATGGGATTTCTCCACGTAAAACACATAAGGCAATCTGCGCTCCCAAGTTACAAACAGACTGGATAGTAAGTACAAAGGAACTGTTATGCTGGTCACATGTGATGGCAACCCATGCCGCCATTCGTCGTGAACAGTTAAGGAATACCGAAAATGACATTGCAAGAGATCTTCAGTGACTTCTGAAGACCAAAGCTGACTGTTGTCTAAGTCAAACTGTGGGATAGCCCTAATGTATATTGATTGGTGTTTTTTTTTTTTTTCTCACTGAAGTACAACTGACATACAATGCTATGTTAGTTTCAGGTGTGCAGGATAGTGATGGAACAAGTCTGTATGTTATGCTGTGCTCACCGCATGAGTAACTACCACCCGTCACCATACAGCGCTATTACAATACCATGGACTATATTCCCTGTGCCGTGCCTTTCATCCCCGTGACTTATTCATTACGCGACTGGAAGCCTGTACCTTCCTCCCCCTTTCACCTGTGTTGCCCACCCCCCCGTATGGATTGCTTTCCTGTGTGTGTTTATTTTGTTATTGTCTATTAGTTGTAGCTTTCAGTCTTCCCATAAAAGACCCAAGTAAGCCCAATCATGATTTTCACAAAATTAAGTCATATTGACAAGTTTTTGTGACTGTCGTACAGGGATGCACACCCTACTCACAGTGAGTGCTATGGGAACGCTGTGTGGAGCGGGTTATTAAGAAATTACCTTTGGGGCACCTGGGTGGCTCAGGCGGTTAAGCGTCCCACTTCAGCTCAGGTCATGATCTTCCAGTTTGTGGGTTCGAGCCCTGCGTCGGGCTCTGTGCCGACGGCTCAGAGCCTAGAGCCTGCTTCAGGTTCTGTGTCTCCCTCTCTCTCTCTCTGCCCCTCCCCAGCTCTCTCTCTGTCTCTCAAAAATGAATGAACGTTACGAAAATAAAAAAAAAAAAAAAGAACAATTCCCTTTATGATCCCTCTGGGGCTGCTGCTTCCTCCTCTGGAAATTGAGAGAGGGGTTTGGATGAGGCTGTGGTCTTTAATATTTCTTGTGCATCCTTACTGTCGTGCAGATAATTGAAACTTTGAAAACTCGCATGAGTTTCCTTCACTGGAGCAGAATAATTGTGACTCCGCTTTATTTGTCGCTTAAATGCGGTTAATGTTTGGTTGGAAATTTTTGTATTTAAGAGACTACGCTAGGGTGCCAGGTGTGGGAAGAAGAAACAAAGAAAAGGTTTTTGCCCCTAATGAGTTGACTCCCTCACTGGGAGTCACTGCACCAAAAGCCAGGTCGGGCTGTGTGGCTGAGGTTAGGGCATGTGGGCATCACCCGTAGGACATAATACGGGAAACGTATTCAGGAAACAGAGTGTGGGCCTCGGTTGCCCTTTTGGAGCCCCGGGGCTCCGTTTCATTAAGAATCGGGTTGAATTTGTGAGTGGAGGCTTGCGTTGATTTAGGCCTGCCTGAGCAATGACCTTGGTCTCCCATACTCTGTGCCTTTGAAGACAGTAGAGTTAAGGCAACTAGAGGCTATGGTGTCTGCCTTGCTTGTTGTGGGGAGGTGTGGACTTCTGGCCTGCACGCGGGTGGCATACAGAATCGGCGGGAAAAGGGGCTGTGGCTTCTCCGTAGCGACAAGCTGCGTGGGTGAGGGGATAGAAGAAGCCGTGTGCCTGGGTGGCTCCTGGGCCTCCCATGGAGCCGCCGTCCCTGATGTATCTCCTTCTCTAGAGGCGAGTAAATGTTGTGTTAGCTGAGAACCTGTTTGGGTCCCAGGAGTCCAGCTGCTGGCTTGAACCCATCACCGCTTGGAATGAAAAACGAGCGGTACAGGCTGGGGAGATGCCTTTAGAGTAGTCGTGTTGGGGATGACGGGGACCTGAATCGGGATTATAGCGGCAAGGAGGTGAGACGTGAACACCTGCACTCTCGACAAGCCCCGAGACACCTGTTAGCAGATGATCTAGGGCAGAAGGGAGATGAGAACTCCAGCTGCGTAACGGGCACGCAGGTGGCTCAGTGGGTTAAGCGTCCGACTCTTGATTTCCACCCGGGTCATGATCTCACAGTTAGTGGGTTCGAGCCCCGCGTTGGGCTCTGCTGTGGAGCCTGCTTAGGATATTCATTCATTCATATTCTCTCTCTCTCTCTCTCTCTCTCTCCCCCCCACCCCCGCCCCACCCATGCTTGCTCATGTGCCTGTGCATGCTTGCTCTCAAAAATAAATAAACATTATGGGGCGCCTGGGTGGTGCAGTCGGTTAAGCGTCCGACTTCAGCCAGGTCACGATCTCGCGGTCCGTGAGTTCGAGCCCCGCGTCAGGCTCTGGGCTGATGGCTCAGAGCCTGGAGCCTGTTTCCGATTCTGTGTCTCCCTCTCTCTCTGCCCCTCCCCCGTTCATGCTCTGTCTCTCTCTGTCCCCAAAAAATAAATAAACATTAAAAAAAAAAGAACTCCAGCTCTATAGCTCTGGTGAGAAGTCTGAATGGGGCCAGGGGCTCTCCCTAGTTGTGTAAACATTTTCATTTTATTTAATTTTCTTTGTAAAAAAAAAAAATGTAACAGATTCTTGACATGTGCCAAGTGTCCTCCCAGGTCCTTTATAAATAATGACTCATTTAATTCCTCGTAACAAGTCACTAGTGGTTATAGTTTACTGATGAGAACGGTGAGGCACAAAGAAGTAGAGTAGGTTAGTCAGGGGTGAAGCTGAGATTTGAACTTGGGCAGTGTGGTTCTGGTGTCCCTGCTGTGAGCCCCTCCCATTCCTCTAGTCTTGTGCTGCATTCTTCCTCACAGGACACAAGTGGGATAGTTTCTTTTTATTTTATTTTCTTTTTAAAAAAAAATTTTTTTTCAACGTTTATGTATTTATTTTTTTGGGGACAGAGAGAGACAGAGCATGAACGGGGGAGGGGCAGAGAGAGAGAGAGACACAGAATCGGAAACAGGCTCCAGGCTCTGAGCCATCAGCCCAGAGCCCGACGCAGGGCTCGAACTCCCGGACCGCGAGATTGTGACCTGGCTGAAGTCGGACGCTTAACCGACTGCGCCACCCAGGTGCCCCTATTTTTATTTTATTTTCTGTAATGTTTATTTATTCTGGGGGGGGAGGGAGGGAGGGAGGGGGGCAGAGAGAGAGAATCCCAAGCAGGCTCCACGCCATCAGCACAGAGCCCGATGCGGGGCACGAACCCACGAAGCGAGAGGTCATGACCTGAGCTGAAATCAAGAGTCGGACGCTCAACTGACTGAACCACCCAGGCGCCCCAGTGGTTTCTTTTTTTAAATGTCACTGTTGATGACTGAATCGGATGGCTTATGCAGGTGACTGCCGCCCAGGGTCATCTCACGGGGCAGTGTCCGGGAGCACAGACCCCTCACGTGGTGTGCAGGTGAGGGCAGCACCTACCCTTTGGCTGGCACACTCCCAGGGAAGCCCTGCGTTATGGTTGTAGAGCCACACTTCGCATCTGTTGACCTTTGCTAGTGAGACAGCCCCATCCTCAAAATTCTTGGGATCAGAAGGTGCATGTCCCCCCCCCCCCGCCCCGTCTTGGATCTTTAGATCCTTCCTGGGGCTCGCAGCTGTGATGCCCCTGGGACCCCCTGCTTTGCCTCTTCAGAGAGGAGTGAGTGAGTTTGCTTTTGGAGGAAACCCAGGCAAGGTCTGAGCAACGGGTGTGTGTTTGGGGCTGGCTCAGGGGTTCAGACATTGCTTTGTCACCATTTTTCGCCTGTTCTTGGAAGCAGTTCTCCGTGTTCACATGTGGGCTGCCTCACCCAGGCCCTTTAATCATAGCAAAGACTTCTTCTATGAAGTCCTTCCACTTATGTGTGGTGGTGAGTTATGTATTTTATTCCCCTTTCTTTTGCTAGGTGGGTAGATCGAATACAGCCTTCTCATCATGGTTTTTGTTCTTTGCTACCAAACAGTGATGTGGTCGCTAGTCGACATTGGAAGCAGCCCGATGTTTTATCACAGGGAACCAGCTTCCTCACCCTGCTGGCTGAGCACAGGCTGCCCCCACCCACCGATCAAGCTGTTGGTATTTTCGCTGTCCTATTTTTCTTTCGAAAGAAGCGTGACCGGTCCCCACTCTGTGACCGAAGCTGTGAGTGTCAGTCGTTTCCACGCGGTGGCCTAAAATGACAGAAGGTCTACCTGCTTGCCAGGGAAGAACATTCTGGAAGTTCCCCCCACACCTCTGCTTTGAGCCTGCAACACAACTCGTGTGTGGCATCTAGAAAATGACAGTCCCACTGTTAAAATGACCTGCAGGCACAAAGAAGGGCTGACTTTGTCATAGAAAGTTTTGGAGCTCTCAGATCCTCTATTTCACCTCATTTTTTTTTTAATTTTTTTTCAACGTTTATTTATTTTTGGGACAGAGAGAGACAGAGCATGAACAGGGGAGGGGCAGAGAGAGAGGGAGACACAGAATCGGAAACAGGCTCTAGGCTCCGAGCCATCAGCCCAGAGCCTGACGCGGGGCTCGAACTCCCGGACCGCGAGATCGTGACCTGGCTGAAGTCGGACGCTTAACCGACTGCGCCACCCAGGCGCCCCATATTTCACCTCATTTTTAATGGTTTTATCAGTATACGTGCCTGAAGACTCTCCTCAGCATCCATATCTTATTTTATTACTTTCTTTAATACTGCAATTCTTTATGTGCCTTGCCTAAATCAAGCATCATAGATGGGGTTGACAAAACCCTTTGTATTTCTTCACTGAATTGTAGTTTTTACGATTAATCTCAGAATAATTCAAGTAACTGTGGCTTGAGGAGGAAACAGTTCCTACTCGTACATGAAAAAGTCCCTGTTACTCGGTATTGTGCTCCATTTTTCTGGAAATAACTATTAGCTAGATTAGCAAACATCGGCACAGAAACAAAATGTTTCTTTAAAAGCCATAGATTACGACATTTATATTTACAAAAGCCACAAACGGGCATTTTCCCCTTAATAGAGGGTTTAAACAGGTGTTTAAACATTAAGGCAGTGACGATTCTAAAACATAATGAAAATCTAAGTTAAAGTTTTAGGTTTGTTTTGCAACCCATATTCATACACTACTTCTGCATGGAACATCTTTGCATCTGGGGGCAAAGTACTATTAAGGCTGTTGTTGACCCTGGTACCCAGTTACCCTCCACCTCCCCCCCCAAAAAAACAGGCAAATTTTTGAGGGGCAGAAGATCATCAAAATAGATTTTTGGTTTATCAACCCCTAGACTAGAATAGTAAACCCATGTTTAATCTAGTGTTCGGACAATTAATAGTTCAAACCACAAAGTTATATGTTGTCTGAGGATGTAGGAAGCAAAATGGAAAAAAATGCTTCTCGGGGCGCCTGGGTGGCTCAGTCTGTTGAGTGTCCGACTTCGGCTCAGGTCACGGTCTCACAGTCCGTGAGTTTGATCCCCGCATCGGGCTCTGTGCTGCCAGCTCGGAGCCTGGAGCCTGCTTCACGTTCTGTGTCTCCCTCTCTCTCTTCCCCTTGCTCGTATGAGATTCTCTGTAGTCTTTGGTGGGCTGGTGGTGCCATGTAGAGAGGAGGGTCTTTTCTGAATCCCGGACCTTCACTTTGGAAGCCAACCTGTGTTGTGGTCATGAACTTAAAACCGCGCAGCATCTGAAGACGACGCTACAGGAAAATGAATGTTGAAGCAAACAGTTTAAGTCTCGGGAGCTTAATGGGTGAGTTCTAAAAAAGAGAATCATTTGCTTCTGGCTTGGAAGCCAGGGAAACCAGAGGCTGAGGGGTGTGCCCTTTTGCCTCAGTCTCCTCTTCTCTCGTGGCTCTGATCTCGGTCCAAGATAACAGGACATTGGCATCTTTGAAAGTTCTACCGGTTCTGGCTGATGAGAGCGGTAAAGTGGAAACATGTCTTATGTGTTCTCTGCCATTCTGGAGAGCTGTTAGTAAAGTCTCTTTCTGGCAATTCTCATTAAATGACTTAATTTTAGGAATGGGAAGTGCCCTATCTATTGGAGCACTTGAATCTAAGCAGACTGTTACATTAAACTCTATTGAGAATAAAAATTACTTCCTGGAATTTTGGAAGACCAACTCAAAGTTAAACTGTATCTTCAGATAGGATCACAAAGATAATCGACACAGTCAGAAAATACGCTTTTTAAAACACAAATATGTATACTTTTAAGTTTATTTATTTATTCTGAGAGAGAGGCAGGGGAGAGGCAGAGAGAGAGAGAGAGAGAGAGAGAGAGAGAGAGAGAGAGAGAGAATCCCAAGCAGGCTCTGCACCACCAGCACGAAGCTCGACGCGGGGCTCAAACCCACGAACCATGAGAGCATGACCTGAACCAAAATCAAGAGTTGGACGCTCAACCAACTGAGCCAACCAGGCGCCCCAGAAAATATACTTTTGTACTTAATACCGTTGTATGAATTTGGACTAGAAATAGTCCTCTGGTGGGAATGGTGATCTGAAGTCCTTTGTTCAGTCCATTCATTCTTAAGTTTGGATTTCTTTGTACCACGAGGTCTCACCTTTAACATCCACTCACGTGATGCTTTTTTTTTTTTTTTTTTTTTTTTTTTTTGCTTGAGAGATTTTGCTCTGGGAATTCAGAATATAGGTAGGTTCTCTTCTCTCTTCTTCTCTTGTCTTCATTTTTTCTTTTCTATTCTCTGTGAGGAAGGTCTTGGAGGACAGTATTGCCAACATGATAGGGAGGTTTGTGCAGGGAATCCTGAAGTGTCGACTGTGACGACTGTGACGAATGTTTACACGTGAGGGGCAGACGGTGGTAGGAAGTGAAGTCGGAGAGAGGGGCAGACGCCAGGACTTTGTGGTCCTTGAATGTCCTGTTTCCATCACCGTTGGCATGACAAGCCTTATCTGTGGTTCGGAGAAATTAGGTGGTGGTTGGAGAATGGATGATTGGGAAACCAGGTGCGAGGCAGGGAGGATAGTTAAGAAATTATTGTGGAAAGTCGAGCAGGAGACTTGAACCAGAGTAACGATGGTAAGTTGGATTGGGGATGAACAGGAAGAGTGCTTGGAAAGTAGGGTTGGCAGGACCGGGAAAGGTACCACCAAGCTTTTGTGCTAGAATCAAGTAATTGCATCCATGCCTGGACAAGAGCTGCTTTCTGAGGAGAATCTTGTGCTTGATTTTACAACCTCCCTTCAACAGGCAGGAATATACACATCAAGATCTTTGTTTTGTTTTTGTTGGTAGCAAATAGCTTGACAACTAACACACCTGAAAGGGTAGCTTCGTACAGCTATTAAGTGACCTTAGTCGTGTTGGTCATTCATCTTGTCCGTCAGAAGCCTAGCTGGAAATGTTGGTATTTGCAAAAGGAATGTTCTTGGGGAATATATTACGTATTAATTCTTCAAAAAATAATTTTAGCCAAAACATCAGGAAGTGACATTGGACCATATACTATTTCCCTCCAATATTCCGTCCACAGAATTGCCCTCGTAGAACCAAACTAACATTATGCCTTTAGTTTTCTCTGAGGGTTACTTATTTGTGGAATGCCTTTGTATTTTGGAGAAAAATGTTATGAAAGCTGTTGTTGACCTTCGTGGCTCCCCTCTCCCCAGATTCCACAAAAACCCCGAGACAGAATCTTCTTGGAGTACAGGACCAACACAATAATTTTGTGATTTATCAACACTTAGGCTAGAATAAGAGACTCATGTTTATTCTTGTGTTTTCCTTTTTGCTCTTGTCCAAAAAGTGCACAAAGCTTTAAACTGATTCTCTCTGGTTTTCCTCAGATAACTTGTTTGATTATGGCTTTTCTTCTATCCTTTGTCTTACTGTGTGCATTGATGTTTTAACTGGATTTGTGTTTCTACTTTAATCAGTCGGAATAGTATTCACTCATTCTGAGGAGGATGAAAACTTTGGATGACCCTACACCAGTATACATTAGGATATTTAAGAGGATTGCTTAGATTTCCTTGAACGACCATTTTTTTCTTAATGACATTAAAACACTTTATTACCCAAACATAATGGAAATTAGCAAAAGAAATACTAAAGCAATTTTGTGGTACTCTGTAGGATTTAGAGTCATTTAATAGTCCTGTGGAGTTCGTATTAAAAAAAATGTGTCCATTTTATAGGATGTGGAGAACCAGTTGAGTATGTCCGGGAGTATAGACACCTCCTTCCCATTTATTTCATTGTTTCTTTGGGAAAATGCAAATACGTGATTGTGGTCAACGTGTTTTCGCAAAGCTCATGTGACCAGACTCCCGGGATGGAGAACCAAGCCTTAGGGTTTCTGTTTTGTTTTGGTCCTGGGCAGCCCCTTTTCTCCTTTTGATCAGACTTCTGGCTTTGTCTGGAAGCCAGCTGACTTCAGGACAGGGTGATTTCCCCTTCCCAAAACATCAAGGAACTGGAATCCGAAACAACAACAACAAAAATTTTAAATGAAAGAAAGAAAAGGAAAACCTAAATTACGAAAATCTATATGAGCATCAAAATAGAGGTGCCTGGGTGGCTCCGTCGGTTGAGCGTGTGACTTCGGCTCAGGTCATGATCTCGCGGTTTGTGGGTTCGAGCCCCGCGTCGGGCTCTGTGTTGACAGCTCAGAGCTTGGAGCCTGGAGCCTGCTTCAGATTCCTTGTGTGTGTCTCTCTCTCTGTCTCTTTCTCTCTCTCTCTCTCTCTCTCTCTCTCTCTCCCTCTCTCTCTCTCCCTCTCTCTCTCTCCCTCCCTCTCAAAAATAAACATTAAAAAGAATTTAATTGATCATCAGAATAGCCTCAGGTAGGATTTGAAAGCCACCTGGGAATCACTTCCTTGTTGACATCACAGTCATCCATCCTGTTTGGGTGTAAATCATTTGCACCTCCAATCTGCCACTGGATATTTTGAACCAGAAGTTAGTGCTTTCACAATAGGCCCAGGGATTAGGATTTAACATATGCATTGGGGTGGGGGACACATTCAGACCATAGAAATCCGTGTTTTAAAATCTAATGTAGCAATCTTTTTTTTTTTTTCAGCATTGAGCATCTGTGGTGGTCTCTCTTTTCCTCCGAGGCACCAGCTTTTACCATTCTGTTTGCCTCCTAACGAAATAGTGAAATATCCTTGACATTTGCTCACCGTTTATTTTTGTGAGACTCTTGTTTTTGACTCTTTGAAATTTATACTTTGACAAAAATGAGAACCAAGAAATAATATGTACTGCAGTTAAGCCCCAGCACCCCCCCTCCAGATACCTTTAGTCCATGGTGTACTTAGTGAAACATTCAATTAAAGTTTAGAAAATCAGGCTGTTGTAGTGACAGTAATTTAAAGGTAATGTTTTGTAAGTTTATTTATTTTGAGAGAGGGGAAGAGAGAGAGAGAGAGCAGGGGAGGGGCAGAGAGAGAGAGAGGGAGAGAGAGAATCCCAAGCGGGCCCTGTGCTATCAGTGCAGAGCCCAGCTTGGGGCTCAATCCCACGAGCCATGAGATCATGGCCTGAGCCAAAATCAAGAGTCAGTTGCTTAACCAACTGAGCCACCCAGTTGCCCCTAAAGATCATGTTAAGGAATTTTTTTTTCTTGACTTTTTTTTTAAGGTCTATTTTATTTTTGAGAGAGAGAGAGAGGGAGAGACAGAATGCGAGCAGGGGAGGGGCAGAGAGAGAGGGAGACACCGAATCCAAAGCAGGCTCCAGGCTCCAAGCTGTCGGCACAGAGCCCGATGCGGGGCTCGAACCCACGAGCTGGGAGATCATGACCTGAGCCGAAGTCAGACGCTCAACTGACTGAGTCACCCGGGTGCCCCTTTTCTTGACTTTTTGATGACAGGTAGGATTGATTAGAGGATGAGGAGAAAGTACATAGTGGGAAACCTCTATAGTTATCTGTTCTGATAGGGCATTTTACATGTGTTCAATACCATTCGATATTTGATCACATTGGTTTTTTATTGTCCACATTTATTTCAGAGCTCCTGGGTTTTTTTTTTCTTCCTTGATGTGAGTGGATTCTGAACCACGACTCTTACATTTTTTTAAGTATTTTTTTTAAAGTTTATTTATTTATTTTGGGGGGGGGGGAAGGGAGAGAGGCAGAGAGAAAGAGAGAGAGAAGAAGAGAGAGAGAATCCCAAGCAGGCTCCTTACTGTGAGTGCGAAGCCCAACTTGGGGCTTGAACTCCCCAACCGTGAGATCATGACCTGAGCTGAAATTAAGAGTAGGTCACTTAACCGACTGAGCCACCCAAGTGCGCCATGACTCTTACACTTACAGAGATCAACGACAGTACAAGGCAAGTACTCTTGGTAACATACCTGCTTTACAAATGAGGAAACCGAGGGGCACCTGGGTGGCTCAGTCCGTTGCGCATCTGACTTCAGCTCAGGGCGTGGTCTCACTGTTCACGAGTTCAAGCCCCACATCCACCCCACTGCTGTCGGCGCAGTGAGCCCGCTTCAGATCTTCTGTCCCCGCTCTCTGCCCCTCCCCCACTTGCACTCTCTCAAAAACAAGTGAAACGTTAAAAAAAAAAAAAAAAAAAGAAAAAACAGAGGAAACAGGTATTAGAAGTGAAGTCATCAAACTAGTAATTGAGAAGCAGAGATTCAAACTGAAGCAGGAATTCACCTACTTAATCTCACTCAAGTAGACCTGTCAATGCTGGCTTGGCAAATAGAGCTCATTTAACTTTGGCTGCCAGGAGGGCCCAAGCAATTTTGCCCAAGGTTGACTAGCTACTTAGCAGTGGTTGGGGCAGTCAGGTGTTTACTGTACGTTTAGTACTATGCTATTCCATGTGGGAATAGAATATAAAGAAATCTAGGGGCGCCTGAGTGGCTCAGTCAGTTAAGCGTCCAACTTCGGCTCAGGTCACAATCTCATGGTTTGTGAGTTTGAGCCCCGCGTCGGACTCTGTGCTGACAGCTCGGAGCCTGGAGCCTGCTTCAGATTCTGTGTCTTCCTCTCTCTCTCTGTCCCTACCCCGCTCATGATCTGTCTCTCTCTGTCTCAAAAATAAATAAACATTAAAAAAATTAAAAAAAAAAAAGAAATCTATAGACCCTAGTTCTCAAGGAGTTTACAGTCTAGTTAGGGGTGTGGAATAACATAAGAACTGGGCTAATCTGTGATGAAAATACATATTGATTATTTTAAAATAATATGTAGGGTATTTGTTTAGATAAATGAGATATCAACGTGACTAAGGAACTTTAGAGAATTTCTCCTCCTAGTAGAATGTAAAGTTCCATGAGAGCAGAAATTTCGGTTTGTTTTGTTCACTGATATATATCCTCAAGGATTAGAACAGTGCTTGAGACATAGTAAGAGCTGAAAACTTGTTGAACAAATGTGTGGTCCGTAAGTGCGGTGGCATTGATGAAACCTGTCAGGTCAGATCAAGGGGAGAGGTCCTTTTTTTTTTTTAATTTTTTTTTAATGTTTGTTTATTTTTGAGAGAGATGGAGACAGAATGCGAGTGGGTTAGGGGCAGAGAGAGAGGGAGACACAGAATCGGATGCAGGCTCCAGGCTCCGAGCTGTCAGCACAGAGCCCGATGTGGGGCTCGAACTCCCGAGCCGTGAGATCATGACCCGAGCCGAAGTCGGACGCTCAACCGACTGAGCCACCCAGGCGCCCCAAGGGGAGAGGTCCTTGTAGAGCACACTAGGAAATAAGACACAGGGGATGTATTCATTACGACCAGATCAGGGTAGTATGTTTTGAGGGAAGGTTAAGGCGTTCACTACAGTAGGCACATACGTTATTCATCAAGCTGAGCAAAATCTTACCTGTAATTCACTTGTCATCTGGGAGGCATCAGGAAATAACAGAAAGAACTTTTGCTTTGGAATTAAAGTACATGCCTTTGAATCCTATAGTTCCTGTGACCGGATCAGCTATGTAACCTTAGGCAAGTTCCTTACTCTTAACAATTTAGTTTTCTGAACTATAAAGTACTGTAAAAATACTCCACCTACCTCAGGAAGTTGTGGTGAAAATTAAGAGATAATGTTAGAAATAAAACCCTTAGAGTCAAGTAGATATCCAATAAGTGTTTCTTATTCTGCATGGGTTGATGTGAAAGTATTATCTTTTAGGGGCACCTGGGTGGCTCAGTCGGTGAAGCATCTGACTTGATTTCAGCTCAGGTCATGATCTCACAGTTGAGGTCGAGCCCCACATTGGGTTCTGTGCTGGGCATGGGGCCTGCTTAAGATTCTCTGTCTCTCCCTCTCTGCCCCTTCCCTCTCGCACGTATGCTCTCTCTCTCTCAAAAAGAATAATAATAATTATTGTTTCTTAACATACTAAAGTATATTTTTTCTATTTGGGGAAAACTATAGTAATAGGAAGAGGTGAACAACCCTGGGGTAATGTATCAGAACTGTGGCTTAGGAAAAATACTGAATATGAGTAAAAATGAAAAGAAGATACCATATCTGGATGCTTCACAGTCATGAAAAAAACTCACAGACATAACCAGTATCTTTTCACTTCTCCAAAATGGTTTGAAACTTTGAGCTAACTTTGAGCTAACAGAAGAGAGGAAAATCCCCTAATAAGACCGAAGTCCCTCATAGTATGGCCTCCAAAAGCACCGAACCACTGGGAAGCCACCAGGCTCCGGGGGAAATCAGCCTTTCCTGACATCCTCATGGGTGTCCCCTTCCAGGCAGGAATCCCGTGTTGACGTGAACCTGGGCGCTAGCCTGACCCTCGGAAGAAAATATTTTCATGTTGAGTCCTCTGCCCGTTAAGGGTCCACCAACGAAAACATTCTCCTGGAGAAGCCTTGTACATTTGCTACATAACTGGTTGTTAAAGACGTTATTCTCTTTTTGCTAATTGAGCTTTAGATAAGGGCTCATGGGACAGATTTGTTTTAGAATTGGGATCAAGCGGGGCGCCTGGGTGGCTCAGTCGGTTGAGTGTCCGACTCCGGCTCAGGTCATGATCTCACAGTTCGTGAGTTTGAGCCCCGCATCGGGCTCTGTGCTGACAGCTCGGAGCCTGGAGCCTGCTGCGGATTCTGTGTCTCCCTCTCTCTCTGCCCCTTCCCTGCTCATGCTGTGTCTCTCTCTGTCTCTCAAAAATGAATAAACGTTAAAAAAAAACATTTAGAATTAGGATCAAGCATTTATTTCTCATAACGGGCTTATTCCCTTTGTTCAGATGATGTGAATCGAGTGGTGCACAATGTTTTCTTTCTCTTTCAGTTGTCAAGAAACCCAGAACACCATTTAATGCTTTATTACAATAACAGAAAGCCAAGGAGGACCATAAAATTAACTCCTCCTTCTATATAGTTTAATATTACCAATTTTTGTTTTAATTGGCTTGCTGGAGGGGACTTGAAAGGCTTCACAAAACAACTAGCCTGTACCTGAGACTGACCCATACGTTAGCATTTAGCCAATTTAACATTTCTCCTGATGTAATCCAAATGCTTTGTAAATGGAGTGGGTTTAAAAGTCCCAGGTGTTGGGCGCCTGGGTGGCTCAGTCGGTTACGCATCTGACTCTTTAATTTTTTTTTTCAACGTTTATTTATTTTCTGGGACAGAGAGAGACAGAGTATGAACGGGGGAGGGGCAGAGAGAGAGGGAGACACAGAATCCGAAGCAGGCTCCAGGCTCTGAGCCCCAACGCGGGGATCGACCTCACGAACTGCGAGATCATGACCAGAGCCGAAGTCGGTGCTTAACTGACTGAGCCACCCAGGGGCCCCTCATGATGGCTTTTTTTTTTTTTTTAATTTTTTTTTCAACGTTTATTTATTTTTGGGACAGAGAGAGACAGAGCATGAGCGGGGGAGGGGCAGAGAGAGAGGGAGACACAGAATCGGAAACAGGCTCCAGGCTCTGAGCCATCAGCCCAGAGCGTGACGCGGGGCTCGAACTCCCGGACCGCGAGATCGTGACCTGGCTGAAGTCGGACGCTTTAACCGACTGCGCCACCCAGGCGCCCCTCATGATGGCTTTTTAACAGTGTGAGATTTTTGTGATTGCTTAGGCCCAGCTGTTTCCTGGTGGCTTTAAAAAAAAATTAATATTTATTTATTTTTGAGAGAGAGAGAGAGAGAGAGAGAATGGGGAAGGGCAGAGAGAGAGAGGGAGACACAGAACCCGAAGCAGGCTCCAGGCTCTGAGCTGTGAGACCCTCACTGTCAGCTGAGCCCGAAGCGGGGCTTGAACCCACAAATACGAGATCATGACCTGAGCGGAAGCCGGATACTCAACTGACTGAGCCACCTAGGGGTGGCCCCTCCTGATGGCTTTTAACAGTGACTTGTCTGTGTATGAAGTGACTGGATTCGGAGAAAATATTGGTATTATCGGGTCCCCCGGAAAACAGACATAGTTGTCATGATAGGAGGGAGCTGCAAAATGGAAACGGGGAAAAGACGCTTTTGCAGGGTGATGTTAAGGCCTGTGGCACAGATGTCACCAGCAGAAGGTTGGCAGGCTGCAAGAGGCCACACCGGTAGGATGTACCTTGGCCCAGACTCTAGACAGTGATGTCGTCCGTTGAAAAGCTGAAACTGTCAGCAGCCCGAGGGACTCTGTCCTTCAGGGCCAAGCTGATGTTCACCAGGCTCAGAGAGTCTGAACCTAACCAGAGTGCAAAGTTCAGACAGAGCAGACTGTTTTCTGTGTGTAGACAAGCAGCAGATCCCTCTGTGTAGATCCCAAGTTGTTGTCAGAAGGTTGCTTAGAAGACGGAATAAAAACAGAAGCAGTTGGTTGTGATCTGCTTATATCTAGACTGGAAACGACCGATGGGTCTGTCTCCTTAGTAGGGACAGCCTTGTCCCTCCCCCCGCTGAAACTGGTTTAGGTGAGGCACCGTATCCTTTCTGTCAGCCAGTGGTTATGTGGGTTATCTTACCATCTGACTTCTGGAGATTTGCTTTTCTTCTTCTTTTCACGGTATTTTTCAAACTGGATATCACACAGTACGCTGGACTCCCCCCAGATGAATCTCAGGTGCATTCCATCTGGGTCACTTTGTGGTCTGGGGATCCCCAGGCTTTTCAGGGCACATGGGCAGCTGATCTCCTGGTTTACTTCCACAATTTGCCAGTCACATCTAACATATGGCAGTTTTGCTGGCTACCTGAGAAAACCTTCATTCTCTTACCTTTAAATCTTGGGGACCCTCACTTCTGCCCCCACCATTCCAAGTGCATTCCATGATGCTTTTAGAAGTATTTTTGAGTGAGGTTCTTCCTGGCACATAGGAGGGTCTTCTCGCTATCCAGCTAGCTGTCCCTGCTTTCATTCTGTTTGCCTAAACGTGGAGATGCCCAGAGGCCAGACCTTGATCTGATCAATTTCTTTCACTCTCTGATCCATGGCGTCAGATGCCATGTTTATGTAGCTGGCTTACAGGTCTTTCTATTTAGTCTTGTATGGAATTCCTACAGTATAGTCCTGAAACTCATCACTTATTTAAATGAATTTTGGGGGAACATAATACAGATCACAGTGCAACATGCAAAAGTCCCAAGAAGAGACAAGTGGAAAAAAAGGCCTTTCCTTATTCTTGGATAGAAATTGATCCCATTCTTGGGGCGCCTGGGTGGCTCAGTCAGTTAAGCGTCCGACTTCGGCTCAGGTCACGATCTTGCGGCTTGTGAGTTTGAGCTGCACGTCGGGCTCTGTGCTGACAGCTCAGAGCCTGGAGCCTGCTTCTGATTCTGTGTCTCCCTCTCTCTCTGCCCCTCCCCCGTTCATGCTCTGTCTCTCTCTCTCTCTCTCTCTCAAAAATAAATATTAAAAAAAATTAAAAAAAAAAGAAATTTATCCCATTCTTTTCCTTGGAGGCAAACATTCTCATTGTTTGGGCCGTTTCCCCCTGAACGTGCCGTGCCCTGGAATCTGTAGATGATGACAGTGTAGGTGTCATTTTTTTTTTTAAGTTTATTTATTTTTGTTAGAGAGAGAGAGAGAAAGGGCAAGTGGGGGAGCAGCAGAGAAAGAGGGAAAGACAGAGAATCCCAAGCAGGCTCCACACTGTCAGCATGCAGCCCGATGTGGGGCTCGAACCCATAAACCGTGAGATCATGACGTGAGCTGAAGTCAGATGCTTAAACTGACGAAGCCACCCAGGTGCCCCTGCGCCTCCCATTTTTGACACCAGCTTTCCCACTGGACATTCTCCCTTCTGGAAATGCTGTCTGTATCTTAGCCAGCCACCTAAAGCTCAAGGCCTTGGTGTTTTCTTTTACTTCTCTTTCCCCTTTTGCCCGTTCCAATCTTTTTTTTTTTTTTTTTTTTTTTTGCCATATTCCACTGACTTATTCTTCACAGTATATTTTGCAACAGACTTTTCCAGATGGTGTGGTGACCTCCCTGCCCACACAGCATTTGACTGTCTGATGATTCCCCTAAGGACTGTGAACGTCCACTACCGTAACGTAACCTTCAATCGGATGATGGCCTCTCAGAGGACAGAAATCATCGTGCACTCGCCCTGGTATATTCCTTTCAGCACTTTACACGGGTTTGTTTATACGTAGGCCGGTTCTCAATACATGTTTGGCAAATGATGAGCCAAACGCCGTTTTTGGTTGGTTTAAATAAGGCATGGGCATTTTGTTTTTAAAAACACGGAAAAAAAAAATAAGTGGTAGAGAACACAGTGGCAAGAAGATAAGATTTATGAGCGTTTGTTACCCTTTCTTTTCATCGGCATTGTTTCCGTCCTTGCTCTGTGATGTTGCACCACTGTCCAGTCCCAGGACCTCCCACAACACCACCTGTGCTCCTTCCCTGTTTTATTTTCCTCTTTAGCATCATAATGCACTATTTATTTGCCTTGTTTTTAAAACATTCTTTCCCCTGCTAGAATGTGAGGTTAGGGATGCCTGGCTGGCTTAGTCAATGGAGCACGTGACTCTTTTTTTTTTTTTTTTTTTTTTGAGAAAGGGAAAGAGAGAGACAGAGAAAGAGAACAAATAGGGAGGGGCAAAGAAAAGGAGAGAGAGAATCCCAAGCAGGCTCAGCGCTGCCAGCACAGAGCCCAATACAGGGCTCAAACTCACGAACTGTGAGATCATGACCTGAGGCGAAATCAAGAGTTGGTTGCTTCACTGACTGTGCCACCCAGGAGCCCCGGAGTACATGACTGTTGATCTCAGGGTTGTGAGTTCGAGCCCCATCTTGGGTGTAGACATTACTTAAAAAACACCACACACATACATCTTTAGAATGTAAGCTTAAAGCATTCTTTCCCCTACTAGAATGTAAGCCCACATAGGGCAGGACTTTTATCACTCTTGTTGACTGCCCTATTTTTTTAATAATTTTTTAACGTTTATTTATTTTTGAGACAGAGAGAGACAGAGCATGAACGGGGGAGGGGCAGAGAGAGAGGGAGACACAGAACCGGAAGCAGGCTCCAGGCTCTGAGCCATCAGCCCAGAGCCCGACTCGGGGCTCGAACTCATTGACCGTGAGATCCTGACCTGAGCGAAGTCGGACACTCAACCAACTGAGCCACCCAGGTGCCCCTTGACTGCCCTATTGACTGCCAGTGCCTGGCATGTGGTAAGCTGCTCACTAAGTATTTGTTGAATGTCCAACCTGGTGAGGTGCCAGTCAGGTGTGCTGTCATTAAATTGATTACTGTCACCAATCCTAGATCTCTTTGTTCTGTCCAGTGTTACTTAGCGTGAGTGCTTTGAGGCAAGAAAGACATTTTTTTTGTCTCTCTGCAGGCAAAAGCTGTCATTTGGCACTGAGTGACTGAGAAGCTCATGGGAGGAAGAAATTGACCACATAGTCAATGGTGCTGGAAAAAGACATCATGGGCGCAGCTTTCCAGTGGCTGGCTTATTTCTCCAAACACTCTCCACTTGTATTTTGCTGTATTTTGCAATTTGTTATTCTTACGACAGCTTATGTCTTTTTTGTGGCTTAAATTCTCCTCCTTTTATGGTTAGTTTCTGTTTGGATTCCTTTGCTTAGGTGCCGTCACTCTGACACGTAGGAGGCCAGCTGATTGGGTTTGAGTGAGAGCCTTAAACAGATCATTTAGCCTCACAAAGAAAACTTCTGGTTTGTGGCCACATTTTGCCCATCTAGTCAGCCAGCTGCTGTGAATATACGAGCCTTGAAGCCCATCTCCTGTGGGGACGGTCAGGTAGGCCTTGGCATGAGTACAGAACTGAGAGGACGCTGGCTGAATGGTGACTCTTGCTTTTCAGTAAGGGCTGCCCGGCCACCCCGCCTCAGGAGACCCACTACTGTGCCGTTCACTGCACGACTCAGACATTCAGCTGGAAAATGGAGTCTGTGTCCTTTGTGAAGACTGAAGTCGCTAAGGTGGCATCAGGAAGACCTCAGGACCTTATCAGACCAACACAAAGAGATCAACAGATTGGGCTTTTCCAGGGAGCAGAGGTTTCTGTTTCCTAGATGGTGAGGAGCCCCGGAAAGACTTTAAGCTAGGCAGAGATGTGGGGCGCCTGGGTGGCTCCGTCGGTTCAGCATCCAATTTCGGCTCAGGTCACGATCTCACGGTTTGTGGGTTCGAGCCCCGCCTCGGGCTCTGCGCTGGCAGGTCAGAGCCTGGAGCCCGCTTCAGATTCTGTGTCTCCCTCTCTCTCTGTCCCTCCCCTGCTCGTGCTCAGTCTCTCTCTCAAAAAAATAAATAAATAAACATTAAAGTTACTTACCAAAAAAAAAAAAAAAAAACAAAACAAGGTAGGCAGACATGTTTATTTTAGAGTGGCCATCCCTGCAGTGGTTTGGAGGTAGATGGACGAGAGGAGCATGAGGTGGATGCGGGGCAGCTTAAGGAGGCTGCCAGAAAAATCCATGTGAGAAGAATGGTTGCCACTGTGCATTATAGGTGGCTGCCCGTGGGCGAATGACATGGGGCTGACTCACAGGGACCTGGCACTCACGGGGACAAGGATGTTCACAGGGAGGAGTGACAGCTACCTCTTGCACCTGGGGAGGTTGAGGTGTTGGGGGGATTTGGCTGTGGGTGTCTGGAGTGGGGGTGGGGAGGTGGAAAGACTGCTGGAGCTACAGTTGCTGGAATCACTGTTTTAAAATTGTTTTAATGTTTATTTGTTTTTGAAAGAGAGAGAGAGAGAGAGAGAGTGAGAGCAGGGGAGGGGCAGAGACAGACGGAGACCCAGAATCAGAAGCAGGCTCCAGGCTCCGAGCTGTCAGCGCAGAGCCCGCCGCGGGGCTCAAACTCACCGACCGTGAGATCGTGACCTGAGCCGAAGTCGGACGCTTAACCCCGGAGCCCCTGGAATCACTGCTTTACAGCTTCGTGTTGGTTGGATGACTTTTTTACTTAAAAATTTTTTTATTATGGAAAATTTCAAACACATAAAAGTCGAGACCCTAGTATTGTGATTTGTAATAAATAAATCCTGTTTCTGGCACAGAGCTCCTAAAAGCCTTGAGGTAGCAAAACCCCTTTCAAACACACTGGAGTTCACATTAATGAGGGGACTTTAGGAAAGCACCTGGGACTGGGAACCCACCTTGTGATTAGAGGGTTGGAACTTTAGGTTTCCCCCCACCCCCAACCCCAGGGGAGAGGACAGGGGCTGGAGGTTGAATCACTCACCGACAGCCGATGGTTTAATCAGCCATGCCTATGTAACGAAGCCTTCATGAAAACCTAAAAGGCTGGTGTTCAGAGAGCTTCTGAGTTGTGAATGTATGGACACTTGGGGAGAGTGGCGCAGTTGGAGAGGGCCTAGAAGCTCCTGGATCCTTCCCCACACAGCCCCGTGCATCATTTCCAGCTGGCTCTTCCCCAGTTCTAGCCTTCTATAATACACCTGTGATCCAGTAAGTAAGATGTTTCTCTGAGTTCTGTGAGCCGCTCTAGCAAATGAATGGAATCCAAGGGGAGGGTTAGAGGGAGCTCTGATCCACAGTTTTCATCTGTAGCCGGTTGGTCAGAAGCACAGGTGACCACCTGGACTTGTGATTGGCAGGTGAAGTGGGCTGGGGGGAGGGGGGACAGTCTTGTGGGACTGAGCCGTTACCCTGTGGGAACTGACGTCATCTCCAGGCAGATAGTGTCAGAATTGAGTTGAATTGTGGGACGCCCGGCTCGCGTCAGAGAATTGTTTCACAGTATGAAAACAAAACAAAACAAAACAAAACCCCACACAGAAATATAGTAAACCACAACCCATGTACCCGTTGGCCAGCTTCGTTAATTACCAGTTCATGGTCGATCTTGTTTAACCTGTACCCCTCAAAGCTACCCACGTCGCCGATACAAAATCCCAACTTTTAAAAAAGCTTTTTTTTAATTTCAAGTTTAATTTGTTAACATACAGTGCAATGTTGGTTTCAGGAGTAGACTTCAGTGGTTACAAAATCCCAAATTTTATTGGTAAATATTTCAGTGTTTATTTCCAAAAGATAAAGAATCTTTAAATACATGTATACACACACACACACACACACACACACACACACACACACACACACACACACACCTACAAGGGGCACCTCGGTGGCTCAGTTGGTTAAGCATCTGACTGTTGTTGATTTTGGCTCAAGTCACGATCCCAACGTTGTGGGATTGAGCCCCGTGTCAGGGTCTGTGCACTCTCTCTCTCTCTTTCTCTCTTTTTCTCCCTCTCTGCCCCTCTGCCCCTCTCCCTCAATTTGTGTGCACTCTGATTTTTATCTTTTTTTTTTCCCCGAGAGGCATGATACTTTTAGGAAAGCTTGATAAAGTTCTTATACTTGTAGCCTCTCTCTTCCTGCAGCCGTCTCCACGTCTTCCTGCTGCCTGATCCTGCCCCTTCTTAGCCCAGAAGTCTGTGGTGTCTCCTTTCTGTGGGTTAAAGTCTGTCCTTGTGAGCTCGAGCCAACCTCACTTTTGGCACACGGTCTCTGCCCTTCCTCTTTCTCCTAACATGGTCTGTGCTCCAGCCACGCTGGTCTGGCTATAACGTTTGCTTCCCCCACATCATGCTGAGGGCTTTCTCTGAAATCTAGCTCACACCTCATTCTTCCTTCATCCACGAAAGTCTGACTCATCTTGAAAGGCCCAACTGAGAAAGCCACCTTCTCTGTGAAGTTTTCCTCTACTACTTGTTTCACCTGAAACAATTATTTATTCTGTTCCTTACCGCATCACCTTTTTATGCCTCTGGTTTTCTTTTTTTAATTTTTAATGTTTATTTTATTTTTGACAGAGACAGAGACAGAGCGTGAGTGTGGAGGGGCAGAGAGAGAGGGAGACAGAGAATTGAAGCAGGCTCCAGGCTCTGAGCTGTCAGCGCAGAGCCCGACGTGAGGCTCGAACCCACGAACTGCAAGATAAGGACCTGAGCCAAAGTCAGATGCTTAACTGACTGAGCCACCCAGGCGCCCCGCCCTGACATGCATGAATGCATGCATTGATTGATTGATTGATTGATTTCTTAGTGTTTATTTCATTTTTGAGTGAGAGAGAGACAGCGTCTGGACAGAGGAGGGGCAGAGAGAGAGGGAGACACAGAATCTGAAACAGGCTCCAGGCTCTGAGCTGTCAGCACAGAGCCCAACGTGGGACTCAAACTTATGGACCATGAGATCATGACCTGAGCTGAAGTCGGACGCCCAACCGACCAAGCCACCCAGGCGCCCCTTTATGTGCCTGTTTTATGGTGGTTGTCACTTTGGCTGGCTTTATCCTTAGTTATGTGTTCCCAGGCTGTGTGTGTGTGTGTGTGTGTGTGTGTGTGTGTGTGTGTGTGTGTGTGTGTGGTGTTGGTGGGGGGGGCTCAGAAGGCTAAATGCTCCATGCCTGCTTAACACCCAGCCCAAAGCCCTCTCCTCCTGGAATACAGCATACACCTGTTCGGTACAAGCTCTCAGAAGGACGAAAAACAGATTTTCTTTTCTTTCTTTTTTTTTTTTTTAAGTTTATTTAGGTAAACTCTACACCCAACGTGGGACTTGAACTCATGACCCCGAGATCAGGAGTTACATGCTCCTCTAACTGAGTGAGCCAGGCGCCCCCAGATTTTCTGTTATAGCCTCTCCAGTGTGTGTTTTGTTATAAAATAATTTTACCAAGTAGGCTGTTAAATACGATATAGTTTCGGGCTGGGTCAAACTTGAACTACCGAGTAATTACATTTTATTCTGCCCTCATAAACACATAAAAGATTCTGCCGGGCGCATGGTGTGACGTGTTTCTTGATGTGTCATTAATGTCGCCTCTGGTTGTTGACTTTGGATACTTCCCAGATACCAATTTCATGACTCAAGAAATTGCACCCCAAATACAAAAGCAATCTTTTTCGGATGCCGCTTTGTTGCCTGCCAAACCCTAGATGTAAGTTGCAGGGAGGGAAAGGGCAATATGGTCAGTGTTTGGGGAACCGATGCTTCCATATGTGTGTAATCTATTAGCATTATTTGTAGTCACATTACAGTTTTTGATTTTCTTTTTCTTTTTTTTTTTAATTTTTTTTTAACATTTATTTATTTTTGAGACAGAGAGAGACAGAGCATGAACAGGGGAGGGTCAGAGAGAGAGGGAGACACAGAATCCGAGACAGGCTCCAGGCTCTGAGCTGTCAGCACAGAGCCCGACGCGGGGCTCGAACTCACGGACCGTAAGATCACGACCTGAGCCGAAGTCGGACGCTTAACCGACTGAGCCACCCAGGCACCCCACAGTTTTTGATTTTCGTTATTTCATTCTTTCAGCAAACATTTATTGAACGATGACCGCGTCCCAGACGTTGTGCTGGGTTCCGTGGAGTTTGCCATCTCCTGGGGAGAATAGACACGCACCAACAGCCCAGAGGAAGGAGCGGTTAACTTTGTGCCAAAGCTGGTGTGGTTTCAGATTAGTCCTGCAGATGAATAGGAAGTGACCAGGTAGACAGGGCAGGGTTGGGGGGGCGGGGCATGGTGGGAACTGGGAGACAGACCGGGTAGCATAGACAGCAGGTGCCAAGAGCAGAGAGGCAGGAAATGGCCTGGCTCCCCTTTAGTATTTAGCTGTCATTTGTATTTATTTATATATTTTAGTTTTTAATGTTTATTTTTGAGAGAGAGAGGGAGAGAGACAGAGTGTGAGCGGGGGAGGGGCAGAGAGCGAGAGAGGGAGACAGAATCCGAAGAAGGCTCCAGGCTCTGAGCTGGCAGCGCGGAACCCGACACGGGGCTTGAACTCACCAACAGTGAAATCGTGACCTGAGCCACAGTAGGATGTGGCATTGCTGCATTCTTTTTAATACAGTGGTTAGGGACTCCGCCACGTGAAGGGACACTATTTAGCCGGTACCCTTTGCAGGAAGCATTTGAGCCTTTTACAATAGTGCGTTGTTATCCACCCCGTGAAGCCGATTGGAGTAAGCGACGAGTAGTCACAGAGTACAGAAGTGACGGTCGTAAACATAGTCACCCCTCAGTGCAGATTCTGTCAACAAACAAAAAAGTCCAGCGTATTTGCAAAAGAACCAAATTAGAATTTTAAGAAGTGAGAATCCTGCCCCAGAGCCGGATGTCAGTATGGATGACTCTCATAAGCGTATTATGGGGTGAAAAAAGCCAGTCCCCGAATAATTCACATCACACGTAATTAATTCAAAGACATGCAAAATTCGGCAACGTATGGCCTCAATTAAACTCTAAGAGCATAGTGAACACCCAGTTCAGGGTAGTAGTTTCCGGGGGCGTGGGGGGCAAGTTCACGTCTTGACTGGGAAGAATACGAAGCATGCTTAGATCTCTTGGCAGTGTGCTATTGAACTGAGTGATAGCCACAGAGATGTCTGGTAGACCATTCTTACTGATAAGTTCCCTTTTTTAAAATGTGTATTGATTTATTTTGAGAGAGAGTGTGGACGAGGGAGAGGCAGAGAGACTGGGAGAGAGAGAATCCCAAGCAGGCTCCGCACTGTCAGTGCAGAGCCCGACGCGGGGCTCAATCCCACGAACCAGGAGATCACAACCTGAGCCGAAATCAAGAGTCGGATGCTTAACCCACTGAGCCACCCAGGTGGCCCTTATCCTGATAAATTCCTGTGAACTGCATTGAGTATACAAAATAGTGTATATAAGCTAAAAAGTAGAATAAATGGCTCTGTATTTATTGTCCAGCTTAAGAAACAGAAAATTACCAGTACCTTTGAACACCCCCACGTATTCTTACCTAACTATGTTTCTCTTTCCCCTTATATGTACTCTACTTATATTTTGGGGTATCTGACATATTTCCTAATAAAGTTTTTTATAGTCTTATTATAGCTAACTTACTAATATATGTAATCATCCATTTAAATTTAAACCTTTGTCCTCCTTTTTTAGAATTGTTGCATTGATCATCTGAGTTAAAAATTATGTATTGTGTGGGTGCCTGGATGGCTCAGTTGTTTAAGCATCCGACTCCTGATTTCAGGATCTCCTGGTTCGTGGGCTTGAGCCCCGCATCGGGCTCAGCACTGACAGTGCAGAACCCACTTGGGATTCCCTCTCTGCCTCTCTCTCTGCCCCTACCCTGCTCGTCATGTTCTCTCTCACTCTCTCTCTCTTTCTCAAAATAAATAAACATTTTTAAAAAAATGATGTATTGTTGGCCTACAACTAGATTTCTAAACACAACACATTTCAACATCTTCCCAAGATGATGTTTTAAAAGCATTAATGGAAATTTATCTCTTGTCTGGCCCCATCAGTTCTGACCAGGGAGAACAGATGTATGGTAGTTTCTTAGTGCCCTAGGATAATACTTTCTACAAAAGTCTGAGTTCATGCCGGGAGGTCAATATGGGAAAAGGAAAGACAGACAAAAACCATCTCTGGAGTAAGGGTTAAGGACCCTGTGTTAGAGCAGTGGGATCCCAACTTCTCATCTGTGAAAGAAAAGTTTCCTAGTGGTGCGGTCAGGTGTGCATTAGCCAAAAGGATATTGTTGATAGTTTAGAGAAGCCACCTGGAATTTCTCAGCAAGGTAGTGTATTAGCTCAGGCTGCTGTTTACAAAATACCACGGACTGGGTGGCTCAAACAAGAGAAATTTATTTCCCACAATTCTGAGGGCTGGAAGTCCTAAGATCATGGTGCCGGCCCAGTTGGGTTCTGGTGAGGCCTGTCTTCCTGGCTTGCAGACGGCCACCTTCTCACTGTGTCCTCTGTGGCCTTTCCTCTGTGTACGTGTGCACGGGAAGAGGGAGCAGGTGTCCCTTCCTCTTCTTATAAGGCCACCAGTCCTGTCAGAGCAGAGCCGCGCTTATGACCTCATTTAACCTTTATTTCCTCCTTGAAAGCCTTATCTCCAAATACAGTCCCACGGGGAGGTTCGGGCTTCAGCATACGAAGTTCGAGAGAACACAGTTCATTCCACAGCAGACAACTTTTTTTGGTTGCTAGCCTTTGAATTCAGGTGAATTCTTAAATGGGTTTTGTTTTCTTTAATTTTCAAAAATAGACCATCCTCAGTTAAAACGTAGGTAAGTACAAGCTCTATTTTGTTCCTTTCTTTTCCCCGGTGCTATCAAAAACCCTACCTCCTCACTCGTGTGTGTCCATATGTTTGCATTTCTTTCCGTTGAAGACTCGGCCGTCCCTCAGTGATTCCAGTAACATGAGCGGCAAATGTGGTTGCTGTTGTGTGTCCCAGTTTCATGGCTGTCTAAGGTAACTACGATCAGCGCATCTGTTTATTTGCAACGTTACTTAACTTCAGAGCCTCTAGGAAGGTGGATTCCATGATACGCCTCATAAGACCGTTGGAAGGTTTTTAACCCATGAGAGTACTCGACTTGTGGTCATTAATTTGGGCCCAATTCTAAAGGCTGATCAGTGTGGGCGTTCTTGGATTTTTATGGCAGCTAAGAGGTTGAAACTAATTGTAGTTGCTTTCTTAGAGTTCAGAACTAAGTATCTTTTTCTATAACTCACATGAGGTAATTCTTGGTGAACAGATGGCTACTGACGGACGGCCCCATCGTTCTGCCGTCATTTATTGCGTGGCCATGGTGGGTCAGGTGCAGGAATGGCTGGCGAGCACTCACTGAGCATTGCCCTCGGGAAAATTAGTCCCGGGGCTGGGGGACACGCAGGTAAAAGGCATTCGGAGCGCAGGAGGGACCGTGTTCTAGAGATGCTTCATGAAGAGGGCGGCCACATATGGTTGTGTACGTGTGCCTTGAACAATTCCAAGGAGCATCTTTCATGTCGAATGCTGTGACGACAGCCCTGGTTGTGGACTGTGCCCCGTCCTGAGGTGTCACGAAGGGCTTCCCTGCCTGCAAGAAGTGAGGACTATATTGTGACTTGAAGGAAAAGTCGGAGTAAACCCCGTGGGGGATGACTAGGGAAAGACAGAGTGGGGGAGAGACTTCCAGGCAGACGCTCAGAGGAAAGATTGATTAATTTATTTCAAAGGGCAGTTGATGCTCATCTGCAAGTCTCGGCTGGGCCTTCAAAGAGTGGCAGACAGGTCAGGGAAGTGTGTGATAATCTGCTGTGGTAACCTTTGTAGTCTAGTCCCTTGGCAGTTGACGTGGATTTGATTGATGTGTTTAATCGAAGGAGAGATATACAGCACAGCAATTAAAATGTGTTGAGGGACGACTTAGCCCACGGGTGCTGTCCTTGATTTTGGGAAATGTCAGAGTATGAAGCAGAAGCCAATAAATCATATACCTGATCTAAAGCAGAAAGCCAGCACCGTAGTTTGAAAGGTCCTCAGACCTAATCCAGGGATTTGCTGACCTCCCATTATCTTCCGCTCAAACCTATCTGTGAATTTTATTTTAAAAGCATTCAAATATTTTTTTAATGTTTATTTGTTTTTGAGGGAGAGACAGAGACAGAGAATGAGCAAGGGAGGGGCAGAGAGAGAGGGAGACCCAGAATCCGAAGCAGGCTCCAGGCTCTCAGCCTACATGTGGGTACCATATTGGACTCCTCTAGTTAAAAGTTCGGCCATCAAGTTCTTGGGGCGCCTGGGTGGCTCCGTCGGTTAAGTGTCCGATTTCGGCTCAGGTCATGATCTCGCGGTCCGTGAGTTCAAGCCCCACGTCGGGCTCTGAGCCTGGAGCCCACTTTGGATTCTGTGTCTCCCTCTCTCTCTGCCCCCCCCCCCCCCGCTCGTGCTCTGTCTCTCTCTGTCTCAAAAATAAATAAAAACATTAAACAAATTTTTTTTAATTAAAAAATTTAAAAAAGTCCAGCCATCAAGCCGTGTCTACCTCCCTGGGCCTAGTTTCCAATAAAAACCTGTTCCAAATGGGGCTCCTGGGTGGCTCAGTCAGGTGTGCGTCTCTTACTTTCTGCTCAGGTCATGATCTCGTGGTTTCGTGGGTTCGAGCCCCATGTCGGGCTGTGTGCTGGCAGCTCAGAGCCTGCTTGGGATTCTCTCTCTCCCTCTCTTTCTCCCTCTCCCCAACTCGTGCTGTCTCGGTCTCTCTCAAAATAAATGAATAGACTTAAAAAAAAATAAAAACCTCTTCCAAGAACTTCATGGGACAGTGTAACGGTTTCTCCGTGTCTGCTTTTGTTAAGCAGATCTCTAAGACCTAAAATCTTCTTCTTCTTATTCCTGACTGTGACATTCCATATTTGGGGACACTACTTATAACGGATAGTGGCTTCGAGTCACAAAAACGTGTTCCATCTTGGTCTTAATCAAACCTCAGAAATGTCAGATGCTAAAGAAGAGGGGCATTGGATTGGAGGCCGAACGCTTGACCGACGGGCTTGATTTTCACTATTTTAGTGTTTCATATACTGGTCGGGACAAGACAGAACTTGGGTCTTAAAGAGCTATGGGCTCACTTTACTTCTTTCATCAAAGTCATCCTCTGGCAGGGAAGTATTACTCCCAGGCTGGCCGTGTGGCGATTCACAGCTTTTCTGGTGTATTATCAAGACTTACCAGGTGGGGAGCAACTAGAACTCTCATTCATTGCCCCGGGGGGAAAGGGATTGTCGCAAAATGGCATCTGGGTATCTGCCTTAGAGACATGAAAACCTATGTCCACAGAGACTTGTATGCAAATATCCACAGCAGCATTATTCATAATAGCAGAAAAGTGAAACAACCCAGATGCTTATCAACTGGTGAATGGATAAGCAAAATATGGCATATCCTTACAATGGAATACTACTCAGCAATCAAAACTAATGAAGTACTATGACCTTCCTTACACACAGGTGAACCTTGAAAACATGATGCTCCGTGAAAGAAGCCAGACACAAAAGGCTCCCTATTTTATGATTCCATTTATTTTTTTCTAATTTTTTTTAACGTTTACTTACTTTTGAGACAGAGAGAGACAGAGCATGAACAGGGGAGGGGCAGAGAGAGAGGGAGATACAGAATCTGAAACGGGCTCCAGGCTCTGAGCTGTCAGCACAGAGCCCGACGCAGGGCTCGAACTCACAGACCGCGAGATCGTGACCTGAGCCGAAGTCGGACGCTTAACCGACTGAGCCACCCAGGCGCCCCTATGATTCCATTTATATGGAACGTCCAATCTAGAGAGATAGGAAAGTAGATCAGTAATTGCCTGAGGCGGAGAGCAGGAAATAGAGAGTGATTACAAATGGAGACGTTTCAAGATTGTATTCGCTTTCTTCGCACACCGTGTAACTGGGTGTGGAATGAAGTGCTTTCTCTTCTCAGCATGTTAGATGAAGCTTTCAAGCTGAGAACAACTCTGAGGGTGCCGCAAACAAGCCCACAGTGGTAGCCAGACAGAACTGGCAATCATCTACTCCCAGTGGCTCATAGGATGGAAGTGAAATCTCATTAGAGGAGAACAGTGTATCCATGCACCTGTTCGCCAGCTCCTTAACAAAGGCTTTTATTAATAGAGACATCTAAATATCACAGCAGGTGGATGGCTGTCTCGAATTACAGCTGAGTGTTGACTTGCTCAACTCTCTTCCCAACAACTTCAATCACAAAAGCAGGAACTGGCACCAGACTAATGGAGGCCAACTTCTTTAATGGCCTCATGGGGTTTTTGAGCCACACTTTGTCCATAATTAAATTCCTTCCTCATACCATCAGTTTTTGGATGGGCATATATATAAACTGTAGAGAGCGGTTATTTTGCTGCTGCTGTTGTTGTTGTTGTTGTTGTTGTTATGTCTTTCTTTTAAAAATTAGAAAAGTTGGCAGTTGTGAAGGAAGTTGGTATTTTTTCTTTACAAAGTTTTTTAAATGTTTTATTTATTTTTGAGAGAGAGAGAGAGAGAGAACAGGAGAGGGGCAGAGAGAGAGGGAGACACAGAATCTGCAGCAGGCTCCAGGCTCCAAGCTGTCCGCACAGAGTGGGGCTCGAGCTCATGAAGCATGAGATCATAAGCTATAAAGTCAGACATTTGACTGACTGAGCCATCCAGGTGCCCCTCGCCATCTTGTTTAAAGCTTATTAAATGTCAAAGGAATTTCATCCATGTTTGCTTCCTTTAAAAGTTTAAAACGAAATTCTTCCCTGATATTAGTCCTATGCCTGTGAAGTCAGGGATTCTTTCTTCACCAGCTGACATGTTTTTAAAGATTTTTTTAAATGTTTATTTTCTTTCTTTCTTTCTTTCTTTCTTTCTTTCTTTCTTTCTTATATGAAATTTATTGTCAAATTGGTTTCCATACAACACCCAGTGCTCATCCCAACAGGTGCCCTCCTCAATACCCATCACCCACCCTCCCCCCCCACCCCCCCATCAACCCTCAGTTCTCAGTTTTTAAGAGTCTCTTATGTTTTGGCTCCCTCCCTCTCTAACCTCTTTGTTTATAGCAGCACTTTCAACAGTAGCCAAATTATGGAAAGAGCCTAAATGTCCATCAACTGATGAATGGATAAAGAAATTGTGGTTTATATACACAATGGAGTACTACGTGGCAATGAGAAAGAACGAAATATGGCCCTTTGTAGCAACGTGGATGGAACTGGAGAGTGTGATGCTAAGCAAAATAAGCCATACAGAGAAAGACAGATACCATATGTTTTCACTCTTATGTGGATCCTGAGAAACTTAACAGAAGGCCATGGGGAGGGGAAGGAAAAAAATAATAATAAATGTTTATTTATTTTTGAGCGAGAGAGAGAGACAGAGCGTGAGCAGGGGAGGGGCAGAGAGAGAGGGAGAGACAGAATCCAAAGCAGGCTTCAGGTTCTGAGCTGTCAGCACAGAGCCCGACGCGGGGCTCGAACCCACAAACCGCGAGATCATGACCTGAGCCGAAGTCAGACGCTTGGGGCACCACCCGGGTGCCCCAATAATAATAATAATTAATAATGCAGTACAGACAGAGTTTGGCTAAAGGACCTGTGTTTTTTCTAGATTTCATATATTATTCTTCAGCAATGTCTTGTGGGTTCTCCTATGTCTTGGTGATAAGAGACGTTATAGAACATTATGCACAGAATACAGTAAACATTGTGCTCACAGAACTTTCTCCATTAATGGCCAAATGAGATGGCAGAGCATTTTACCATTCTGTCTTTTAACACTGCTAGCAAAGAATGGAATACGGAGAGAGATCTGAAGGTTTCCTCCTAAAAGAGAATCATAGAAAGTGTCTCGTGGTGATTTATGTTTTCTTCACATGTCACATGTCCAGGACCAGGGGGACAACATTCCTTCACTGTGGAATCAGATGCTTATACACGATTTTGCTGGGGTTTGTTTTTGTTTTTGTTTTTTCCTAATGGGAAACCCCTCCTAAGAACGGTATGAGACTTAAAGACTTGCAGCTAGGGGGCGCCTGGGCGGCTCAGTTCGTTAAGTGTCTGACTTCGGCTCAGGTCATGATCTCACGGTTCGTGAGTTCGAGCCCCTCGTCCGGCTCTGTGCTGACAGCTCAGAGCCTAGAGCCTGCTTCGGGTTCTGGGTCTCCCTCTCTCTCTGCCCCTCCTCTGCTCGCGCTCTGTCTCTCTCTCTCAAAAATAAATACACATTAAAAAAAATAAGACTTGCAGCTAATTATCTGAGCTGTATTAGAGCCACAGGTCCAAGAAGCCAGCTCTACACCCTTTGAGTCATGATTGCAAGCATTTGCACTGTGCTGTGCAGCTCCCCAAGGGACGTAATGACTTCCTCCACCCAGTACTTGAAGCGACCTAAACCAAAGCATTTCTTTTCTTTCATTCTTTTTTTTTATACCCCCTTCCCCCTCCCTCTGGTGTGTGGCAAAGCAACGTTACATTTGGAAGAGCTAGAAATTCCTGTGGCCCAGTCCGTGCTGGCAGACGGCAGCAGGACTGGCCTGAAGGTTGCCGGACCAGATCAAAGCTCAGAGGCTGTGCTTTGTGCTGTCCTTGGCAGAAAAACACTGTGCTCCTTATCATTGCATGTTCCTCCGCCAAAAGCCCGAGGAGTGAGATGTGATCACTCGTGAAAATTACTCGGCGCCGTAATAACCAGGGAAGGTACTGCCCTACCTCGTCCTCCCGGTGGCCGAGGGACTTGTACGAGAGGATGTTAACCCTTCGGAAGGATTACGCCGCCGCTCTTAAATACACACCTTGTCCCTGGGCTCCGAGATGACTCCTGGGCTTCTTCGTTGTTGCCGGTCGACCGTGTCTCTCTTTCCCTGCTCTCTGTCTGTCTTTCCCCAGGCCTGATGTGGTTTTTTGTTTTTTCTCCCACTCTGTTGCAGGGCTCATCGTGGGCGTGATCCTGAGGTATGGCACCCCCGCCACCGGTGGTCATGACAAGTCAGTGAGCTGTACTCAGGAAGACAGGGCCTTCAGCACCTTATTAGTGAACGTCAGTGGGAAGTTCTTCGAATACACCCTGAAAGGAGAAATCGGCCCTGGCAAGATCAACAGCGTAGAGCAGAATGACATATTGAGGAAGGTGAGCTGGGGACGCTCAGCCACTGCTGCCCTGCCAGGGGTGTTTGACTTTCCGACTCCATGTCGACCTTGGCGAGAGAAATCCTTTCAGACTCCTGGAGCATTGGTAACATTCCTGGCTCTCAGTTTGGCTTAGGAAGCTTTTTTTTTTATGATTATTTTATTTTGGAGAGAGAAAGAGACAGAGTGAGAGCAGGGGAGGGGCAGAGAGAGAGGGAGACACAGAATCCGAAGGAGGCTCCGGGCTCCCGAGCTGTCAGCACAGAGCCCGACGCGGGGCTCGAACCCCCGAACTGCGAGATCATGACCTGAGCCGAAGTTGGATGCTTCACCGTCTGAGCCACCCAGGTGCCCAGAAGCATTGCAGTTTTAATTAGGCTGCTTAACATTTCCAGTTTCTAAAGAGACATGCTAACTTGGCTTTTAATAATTAAAGTGAAGCTTTAAGGTTAATTTCAGTAAGAGCCCGTCCATCTGCCAACATGAACAAATTCTTGAAGTTTGGGAGGTTTATAGACTGCTTCATTCTTCTCTAGATGTGATAAGATTTTGCTCTTTTATAATAGTTTCAGGGTGATTTCCCCGTATCAAGCCTAGAAGGTAATTTCAGTTGCCCTAGAGCTGTTGAATTTTTATGTTGATGTTCAGAAAGCCTCTAGTGTCATTGTAGACTTTGATCCAGGCAACATCAAGTCTCACAAAAGGCTGGTCCTCAAAAGAGACTTAAATTCAGTAGAATTATGTCTATAAATGAATCTGTGGGAGGATCCAGAAAATTAATAAAGAACCCTGACAGCATCTTCTATTGCAGTGGAACCTTGAATAAAGGTTTGATAAAAATCAAACTTTTTATTTCTTGTTTAAAAACATTGGCCAGGGGCGCCTGGGTGGCGCAGTCGGTTAAGCGTCCGACTTCAGCCAGGTCACGATCTCGCGGTCCGTGAGTTCGAGCCCTGCGTCAGGCTCTGGACTGACCGCTCAGAGCCTGGAGCCTGTTTCCGATTCTGTGTCTCCCTCTCTCTCTGCCCCTCCCCCGTTCATGCTCTGTCTCTCTCTGTCCCAAAAATAAATAAACGTTAAAATAAAAAAATAAAAAATAAATAAAAACATTGGCCAAAAAAACCCCCAAACCATTGGCCCGAAGCTTTCTGGGAAATCTCAGATCGCACTGAACTGTTTTTTTTTTAATTTTTTAAATGATTATTTATTTTTGAGGGAGAGAGAGACAGAGCATGAGTGGCAGAGGGGCAGAGAGAGAGAGAAGGAGACACAGAATCTAAAGCAGGCTCCAGGCTCTGAGCCGTCAGCACAGAGCCCGACGCGGGGGCTCGAACCCACGAACTGTGTGATCATGACCTGAGCCAAAGTCCGACGTTTAACCGACTGAGCCACCCAGGTGCCCCAAACTGTTGTTTCTTAATATGTATTAAACAACATACCAAGAGCAGGAGTGGCTTCTCTGTTGTGATGAGTCCATGATTTTTCACATCTGTCTTATTTGCTTTAAACATTGAAACTTTAGTCAGTGGCTTAAAATATTAAGCAAATATTATAGCACCAACTGGTACTAAACTGGAAATTGACTTTTTTTCTTTTTAAACTTTCAGGTAACGTTTGATCCAGAGGTCTTTTTCAACATTCTCCTGCCTCCGATTATTTTCCATGCCGGCTACAGTTTAAAGAAGGTAAGAGATTTTTGCCAGTATTTCTTAAAGCATGGGAGTCTCTGCGTTCATGTACCTACACAATTTTCTAGTTTTTCCCTTCTCCCAGATTGCTTATCACTGTGTTCTGCACCCACTCAGAGACTATATTTGTCTCATCATCAGTGATTGGTTTCTCTTTTAAAATCTGGAGTGCTCCCACATTGCCGGTAGGAATATAAAATGGTGTAGCCTCTCAGGAAAACAGTTTCAGTTTCCTATAAAACCAAAGTTGCAATCACCATACGATCCAGCTATTTTATTCCCGAGGGTTTATCCCAGAGAGATGAAAACTTACGTTCACACAAAAACCTGTGCACGATTCTCCGTAGCAATTTTATTTGTAACAGCCCCAAACTGGAAACAACCAAAATATCTTGCAATACGTGAACGGTTAATCAAACACCCATACCATGGAATACTATTCGGCAATAAAATAGAACAGGCTATTGATACATGCAATAATTTGGATGGATCTCACAGGCATTATGGTGAGTGGGAAAAAAAATCCAACCTCAAAAGATCACAGACTGTATGATTTCATGTAATAGCATTCTAGAAATGACAAAAGTATAGGGACGGGGAACAAATTAGTGGCTGCCTCGGGCTCGGGATGGTAGAGGTAGGGAGTGTGACTATAAAAGTTCTATATCCTGATACAGCAATGGATACGCAAGTCTACACGTCATAAAATGACATAGAACTATTTTTTTAACGTTTATTTGTTTTTGAGAGAGAGACAGAGACAGAGCCTGAGCAGGGGAGGGGCAGAGAGAGAGAGAGGGAGACACAAAATCCACAGCAGGCTCCAGGCTCCGAGCTGTCAGCACAGAGCCAGACGCGGGACTCGAACCCACGAACCACGAGATCATGAGCTGAGCCAAAATCAGATGCTTAACTGACTGAGCCACCCAGGTGCCCCCAGTTTCCTGGTTTTGATATTGTACTACAGTTACATAAGGTATGGCACCTGGATGGCTCAGTGAGTTAAGCAGTTAAGCGCCCAATTTGTGATTTCGGCTCAGGTTGTGATCTCATGGTTCCTGAGTTCGAGCCCCGTGGCAGATTGTGTCTGTTCCTCTCTCTTTGTCCCTCCCCCACTTGCACACTCTGTGTCTGTCTCTCTAAATAAATAAATAAATAAATAAATAAATAAATAAATAAATAAATAAATAAATAAATAAATACAAATCACTGATTGTGAGAGCTGCTCTAATGGCTGAAAAACACTTTGGGTTCTGCAGAGCCTTCCCTGTATCAGACTTATTTCCTCAGAAGGAGAACAAATAACAGGCTTTGCCAGTTACCAATTTAAGTTGTTTTTATTTTTTTTAATTTTATTTTATTTTTCAAACATGTTTTAAACGTTTATTTTTGAGAGAGAGAGAGAGAGAGAGACAGAGCACGAGCGGGGGAGGGGCAGAGAGAGAGAGGGAGACACAGAATCCGAGGCAGGCTCCAGGCTCCGAGCTGGCAGCACAGAGCCCGACGCGGGGCTCGAACTCATGAACTGTGAGATCACGACCTGAGCCGAAAGCAACAGTCAACCACCTGAGCCTAAGTTTTTAAGATGGCAGTCTTTCAGGCTGCCCGCTGTTCATTCAGTCACTTTCCTTTTTAGATAGTCCTTATAAAGGCACTGAAATAGCTGGTTTTTGTCTGGTTTTGCCACCTGTGATTAAACCTGTTATCAGTTAAATGTGTAATAACTCACCAGTTAACGGCAGCTACGGAGACAGATATTCAGACCCTTTGACCTATGCACACATATAGTTGTCAGGGGGACGTGGGCCTTTTTTTTTTTTTCCCCTAACCTGAACAAACGATCATTGGAATTAGCTTTGATTCGGTCCCGGCCATGGGGAGCCACACATGACTGGCCAAATGAGAACAGGGTGAAAGACAGAGGATTCCACCAGAATCCGGTCCTAGGGCCAGGAGGTGCTGCGCTTTCTTCCCTACGAGGATGTGGTTCTGGAGCCCTTCGACGTCTTGCATCTACACTGTATGTGAAAGCACTTTGGAAGCTGTGAGGCACATAATTAAGTATTGGGTGTAATGAGACACAAATAAGTGGCCTGGCATACCTTTCTTTTCAGGTATGCCAATTCATATCAGCAAATACGAACAGAGACGGGTAGTTGTGTGTGTGTGTGTGTGTGTGTGTGTGTGTGTGTGTGTGTGTGTGTGTGAGATTTTAGGATATGTCATGGGGGTGTTTGGGGTGGCAGATTTATATTCCTAATGTTTTGTTTGGGCAAATAATCACGGACATGAATTTACTTAACATATTCAAAGTAACCCTAGGGATGGTTACCCAGAAGAAAACAAACAAACAAAAAAAAGACTTGAGACAGTGACTGATTTAAAAGGCAGACATAATGTGTGCATAATATATACAGGCAGCACCCCCATTTGGTGACTGCTGGTGTGGCAAGCCCTTGGAGGATTCTCTTTTGAGCAGGTGGCTTAGGGGCCCTAGGCCTTCCTTGACACCTTCTTCACAGCTTCAGAGAGGGCCAAGCACTGGGCACTTCGTGGTGGCTCCTTTGATCATGCTGAGTTCTTCCCAAGCCCTGTCTTTCCCTGATGTCGCTCAGCTGGTACACTGGGACTCTCCTGCCTTTTAAAATTCTTAGATGAAGTCTTCCTGGCCCCTATCGAATTAGGGTGTTTGGGGGTTTAGGGTTCGTCTGGTTTTGTTAAATAGTTCTCATTGTCCGATGAGAGCAGCTTATGCCTTGACGAGTAAGAACCATGGCTCAGGGTCCTAAGAACCCCAAGGACAGGGACTTTCCACATCAGAATGTCCCATGGGCATAATAACTTATAAGAACTAAAGCCGTGTGTGTGTGTGTGTGTGTGTGTGTGTGTGTGTGTGTGTGTGAAGGTAACCAGTGAATGTACAGAAGCATTGAGAGCATTACAATTTTGCCATCTATTTCTGAATAATTGCTAGATCTTACATTGGTATAAGCATATAAACTTATACACATATATATATAAACTTACAAATGGGCCCAGATTAAACGGAGCTACCTATGTTTCAGTTCTCCACTTCTGTTTTTATTGGCCCTCTTTCCCAGGCTGCAAAGATAAATCCAGAAGAATATCAGGAGATATTTCCGATGCCATGAGGCGGATACTGAGGACACTGTTTTCTGATACTGAATTAAGCAGAAAGCTCCTTAGACAGCACTTTCATACTTTATCAGTTTGAAACTTATGTCTGTAATGATCTAAGGTACACCACCACCAGAAGTTACCAGTAAACAGATTGGGCTAAATCTATGAAAATGATTGGTCTACTTACACTCACTCACTCACTCTCTCACATACACTTTCTCTCTCTCCGTGTACTTTAATATAATCAGGGGACTTTTGTCTGAAATTTACCAAGCCCTTGCTTGTTTCCTCAGTGATTAGTGGGACAAGGGATATTTTAAAACCACAATGTTTATAGCTAAACAGCTTTATTCAGGAGTAATTTCACTTCTTGTTATAATGGAGGCAGTAAGTAAAGTCTCACTTTCAAGAGACTTTTACTGTGTTTCTCATGCTCAGTATCAAAAATCACAATGTGATTCCTGCCTTTTGTTTTCTGTAGAGACACTTTTTCAGAAATCTCGGGTCTATTCTGGCTTATGCTTTCTTGGGGACTGCCGTTTCCTGCTTCATTATTGGGTAAGTTACTCTTTGTCATTAACCAAATTAACATTCCCAAAGAGATGAGATCCACATGGGTCCACAGAGTTGGTGTTTTCCCCAGCTGTACTGAAATACACTTGACACATTCCATCCTGGGAGCTTCAAGTGGACAGTGCGTTGATTTGATACATTTAGAAATTGCACAGTCATTACCACCATAGTATTCGCTACCACCTTCAGCCTGTCACATCGTTACCATTTCTTTCTTGTGATGAGAACATTTGAGACCTACTCTCTTAGCAAAATTCAAGTATGCAATACAGTATTATTAGCTATAATCACCACGTTGTACGTTAGATCCCCAAACTTGTTAATCATCTAACCGGAAGTTTGTTCCCTTTGAGCAATATCTCCCCGTGTCCCCTGACCCCCACCCCAGCCCCTGAACACCAGCAGAGCCCAGGATTTTGATGTTTATGATGATGTTTTGATGTTTATGACACGTAGCTATTTAAATTAAGACTAGGCTTAATTAAAATGAAATAAAATTACACCTAGTCCCCCAATCTTGATTCCTGATAACATTCTCCAATAAAAAGAAGCAGGACACCTTGCCGAAATCGCAGATTCTAGGGCTAGGGCAGCAAATACATGAGATAAGAACAGGGCATAGCACAGTGCCAAAAAAGCAAGAAAGCGCCCAGAAAACAGACACATGGAAGAACTTAGAGCATGTCAAAGAGACACAGAGCCAACCTGAAAGTTCCCCAAGGCCAATGGCCAAAGAACAACAAAATAACATCGTACTGGTCCCAAACCATGAAGCAAACCTCTGAGTGTCTACTGATGTAGACACTGCTGATTGGGCGAGGGGCGCCTGGGTGGCTCAGTCGGTTGGGCGTCCGACTTCGGCTCAGGTCATGATCTCGCGGCTTGTGGGTTCAAGCCCTGTGTCGGGCTCTGTGCTGAAACCTCGGAGCCTGGACCCTGCTTCGGATTCTGTGTCTCCCTCTCTCTCTCTGCCCTTCCCCTGCTCATGCTCTGTCTCTCTCAAGAATAAATAAACATTAAACATTTAAATAAAATAAAAAAATAAATAAATGATTGGGAGACTAAATAAATGGGGGAGAGGTGACGGATCTCCTGTGCAGAAGAGTTCCAAATAAGGTATGTCGATCCCCACCCCCACCCCGCAGGTGAAGGAATGTACCTCCCCTCCTGCTCCATTTGCAGGCTGTTCGCAGTGATTTCCTTCCTTCCATGGAGTACAGGGAGGGGGGTTTGCAGGCAGTAGTGGTAAATCGCACTGATACTCTGCTCCCTTGATGTTTGTGATGACAGTGGCACTTTACCCCCCGCCCCCCGCCAAACACATTACCTCGGTGTAGTCATGAGAAAAAAGTCCAACACGTCCCAGCTGAGGGACATTCTACAGAGCGCCTGACCAGTGCTCCTCAAAACTGCCAAGGTCATCAAAAACCACACGAGGTCTGAGAGATTGTCACAGCCAGGAGGAGACTAAAGAGACGTGAGGGCTCAGTGTCGTGTGGTATCCTGGCTGGGATCCTGAAACAGAAAAGGGACGTTAGGTAAAAGCTAAGAAAATCTGAAGAAAGTGTGGACCTTAGTTAATTTTTAAAAACTTAGCCGGAAAGCTGGAGATACAAGGCCAGGGCTTTCCATGTGGCCAGAATAGAAGGGGCTCGGGCTTTGTCCTTTTTGAGAGAGACGAACCATGGAAGAGTGACAGCTTAGATGACTGGCATGGGTGGCCAGATGGGAAAAGGCTGCCAGAGAGAAGCCTAGCGCCCGAGTCTTAAGTCTGGGGGAGAAGGAAAGGGAGAGGCACGTGTGGTTCTCAGGAAATGCTTGAAAGGTAATTGACAAGCAACACAAGGCAAATCAAACGTGTATCTCAGAGTTACTGGGAATTAAAATTGAACAGTGTATCGTTCTGGGCACCCGGGGTGCAAAGGAGAGGAGCCACGACGTGGCCCTTACCAGCAAGAGTATCATGAGAGTGTTAGCTGTAGCGTACAATGAGTCTATTCTGTGGTTATTTTTACTCCCCTAACCCCTGCAGCTGCCATCACCACACACACACACACACACACACACACACCCTTAGTGACATGTACTAGGCCTTTGAACACTCCTCACTCCTCCCATTTTGTGAGCTCTCCTGTAGGAAGTGTGCTGTAGCCAAGTTGAAATGTTTAATTTGGTGGCCTGTCTCGGGCCATGGCGCATCCTGCACGGTACAGGAAGAGCCGTGGCTGGCCTGCCCAAGCCACGCAGAGAAGGAGAGGCCGCATGTGTCGATGGGTGCACTGGTATTTCACTACCACATTTAGAGAATTTGGAAACCCGTCCCAGCCGAGAAGGTGGAACACTTAGACCTTTGTGGCCCACCCGGTTTTTCTCTCTCTCTCTCCAGCTTCGCCCCATGCACTCATTTCCACAGCGTTACACACACTGTCTTAGAACCCTGTGAGTTTCGTGGCAATCTGTCACCCACGATGCAGCGTGCTTCCTCTTCCTTTCTTCTCCGTTACCCAGCTGCTTAAGATGCCTTAAAGTCGTTGCTAACCGAGGCCCGCGCTTTATAGCAAACCATTTGTTGGTGCCAAAGCCTTATCCGCACGTGTTCCTGGCGAGAGTGTCCAACCACAACAGCTGCCCGATGTTTTCACAGATCACTCTCGAACTGCGGTATTCCGGTGCTGCTCGGTTCGCGTGTCGGCTGGGCTACCCAGGCGGGGTCTCGTTTCCTCTTCTGACGCAGTTTACCTTCCCTTCTTACAGGAATCTCATGTACGGTGTAGTGAAGCTCATGAAGGTCGTGGGGCAGCTCTCGGATAAGTTTTACTACACAGACTGTCTCTTTTTCGGAGCCATCATCTCTGCCACTGACCCAGGTATTTTGCGCATATTGGCTTCGTCATCCCGATATTCCAGTAGTTACATCTTAAAACGTACAGAGCGATCATTAACTCTGGTTGCGGTACAGAGACTAAATAGAAGTAGCACGGAATGGTGGAGGAAGAGACCGGAAGTGGTCTAACAGAGGTAGATGGCTTTTCTAAGAAGGGTGTGCGTTTCCCTTTTATTTCTTTTTTTTTTAATTTTTTAAAGTTTATTTGTTACGAGGTTGGGTACGTGGGAGTAGGGGACGGGGCAGAGAGAGAGCATCCCAAGCAGGCTGCCGGCTGTCATTTTGCACCGCTGGAACTCTGTACCCGTTAAACAGTGACTCCCCCGTTTGCACCTGCCTCCAGTCCCTGGTAGCCGACCATCCTGCTTTCTGTCCCTGTGACTTCGACTACCGTAGATGTGTTAGAGAAGTGGAATCGTACAGCGCTTGTCTTCTTGTGCCGGGCTTATCTCACTCAGCGTAACATCTTCAAGGTTCATTTCTGTGGTCGCAGGTGTCAAAGCTGAATAATATTCCACTGTGCATATATACCACGTTTTGTTTATCCGTCCATCGGCAACGGGACACTTGGGTTGCTTCCACCTGTATTTCTTTCCCTTTTGTCTTTCATCTCAGAATGTCTAATTTGGTCATAATTTCCGCACAAAGACTGTCTTCTTCCTCCGTGCCTTGCCTTTGGCCTCATTTAGGAAATACATCATTTCTTTTTTTTTTTTAATGTTTATTTATTTATTTTTGAGAGACAGAGAGAGAGAGAACGCACAAGCAGGGGAGGGCCAGAGAGAGAGGAGACACAGAATCCGAAGCTGGCTCCAGGCTCTGAGCTGTCAGCACAGAGCCCGACGCGGGGCTCGAACTCACGAACCGTGAGATCATGACCTGAGCCAAAGTCGGACCCTCAACTGACTGAGCCACCCAGGCGCCCCGGAAATACATCATTTCATTTAAATAAGGCCTTTTCTTGGGGCGCCTGGGTGGCTCAGTCGGTTGAGGGTCCGACTCTTGATTTCGGCTCAGGATCATGTCGGGCTCTGTGCTGAGCGTGGGTCCCGCTTAGGATTCTCTCTCTCTCTCTCTCTCTCTCTCTCTCTCTCTCTCTCTCTGTCTCTCTCTGCCCTCTCCCCCACTGGCACTCTCTCTCTCTAAAATAAAATGAAAAATAAATAAGCCCTTTTTGTAGTGGAAATGTACTCTGGTACCACTGGAGTGAATGTAATGTTATTTGTAAACTCCTTTGCTCCGTGTTCCTGCAATGACTGCATACTGTCACCTGGTTCCTATGAATAAATCTCTTACCTTGTATTTTTCAAGCGTTAGTTGAGCCAGTTCTTAAAAGTGGAATTATTATATGCCCCCCCTTCCTCCGCAGCTCAAAAACAAACAGAAACCCTCTCCTCTCAAAGGTGGAACCTACAATTAAATCAGTTCGCATAAAGTAGTCACAGCTATTCCTTCCTATAATGTCAACCACCGAGAGTACATCGTAGGCGAAGAATTTGCAGAGACATGGTGGAGGCCCAAGAGTGGCGGTGGAAAGGCCCGCTAACCTTCTGGACAGCGATGATTTTAAAGCTACTAAGATTCTCCCCACCACACAACTGCACCACCTCTCGGGGGAGTCCCCTAGGTCAGTGCGATGGTGGAAATGTTCTATGTTCTGTGCCCAGTCCAGTATGGTAGCCAGTAGCCACGTGTGGCTGTTGAGCACTTAAAATATGGGGTAATGCAACTGAAGAACCGATTTTAAAATTTTATTTCATGTTAAGCAACTTAAATAGCTACCTGTGCCCACTGGCTACCACATTGGATGGCACGGCCCTAGACAGTCGTATGGGTCTGAAAAACGTCACTGTTCCAAAAACCATTGACCTCTCTTAGCCCCATAACTTATTAAAAGCACTAAGCAAATTGATATCGAAGGCTCGGCTGGTTGAAGCACCCTGGTTTTTGAGAAAGAGCACGGGGTGTGGAGTTACAGGGGTAAGTTTGAGCTCCAGCCCTGCCAGTCACTGACCAGGGTGGCCTGGGCACACTTTCTCTGCTCCATGTCAGTTGCTGCATTCATGAACTAAGAGTAATGATATCTATTTCCCAGGGCTGTTGCGAATAGTAAATGAACTAACAGGTATAAAGCACTGACCATAGCATCTGCTAATCACGTTGGTCTCTATCCACATCTGGCTCAGGCAGAAATTTCTTTGTTTTCCCCATTTTTAAAAAAAAATGGTCTCTCCTTTTGGTTTCGCTATCCCAGTTCTGTTTGGTTTTGTTTTGTTTTTAAGCTTATTTCTTTTTGTAGCCATCTCTACACCCAACATGGGACTCGAACTCATGACCCTGAGATCAAAAGTTGCGTGCTCTACCGACCAAGCCAGCCAGGCGCCCCCCTCTATGTTTTTATTTATTTATTTATTGATTGATTGATTTTTTTTTAACGTTTATTTTTGGGACAGAGAGAGACAGAGCATGAATGGGAGAGGGTCAGAGAGAGAGGGAGACACAGAATCTGAAACAGGCTCCAGGCTCTGAGCTGTCGGCACAGAGCCCGACACGGGGCTTGAACTCACGGACCGTGAGATCATGACCTGAGCCGAAGTCGGACGCTTAACCGACTGAGCCACCCAGGCACCCCTAGGACATTAACTTTAACTGCTTTTTAATGGAAATCTTTCTGAAATGTCGACACAGGTTTCCAAATCGGTGATCGGTGATCGGTGGCGCCAGTAATTTTCTAGTCGCATCACCCGGGCTGCTCAGTCAGTCTCTTGCTTGTCTTTTGAGGCTCAGGTCCCATCTGCCACCTGCCTACACGCACTCCCCTACCTCCTCCAGTGACTCGCGCCCACGGCTCTTGAGTCGAGCCTATTTTGTACTTAACGCTACTCACCACTGTGTACTGAGGGTTCGCAAGTGCTAAGTGCCCTTTAGTACACACGTGAAGTGTTCAGGCCAAGTTAGTCGAGGTAACAAATCCCGGTTCTTGGTTTTCCCTTCTTCCTCTGTCTGCTCTCTTCTTTTACCCCCGCTACTTTTTAGATACCCGTACCAGAGGCCTTCGGTCAACTACTTGTCATTCCTTAGTCCGCGCCCGGTTAGAAACAGCTGTTGTGATCCTGCTGTCCCTGATTTCGGGGGTCCCACTGTACAGGGGAGCAGTCTGTTTACTCCCCGCCTTGAGAAGCCACTCACCAAGTAGGTCACCCCCGCCCCATCATCTTCTGGTGGTCCATACCCACAGTGCTCCTTCCTCTTGGCCGTGCACAGGCTTGCGGGGTTCGTGCCTTGTTTTATAAAGTGATGGGCGGGGAGGATGAGAGACTGAAAACCAGAGCAGCCACATTCAGAGCAGGGCTGTGTAAATGTTCATTGTGATTAGTATTAATCACGCAAGCTAGCCTTTATGGTTATGGGTGAGTTAACTGTTTTTTTTTTTTTTTTTTTTTTTTTTTTTTTACTTCCAGTAACTAGTATTTTAGGAAAATAGTGTTTAAAGTCAAAAGGGGGGCACCTGGGTGGCTCAGGTGGTTAAGCATCTGACTTCAGCTCAGGTCATGATCTCCTAGTTCGTGGGTTCGAGCCCCACATCAGGCTCCACGCTGGTGGTACGGAGCCTGCTTGGGATTCTCTCTCTCTCCCTCTTTCTCTCTGCCCCTTCCTCATGTGTGCGCCCTCTCCCTCTCTCTCTCAAAATAAACTGTAAAAAAAGAAAAAAAAAACATTCCTAAAAAGAAAATAAAGTCACGGGGGCTCTGGAAAATCACAGAGCTTAAACCCCCCACTTCACTAAATCTTTGGACTTTGCTGTGTGCTAAGCTCTCATAGCCAGTTGGCGGCTACGTGGGATGGCTCCTCTTTGCCCCTCCAGATTTACTCACCTTTTGGCACCAAGACGCTGGTTTGTGTGGAAGATTTCAAAGTCCCTTTGCCTGCTGGTTTCCCCTGGGATGTGTCCACAGGGGACCACCAGTGGGAGACCAGAAGGAGGGTGGAGACACAGACCAGCTCCTGGTTCGGCAGAGTCACGCCTCCTCTGGACCCTCCAGGCCGAGGGATGGTATAAAAGCTCCCCGTTTTCACCCACACGTGCTGTCCTCTCTCTCTTGTGGTTTCCCCATAGTCTGCCCACACTTCTGTAAATAATCCCTTTATCAAATGCTTCTCAAGTTGCTCAGTTCAAGGGTGCTGTTTCCTGCCAGGACCCTGATTGATAAAGTCCTGGGCCCCAGGTCTCCTGGGCCGCCCAGTCCTCTAGCAGTGTTGCGTCCCTGAGTGACTGGTGTGACCACAGGCCTCCGGTGCCAGCCCCCCAGTGGACGTGTCATAGGAATGACAGATAGAACTTCTCCTGGGTTCGACCACTGAGATTTTAGGAGTTTGGATGCTGTAGCAGAAAGCAGCCCATCAGACCCGTTTTCTCATCTCTGAATTAGCGGAAATGATAGTACTGCCCACCTAGGGTTTTGTGAGGCCTAAATGACACTGTCCAGTGTTCAGCAGAGGGGCGCCTGGGTGACTCAGTCGGTTGAGCATCCGGCTTCGGCTCAGGTCACGATCTCGCAGTTCGTGAGTTCCGGCCCCACGTTGGGCTCTCTGCTGTCAGTGCAGAGCCCGCTTTGGGTCCCCTGTCCCCCATTCTCTCTGCCCCTCCCCCACTCTTGCTCTCTCAAAAATAAGCATTAAAAATAATGTTTAGCATAGTGCCTGCTTCATGGTAAGCCCTTAGTAATTGTGGTTATTATTATTAGCATTGTTAATTTTTCTTTCGTATTGGGTTAAAACAAGATAATTCTTGGGGCGCCTGGGTGGCTCCGTTGGTTAAGTGTCTACCTCTTGATTTCAGCGCATGTCACAATCTCACGGTTCATGAGATCGAGCCCTGCGTCTGGCTCTGCACCGACATGGCAGAGCCTGCTTGGGATTCTGTCTCTCCCTATCTTTCTGCCCCTCTCCTGCTCTCTCTCTCTCTTTCTTTGTCAAAATGAACAAACTTTTTTTTAAAAAGAGAGTTCTTGTCACAGAGTGATGAGGTACTAGAATAAAGGTTTTGTGTTAGAGTTCTTCACAGAAACAGAATATATAGGTGTGTGTGTGTGTATGTGTGTATGTGGAGAGAGAGAGAGAGAGAGAGAGAGAGAGAGAGAAAAGAGATTTATTGGTTATAAAGAATTGGCTCCTGTGATTATGGAGGCTGAGAAGTCCCCACATCTGCTGTCCAGAGGCCTGAGAACCAGGAAAGCCAATGGCATAGTCCCACGCCGAGTCCAAAGGCAGGAGACTTCTGCCTTCAACTCAAGTGTTAATCTCATCCCAAACCTCACAGACAAACCCAGAATAATGTTTAATCAAATATCTGAGGTCCCCATGGCCCAGTCAGGTTGGCCCATAAAATTAACCAGCACGGATTTTCTCTAAGGAGCCACAGATACTGTTCATGCAGTAAATAATCCAGGGGCGCCCGGGTGGCTTAGTCGGTTGGTTGAGGGTCCGACTCTTGATTTCGGCTCAGGGCATGATCTCACAGTCGTGAGATCTAGCCCTCGGTCGGGCTGTGTGCTGGGCGTGGAGCCTGCATGGGATCCTCTCTCTCCCTCTCCCTCTGCCCCTCCCCAACTCGTACTCTTATAGTAGATAGATAGATAGATAGATAGATAATCCAGAAAATAAAATGTTTTCAGTCAAATCCCTAAAGATTTTTTCCTAATGTGTCACCCAGTAAACTGTATTTAACGGCAGCTGTGCAGGAGGAAGCAGAGGTGAGAAGAGGAGGGAACGTTCCTACAAGTATTCACCCTCAAAAGGAGGGGTCCCCGCCTGGAGTAAAGAACTTTGTAGGCATATCGGATAACAACCGTTACAACTGGGAGGTGCTTTACAGGCTCTGATTTGTGGCTGACAACGGGCGAGGACACTGGAGGAGGTGTGAGGCTGCTAGAGAGACCTGAGCCCTCAGGGCTCTCAAAAAAACACCTGGTGAAAATCTCTCTGGAAGGACAGAGCCACTCCCTAAAAATGAACGGCTGGGACCATGGACCCTGCTTGACAGGGCATTAAAGGAGAAAGCAAGCTCAGATGCCAATAGAACACAGAGGAAGTAGATTTCATTGAATATTGAGGAGGTGGCGGGGCGCCTGGGTGGCTCAGTTGATTAAGCGTCCGACTCCCAGCTCAGGTCATGATCTCGCATTCGTGGGTTCGAGCCCCACGTCGGGCTCTGTGCAGACAGCTCGGAGCCTGGAGCCTGCTTCGGACTCTGTGTCTCCCTCTCTCTCTGCCCCTCCCCTGCTTGCGCTCTGTCTCTCTCTCTATCAAAAAATAAACACTTTAAGAAAATTATTGAGAGTGTGGCTACCCTCAGGGGCCATATTTTCAATACTTCAATGTAAAACCAGCAGAGGGAGCCCTAGAGCCATGAAAGGAGAAAAGCTATTCTGGGTCTTCCCATCTCACCTAACAGGGAGCAGCAGACACAGATTGGTGAATCGGACGCAAGCATGTTGTAAGAAAAAAATGAAGATCGCCCTTCTGAATAATAAAGTTGCAGATAATTAAGTCGTATCAGCAAAATCGGGTACCAAAGCACACGAAGACTAATATTCCAATAGAAGCTAAAGGAAATTGAGAAAGCAATAGAGGTTATGAAAGAACTGTATATCTCAGGATTGGAAAATTCAGAAATTAGAGGGGTAAAACACTGGAGCATTATGGAAAGAGTTGACAGGAAGAAACAGACAAGGAACCTGGGCAGTAAACGAGATGTAAAAAAGCATTAAAAAAAATAAATTTAGGGGAACCTGGGTGGCTGTCAGTTGAGCATCCAACTCTTGATTTCGGCTCAGGTCATGATCCCAGGGTCATGGGATCGAGCCCGGCATTCGGCCCCATACTGAGCGTGGAGCCGGCTTGGGATTCCCTCTTTCTCCCTCTGCCCTCTCCCCGGCTCACGCGTGTTTTTTTTTTTCTCTCTCTCTCTCTCAAATAAAAATAATAATAATAAGGGGCACCTGGGTGGTTCTGTCGGTTAAACGTCCAACTTCAGCTCAGGCCATGATCTCACGTTTCATGGGTTCAAGCCCCACGTCGAGCCCTCTGCTGTCAGCGCAGATCCTCTGTCTCCCTCTCTCTGCCCCCCACTCACTTGTGCTCTCTCTAAAATAAAATTAAAAAAAAGCAGAAGGTAGTTGGGTGTGAATGTTGAGAAGCTTTCAGGGGGTCTGCATAAGTTCCAAGCTGATTTAATAATAGTAATACGTTATTTGTCTTTCTTAACGTCCATTTTTTTCATGAGCGTGCAGTATTGTGGAGTTTCCCAGAGGCTACATAACATGTAGTGCTGACTATCTATTGATCGGACACAGAACCATAAGAGAACCATCTGTCTCCCGTTAATCTGGATAGTAAAGAGATTTGAAAAACTGTAGAACAGTGGTTCTCTTCTCACTAAGTTTGTTTTGTTTTGGAAAATATAATTGTTTTTCGTTACACACATGGACGTTAACATATGATGGGTTCGTTAGTAATTTTAAGTGCAGAAGTATTTAAATTTTTGTTTAATACAGTAACTATCGATAGTTATAGCCCACAAAACTAAAGGTTGTCAGGCGCCTCAATAATCCTTAAGAGTATAAAGGAGTCCTGAGACCAAAAGTTTGAGAACTGCTCATCTGGAGAATAGCTGCTTTTTATTCATTAAATTTTTTTTTAATTTTTTTTAATGTTTATTTTCTGGAGAGAGAGAGAGAATGAATGAATGAATGAATGAATGAATGAATGAATGAATCAGTGAATGGGGGAGGGGTACAGAGAGAGGGAGATGTGGAATCCAAAGCAGGCTCCAGGCTCCAAGCTGTCAACACAGGTCCCGACGCAGGGCCCGAACCCATGGACCACAAGATTGTGACCCAAGCTAAAGTCGGACACCCAACCACTGAACCACCCAGGTGCCCCTAAAAATTTTTTTTTAATGTTTATTTGGTTTTTTTTTAATTTTTTTTTCAACGTTTATTTATTTTTGGGACAGAGAGAGACAGAGCATGAACGGGGGAGGGGCAGAGAGAGAGGGAGACACAGAATCGGAAACAGGCTCCAGGCTCTGAGCCATCAGCCCAGAGCCTGACGCGGGGCTCGAACTCCCGGACCGCGAGATCGTGACCTGGCTGAAGTCGGACGCTTAACCGACTGCACCACCCAGGCGCCCCAATGTTTATTTGTTTTTGAGAGAGAGATAGAGCATGAATGGGGTAGGGGCAGAGAGCGAGGGAGACACAGAATCCAGAGCAGGCTCCAGGCTCCGAGCTGTCAGCACAGAGCCCGACGCTGGGCTCAAACTTATGAACCATGAGATCATGACCTGAGCCGAAGTCTGGTGCTTAACCAACTGAGCCACCCAGGCACCCCTGGAGAATAGCTGTTTTTTAAATGTCTAAGACATGTCAAGACTATGAGCTATGACAGACATCTGCTCTGTCATAAAAGAAGACTTCCATTATCTCACAGACCTTTACTAAAGCCTTCTCCGTACCTATACTGGGTTCTGGAGACGCGGTGGTCAATGAAACAAGGTTTTTGCCTTCAAAGAGATTTCAACCCACCAGTGGAGCCAGATCCCATGAACTGTGGTTATTTTTCTTAAGTTCTGGAATAGCGGTATTTTCAAAGCATGATGGGATTGCGGTAGAAAGCGCAGAGTCGCAGTGCAGTGTTACTAGAATCAAGCACCACATGAGACCTCATCCAGACCAGGAAGACTGTCATTTTCATTTATCCTGCAGATACACAACCTGTCCGTGACTCCCTTACTGTCTCCCAAACCACCCTGTCCCGCCAAAGGCAGGAATTGCCTCTCTGCATTTGTCATCAGTGGCTTAACGTCAGAAACTGAAACGAATTTATTTGCTTTGTGCTCATTTTTAGTGACCGTACTGGCGATATTTAACGAACTGCACGCAGACGTGGACCTCTACGCACTCCTGTTTGGAGAAAGCGTCCTCAATGATGCTGTTGCCATCGTCCTGTCCTCGTAAGTAACAGCATTTCTTCCCCGACGAAGAGAGAGTCTGGCTTCCTGAATGCTCTGGGCCAAATTCAGAGGCTTATCTTAAAAGCGTTCAACATTGAACTGGCTGGGTTTTTTTTAAATGAGGTTTTATCAGCTTGGTCGATAAAAGTTATGTTGCTTTGTCCGCTTGGCAGCGATCTGAATGCTGATACCAGAGTGTAGATGCCTATGTTTGTGGGTATTTTGGGGGACCGTGGTGTAAAGACAGTGCGCTCCGTTTTAACTCTCTCTTCTGTTTAAACCCCAGGTCTATTGTTGCCTACCAGCCAGCGGGGCTGAACACTCATGCCTTTGATGCTGCTGCCTTTTTTAAATCGGTGGGCATCTTCCTAGGTATATTCAGTGGCTCTTTTACCATGGGAGCCGTAACTGGCGTCGTGACGGCTCTAATATCCTTTTTGTGGTCATCGTGCCCGCCCCGGGTGGGATCGTGTGCTGTCGCGCTCGCGACAACAAGGTCTCGGTTCTCCCTTTCAGAGGTGGATTTTTTTTTTTCTGGAGGCTCCCGAAATGGGTCCCTTTGGTCAAACGTGACCGTCGAGCGTGTAGCTAAGAGTCCGAGAAAAGGTTGCGGAGTGTGACTCTGGCCGAAGCTCGGTGCCCCCCCTTTGCATTGGCTCCCTGCTGTGAACCAGTTGGGGATGCGAGTTCAGAGAAAACATTGGCTTTAGGGGGCGGTGGTGAAAAGAGCCAGGAGGAGGCAGGGGGTCAGGGACCACCACACAGGAGGCCGGGAGGGAGCAGGCTGGGAAGTACTTTAGATTCCAGCTCGCCACTGCCACCTACTGTTACGGGTCACGCCGGCTACTGTGGCCGCAACCACCTGCAGCCATTGGTGGGAATTACTGCAAGGTGGCCCCCCTCAAGCGAAGGATGGTATCATCTTGAGTTAAACGCCGACCAAGTGACGTAAAAGCACAGTGTGGAATGAGCAGGCGGCCCCCGGGCAGGTGTGCTGAGTCCTTCGTCATATCTTTCGACGGCGCCACTGCCCAGTACAAGGTAACGGGAGTCGCACGTGCCGGCCGCATCGTCTCAGCCTCCGATCTTGTACAAATTATCAGTGAGACTTTATACATTCATTTGTATATTAAATCTTTGAGACGCGGCACATATTTTGCGCTTCCCGCGTATCTCAGTTCGGACTAGCCACACGCCACGCGTTCAGCAGCCACGTGTGGCTAGCGGCTGCCATATTGGATGGCGCGGATCCAGTTGCTTTCTTCACAGAGGCCCTTTAGATGCCCCGGGGACTTCCACTGTTCGGTGAAAGCACTCGTGAGATAGTTCCGTGCTGGACCACTGTGGAAGGGCAGTGCTATGAGGGCAATCTCTGGTCCCAGAAAGTGACACAAGCACCTTGTAGTTGCCCCTGGGGGTGTGCTTTCTTTTTTTTTTTCTTTCTTTTTCTTTTTTTTTTTAGTGTGTCATGCCTTCATGAGACACCTGCTGTGAACTCTGGTCTTGGTGGCCCACAGAGGTCAGAGTCTCACTGGCCTACTCTCCCCTGGCCTGCCTGTGGTACCCGCCCCCCCCCCCCCGGCACTGCTAAGACTGACCTGCCAGTCACCCCTCAGGCCAAGATCGTGCCCCTCAGAGCCAGGGGGTATTGCAAAGACCACAGAAGACCTCTTTCTGGTTTCCTTAGAAAGTTCAGTTTCTAAAGACAGCTTTATTAAGATAAAATTCACATAGCGTGCCATTCACCCCATTTGGTTTTCGGTATGCTACATTATCGGTTTGTTTGGTTTTTTTTTAATTGCGATAAAATACCTATAACACAGTTTGCCCCTGTAACCACTTTTCAGTGTCCACCTCGGTGGCATTACGTGCATCCACATTGTGTAAGCATCCCCTCTGTCTCTTTTCGGAACCTTTGCATCATCCCAGACAGAAACCGTGGACCCAAGAAACGGTATCCCGCTTTCTCCTCTCTCCCAGCCCTCAGTAACCTCTTTCCTGCTAGAAAGAACTCAGTTTTTATGACTTTAAGAACCGAGCAGCAGCTGTGGGGCCCCCAAAAGGAGCGTTGGAGGGAAAGGATAGCCCTTAGGGAGGGGGAGGGGAGTCCCGGGCTGATGGAGCGTGGTTCTTGGTGGCCCTGATAACTTGTTCCTGGAGCCGAGTTCCTTGACGGGGGGGCCCACGTGACCAAGTTCACCAAGCTGCACTGCTTCCCCCTCCTGGAGACGGCACTCTTCTTCCTGATGTCCTGGAGCACGTTCCTTTTGGCGGAAGCCTGTGGCTTTACAGGTGGGTTCACACTACCCTTGGGCTGCCCTTCCCCTTACTGTAGCGGGGGCTGTGTTTCAGTGCTGTGTTTTTATGATGCCAGTTTCATGAATTATTAGTGTAAGTAACTGTGTGGTTTTAGCACCTCACAATCTCTCGTCAAAAAAGAAAAGAAAAGGAAAGAAGGAAGGAAGGGAGGGAGGGAAGGAAGGAAGGAAGGAAGGAAGGAAGGAAGGAAGGAAACAAAAGAAAGAAAAGAAAGAAGGAAAGAAGAAAGGAAGGAAGAAAGAGAAAACAAAGAAAGAAAGAAAGAAAGAAAGAAAGAAAGAAAGAAAGAAAGAAAGAAAGAAAGAAAGAAAGAATGAATGAATATCACAGGAGCACCTGAGTAGCTCAGTCGGTTAAGCGTGTGACTTCAGCTCAGGTCGTGATCTCACAGTTTGTGGGTTCGAGCCCCACGTCAGCTCTCTGCTGACAGCACAAAGCCCACTTCGGATCCTTTGTCCCCCTCTCTCTCTGGCCCTCCGCTGCTCGCTCACTCTCAAAAATAAATAAACATTTTTATTAAATCCATGAAATTTTCCACTAGAAAATCAAGTACAATTAGTATACATGAGCCAGGTAGTTGGGGGAGCCCTTTTATCCTCTTTTCAAAATAGTGCAACATGCATTTATAGGCAGCATTGTAAAATATCCCAGTTCTTTAAAACTTGACAGTTATCTGTAAATGTATAGGCAAAGGCCCCCGTGTCAGCTGTCTTGCACAACAAAATGGTTACCATTAATCAGAAATCGAGGTAATGAAGGCTTGGATAAATGGAACGGTACTCTGGATCCATTTGGTCTCAAGCCCTAGACGAGGCAAAAACAGAAAGCGTTTGCCTGGAATGAAAATCCCTGGCTTCTGAGAACCGAGAGGAACAGGACAAAAGGGCATGATGGGCCCTCATGGCCTCTTTGAAGAAATGAACGCTAAATGCCAAATTCGGGAGCAGTTTAGAGGAGGGGGAGACAATGCCCTTAAAACTGTAGCAAGAAGGGAAGTCAAGGACCTTGGCTTTGAAGGCGGGCAGAATGAGAAGAAGGAAAGGTTGGTAGGAGTGGTGGGGGCAGGGGGAACCTTCAGGAATAGGAAACTTTTCCAAACTGTTCCAGTAGCTGGATATGTTGGGCCTACCCTAACTTTTTTGTTTCAGCGGGGATTTTTTTCCTGCTTCCTTTTTTATTTCATCATTGATTTTTTTTTTTCTTTTTTAACAACCCCGCCCCAGGCGTTGTGGCTGTCCTTTTCTGTGGCATCACGCAGGCTCATTACACCTACAACAATCTGTCGGTGGAATCAAGAAGTCGAACGAAGCAGGTGAGAGCGGGCCCTGGGTCCTCACGAGTGCCCTGTGACTAGCAGGGAGGGGGCCCACACGACTTACGGCTTCCTTTTCCCTTTCTGTGCAGCTCTTTGAGGTGTTACACTTCCTGGCAGAGAACTTCATCTTCTCCTACATGGGCCTGGCTCTCTTTACCTTCCAGAAGCATGTCTTCAGCCCCGTTTTCATCATTGGAGCTTTTGTATCCTTTTGTGTGTGTGTGTGTGGTTCTGCTGTTTTCTGCGTGGACAGGCGACCGCCGCTGGGGAAGCTAGTTCGTGGTGTTTTCATGATGAGAAAAAAGAAGGCTTACGTGGGTTCGTAGACCTAAACGTATTTCAGGATCTGCATCAGTCCCCGAATCATTTTTACTTCAGTGCTGCACGAATCCCAATCCAGGAGGTTCCAGTTCCAAAGACCCGAAGGTTCTGTTAGTCTTGCTCCCAGCCGCACATGGGAGCGAGCAGCCTTTCCTCTGGCTGCCCAGAGAAGCCCGCAGGCGTTATAAGCACGCTTTCATGGGAGCATCCCTACCGTGACAGCTCACTGTGGAAAAGACGTTTCCCCCACCCCAAGGGGGGAAAAAAAAAGGAAAGGAAGAGACCACGAAATAGAAAAATACTCATTTCCCTGACTCAGTTCCACTGTGAGCACAGTTTTTGGGAGAGAGACACAGTTTAGCGGATTGGCTTCTCTCAAGTCAGGAGGGCCTTGGAACTGGAGTGATCTAGCTCAGCCTGGAGCTGGAGTCCCCTATTGCTGGGCATTTGCACTTGCCTTTTCCTTTTGTAAGAAAGTTTTTAATGTTTATCATTTATTTTGAGAGAGAATCCAAAGCAGGCTCTGGGCTCTGCCCCATCAGCGGAGAGCCCGGCGCGGGGCTCGAACCCGCGAACCGCGGGATCATGAGCCGAGCCGAAGTCGGACGCTCAACCGACTGAGCCACCCAGACGCCCATACTCTTGCCTTTTCTGAGGCCTCGTGGGTAACCTTAAAAAAAAAAAAGGAGTGTTTTTCTCTTCTGGGCTTTTCGTTTATGGTGCAGGCATAGCTGACCGTCACCAAGCAGCTAGCTAGCGATAAGTGGCCCAATGCCACGTGGAGGCCTTCCAGTTAGAGTGTTAATCGGCTTCCACCGGGGCTCCTTTCTCGGGTTTATCACCAGAGTGACAGCTGCAAATCTAAGGGGATCAGTGTTTTTATTCTCGATTCAGAAAGACCTCCTCACATGCCTCCTGGATTTGTATTCCTGGCACGGCATCCTGCAAGGGATAGTGAGAGCACCGCCCTTGTTTGCAGATGAGGGCCTCGCGGCGGGGGGGGGGGGGGGGGGGGGGGGGGGCAAGACGGGTCCCCTGGGAATCTCAAAGGCCACTTCCCACTGGAGGATGGTTGCCTGGCTTCTGGGATGGAATCGAGCTTTCCGAGCGCTACCTGCTTTCCTGCCGTTCTAAACAACACAACACAACACAACACAACACAACACAACACCAAAGGAGAAAACAAAACAAAAAAAAAGCTAAAAGCAGAAAAACAGCCCGTCCTTTACCCTGGAGAAGGCAGAGGACAGTTCCGCCCTGGCTTCTGTCTGAAACAGCTGCGGCCCTGGGCAGCTGGCACTCAGCTGGAACGGAAGCTCCCGGTCCCCTCGGGTCCCATGGCAGTTTCCTCCTGTAACCACGACAGCATGTGGCTCCCTGCCGGGCTCTGTTGTCCACTCAGCGAGTGACGAATGGCCCGTTTCCCTGAATTTTTTGCTTGCCACACTCCTCTGCCTCCATGGGCTCACACCTCCAAAAAGATATCTGAGCCACCCGGGTAGAGACATCTATCCACTCTTGAGTCTTGAGAAGGACATGAATGCATCTGAAGTGTCCCAAGTGCTCCCAAGGTTCCCCACCTCTTAGCCGTAGCATCTTCCTGGTCATTTTGAGTCCCTCCTGTTTACTTCCAACTAAAGCTTATGAGCTCTTGACCCACGGGTTAGAGATTTGTTCTTCTCGTGACTTTCCTTCTTTTTTTTTTTATTTTTTTATAAAATTTTTTTTAATGTTTTATTTATTTTTGAGACAGAGAGAGACAGAGCATGAACGCGGGAGGGGCAGAGAGAGAGGGAGACACAGAATTGGAAGCAGCCTCCAGGCTCTGAGCATCAGCCCAGAGCCTGACGCAGGGCTCGAACTCACAGACCGCGAGATCATGACCTGAGCTGAAGTCAGACGCTTAACCGACTGAGCCACCCAGGCGCCCCATGACTTTCCTTCTTCTAACGGAGCCCAAGCCACTGTTTGCTCCTCTCAACTCCCCACCCCTGCCAGGGCTCCTCGGCTTAGGTGTAGATAGGGGGGAGACTTGGTCCACACCTGCTTAATTAAATCAAGAAGTTCCAACAGTGCGTCTAGCAGGCCAGGCATTACCTCTGTGAGCCAGGAGGTCGGGAAAGGTGGCCACCTGCGTCCTGCTTGTAGCTGACACGCGGTCCGAGGGCACCGGGTCTAGCCCGGCTGCCTTGCGCATCCCTCCTGATCATGGTGCGGTTAGCTCCTGGTCACAGGGTGTCCCAGCATTCCTAAAATTCTCTGCTCCACCAGAGGCCGGGCGAAGCTGCCGTTCTAGAAACCTGTTGGGCCCTTAACCTCCACCTGGTGGTCAGGTTGCCATCTTCCTGGGCCGAGCTGCACACATCTACCCGCTCTCCTTCTTCCTCAACTTGGGCAGAAGGCATAAGATTGGCTGGAACTTTCAACACATGATGATGTTTTCAGGTAAAAGCCCCGGGAACGTAAAGAAAATGAGCTTTCTTCAGCAGGCGTGTCAGCGTGACTAAACTATGATGGATAAGGTTCGTAAAAAGAAGTTAAAATTCCTGGTTCTTTTTGGCTTCTCCCACAGTGCTGAGTAGACCAACCTATGCGTCACACAGAGGTAATATCGATTTTGCGAACCATACTACCAAATGTGAACATTCTCCCCTAAAACAGCCGCGTCTTCATGTTTATCTACCGCCCACGGGGCCTGGCGATACAGGAGTATTTAAAGTGCTTGATTGTTTTCTAGTTGATGTGCATAACCCTTAATCTTCCAGAAGGGCTCCAGACCTAAACTTAGAAGGGAGATAGGTCTGTTTAAAAAAAATCTTTTTTAATGTTTATTCAGACCTAAACTTAGAAGGGAGATAGGTCTGTTTAAAAAAAATCTTTTTTAATGTTTATTTATTTTTGAGAGAGAGAGAGAGAGAGAGAGAGAGAGAGAGAAACAGAGACAGAGCATGAACAGGGGAGGGGCGGAGAGAGAGGGAGACACAGAATCTGAAACAGGCTCCAGGCTCTGAGCTGTCAGCACAGAGCCCAACGCGGGGCTCGAACTCACGGACCGTGAGATCATGACCTGAGCCGAAGTCAGACGCTTAACTAACTGAGCCACCCGGGTGCCCCGGGAAATGGGCCTTTAATGAGAAAGAACACAGGCCACATCACTAAGTACCTCCCAGCTGCAGTATCCACTCTTGGAAAATAATGAAATTGAGCTAATTGTTGAGCTTCCTCCTAGCTCCAACTTCCCGTGAGGCAAAAAATAAAATTCACTTGAGTAAGCAAAGATGAGCCCCAAACCGGAAGTTAATGGCCGTGATAATTCTGCTTGATTTATACTGTCTCCCAGATGCCCCCCTCTCCACTCTAAAGCTGAGAAGTGTGCAGAAGCCGCTGAGGCGAGAAAGGACAGAAAATAGTGGACATATTTTAAGTTTATCTTGGTGAATGAGTTCTCTCCAACTCATCTTGCTCTTCTCCACCAGAGCTGTCTGTCTGTCTGTCTGCCTGCCTCTCTCTCTCTCTGTTTGCCCCTCCCCTGCTTGTGCTCTCTCCCTCAAAAATAAATATTAGAAAAAAGAAAGTTCTTTTAAAAAATTTTTAACGTTTATTTATTTTGGGGGGGGGGGGCAGAGGGGCAGAGAGAGGGAGACACAGAATCCGAAGCAGGCTCCAGGCTCTGAGCTGACTGCCAGCACAGAGCCTGGCGTGGGGCTCAAACTCACGAACGGCGAGATCATGACCTGAGCCAAAGTCAGACACTTAACCGACTGAGCCACCCAGGCACCCCCTTCCCCCCTAAAAGAGAAAGTTCTAGTGGAGAAGAGCAAGATGAGTTGGAGAGAACTCATTCACCAAGATAAACTTAAAATATGTCCACTATTTTCTGGGCTAAAAGGCAGTACACAGTGCTGTTTAAAGGCATCTCCTATAAAGATTATTTCCTGCTGGGAACAATGTCGCCATCAAAAGGAACTCCAGACAATGCAGCACACGTTGTCTCTCCCTGACCCCTAACTTTTCTTCTTTGAGACAACATCCCTTTAGAGGCCGAAGTATTCATCGGTGACGAAGCTGGCTATAGGGCAATCTAGATGTGTGTGTTATTTCCCAAGTACGGATTAATAGAAAACATTAACTTGGCTCTGTTTTTTAACGTAACTCTTTTTTAAAGTTTATTTATTTATCTCGAGAGAGAGAAAGAGAGAGAGAGAGCAAGCAGGGGAGGGGCAGTGAGAGAGGGAGAGGGAATCCCAAGCAGGCTCCGCACTACCTGAGCAGAGCCCAGGGCGGGGCTCGAACTCACGAACCACGAGATCATGACCTGAGCTGAAAGCGAGAGTCAAATGCTTGCTTAACCAACTGAGCCACACAAGTGCCCCTTTGATGTAACTTTTTTGAATCATGTTTTAGTGAATTGTGAAGTTCGCAGATGAGGGAATTTACCTAACTGTTAGGAAAGGCGGGAGAATATGCAAACAGATACAGTGGGTATTGCTTTTTATTCTCTCATATAATATACACAGTCTGGCCAAAGGTGAATAGGAACTTATACCAGATGTCTATTAAAGACCACGGATTCGGCCTTTACCGTAAAACAAATGGTGAGCATGGTATGAAGAAGGAACAAAAGAACTTAGAAAGGTAAACATTAAAATGTGGGAGCTTAATCTTTTAAGCAAACAGCATTTTATTAAATGTAATTAAAATCTAGCATAAGATGAAAATATGAGAACTCGCATAAAAGGAGAACAAATATTTGTGAATATATATTAACCCGGGTGGCTCAGTCAGTTAAGTGTCTGACCTTGGCTCAGGTCATGATCTCCAGGCTTGTGAGTTCGAGCCCCACGTCGGGCTCTGTGCTGACAGCTCGGAGCCTGCTTCGAAGTCTGTGTCTCCCTCTCTCTCTGCCCCTCCCCCACTCGCTCGTGCTCTCTCTCTCTCTCTCTCTCTCTCTCAAAAATAAATAATAAAACATTTAAAAAAATTCACTGCTGTTTCAGTTCCTTTGTGAGTGTTGCACTCTGTAGGTCACAGCATCTGCTCTGAAATTTAAACGCAAAGATGAATATACTTAACTGCGTACATTTAATTTCTATCTCCCCGGGTTGTTTTTTTAGGATAGCTGACACATAGTGTTATATTAGTTTCAGATGTCCAATATCATGACTCAACTTCGTTCCAGGCTATGCTGTACTCACCGTGTGTTTGGCGCTTAGTCTTAATACCCATTAATGTAGAAAAAGGGCCAACAGACTACATCCCCTGGGCCAAATCTGGCTGTTGCGTATTTTCATATACTCCACGGCTAAGAGTGGCTTTTACAGATGGACATTTAAAATCTATTTGACGATAGAGGACACTAACTTTGAAATCCAATTAAGTGAAATATAGTCCTCCAAAAGAATTCACCTATATCACAGTACATTATACTGTGTTGTTAATTATTCTCTTTTTGGTTTTTGCCCATAAGATTTGGTAGAAATTTGGGTTTGTTTGGGTTTTTTTGCTTTTCTCTTCTATGTAAGTACCTACAAAATAGCCTTGATTTTTCCTCTTGACCCCCACAGCCTAAAATATGTATTATCTGACCCTTTACAGAAAAAAATTGCCAACGCTTGACGTAGATCAGGTTGTATTGTTACTTCTCTGTATAGCTTTGCTAAGGAAATGCTAGGCTGCTCTGTGGGTCCTGGGACACAGATCACAAATATGTATTTGATGTATTCAGACCTAGCCTGTTACTTCAGTTTATAACGAATCACAGACCTAGAGAGCTTATATTCATTAGTTCTTATTTATCTTTCTTTTTATTTCATGTTACTAGCAGGAGAATGATCTCCGTAATAAGAGTGTTATTGTTCTAGAATGTGCCGGACAAAGTAGTGCAGTGTTTTTCTCATCGCATTTGGGCATTTTGCAAAAGACGACTTCAAACAAGAGAAAACCACATTCCCTTAAGGTCCTTCTTTCTGAATAAGACAGTTTGACTCCCGAAACATATGTGGATGTTATAGTTTATTAGCCCTGAGTGGCAGCAACGGATCTGAGGACACATTGTCATCCGCCCTTATAACCAGATCTTCCTCTCTGGTCCCCGCAGGCCTCAGGGGCGCGATGGCATTTGCGCTGGCCATCCGTGACACGGCATCCTACGCTCGCCAGATGATGTTCACGACCACCCTCCTCATCGTCTTCTTCACTGTCTGGATCATTGGCGGAGGCACAACACCCATGCTGTCGTGGCTTAACATAAGGTCAGTTTGAAAGCACGGCCAGTTTTGCGTCTTAACTATGTCCCTGTGCTCACACACAGGGGGAGACAGCTCAGTGCATGGAAGGTTTTTATGTTTGTTGTTGTTGTTGTTGTTGTTGTTGTGGGTTTGCGGGAGGGCTTAAAAATAAAAAGCAATAACTGAAAAGTCAGAGTATTGAGTTTTCCATGAGAAAAAGGGTTGCCGTGTAAAATGTTTGTGAGTACAGACGCACGGGGCATTAGAGACACCTGGACCTTGCTGGAACAGCGACAGGGCCAGAATTCAAAAGCCTCAAAGCTGCTGGCAGAGTCTGGCATTTGACATTCCTCTGAAACCAAACCTGTGGCCTTCAAAAGAAGCTCATCCGCTTCAGATGATAAGAAGAAATAAAAAGAGGCAATTAGGGTTTTGTTTTTCAGAGGAAACCGTGTCTCCTCTCGCTTGAGTGCACAAAAGAGGTGTGGCATTTCCTGCGTAACCCTTATTTGTTGCAGCCTCATGGATGTCCCCTGCCTGTGGTTTGGCAGCTGTGTCGGGAGAGAGAGCAACTGACCTAAATTTGATTTTGTTTCAAAGAGGGTTTGGATTCCAGAGTGTGCTTCTGCGCCCCCAGCTCCTTAGGGGACAGAGGAGCCTGGAGCAGGGGTCAAGAGCCCCAGAGCCTAACCCCGGCTCTGGTTCAAGGCAAGCCCTTCACGTCTTTGGGCCTCGGTTCTCCTGGACGTGAAGTTCTGCCTCCCCAGAGGGGCTCCCACCGCGCCCCTCAGTTTTGGGTCTGCAGAGGTTGAGTGCTTAGGTGTGAAGGATCCTCCGAAAAGCCACAAGGTGGCACTGTTTCTTCCTTTCTCTCCTGGCCTTTCATCCCTACTCCCTTCTCTGGAATACAGAGCGCACTGGCCTAACGGTGTCCAGCATACCTACCTTTGGAGGAGAGAGGACCTACAAAGATCTCGTAGTCATCCTTAGGGTGAGGGGGACACGTGGAACTTGGGAGAAAGCTGGAATTTGAGAGAACAGTCTCCCCCACCATCAGGGACTTTTGTATCGATGGCGGGCAGGGGTTCCTGGGCTTGGCGCCTGCCAGCCCCACCATTTCTGGGCTAGCGAGTCTCAGCCTCGCATCCTGGTGGGTCTGCAGAACCTAGCGGGAGGGGGGGGGGTCAGAGACAGTCGTATCATAGCTAACACTTGCGATGCTGGCAATAACTTGCCCGGGTCACAGAGCTTTTGGTGGATGAGCTGGGACTTGAACCCGGGCAGTCTTGCCACACAGTCCACAGCCTTAACCTTAAGAAGGTCGGCTGTGTTAGGGACTGCCGCCGCGTCGTGAAATGGGGGGTGATGAGAATTTCGATCTCCTGGCACGAGTCTCTAGGGAAAATAATTCATTGTGGGAATACAAACCTAAAGAAGAAAATGGACAGATTTTTGGCGCTAACTCTGAGACCTAAGACGGTACCATCTTTGTTCTGTGTAAGAATAAGCGCAAGAGAGGAGGCTTGTCCCCCGCACACACTTGAGGACCTTTGCATTCGGTGACCTCCGAGGTGACGTTCTGCTCCTGTTGGGGCACTCCGTGGGTACCCTGGATGCTCAGAGCCACCCTCCCCCACCCCACACAGATACGACTGAATACTTTTCCACTGAGAGTAGAGAGGTGACTGGGGACATTTTGCAGTTCTGGTAACCCTTTTCTAAATCTGGCCATCAAAACTGCCCTACCCAGAGCTGAGAGTGTGGGCAGCTTTCCATGAGGCACACGAGCCGTACGTGTACAAATATAATCACTGTTGTGTTGTGGAAATACTGATGTAACATATAGATAGCACCCAGAACATAGCACACACTGAGGGGCCCGGAAATGAGTGTGTGTGTGACCGGGTGTACGAGAGATCTAGTTCCCCCGCCTCCTCGCCAGCATTTGGTGTTAACCACCATTTGTCATTGTAGTTGTTCTAACAGGTGGGTGGGGATACCTCCCCGTGGCCTTCATGTGCACTCCTCTAATGACCGATGCTGTTGAACATCTCTTCATGTGCCCATTTGCCATTCATCTGTCTTCCTCGGTGAAACACCTGTTCACACTTTTCATCTATTTTCTAATCAGATTGTTTGGGTTTTTTTTTTTTATTGAGTTCTGAGTGTTCTTTATTTATTATAGATACTAGTCTTTTCTCAGAGATGTGGTTTGCAAATATTTTCTCCCAGTCTGTAGCTTGTCTTTTAATCCTTCTAGTAGAGTCATCGAAGAACAGAGGTTTTAGTTTTGAGGGAGTGCAGTTTATCTTTTTTTTTCCCTTTTACACATCGTGCCTTTGGTGTTATATGTAAGGACTCTCCGTCAAGCCCTAGGCCGTGAAGATTTCCTTCTGTGTTATCTTCTTTTTTTAAATGTTTATTTTTGAGAGAGAGCAAGTGCATGAACGGGGGAGGGGCAGAGAGAGAGGGAGACACAGAATCCGAAGCAGGCTCCGGGCTCTGAGCTGTCAGCACAGAGCCCAACACGGGGCTTGAACTCACGGATGACGAGATCATGACCTGAGCTGAAGTCGGACGCTCAACCGACTGAGCCACCCAGGCGCCCCTCTTCTACGTTATCTTCTAAAAGTTTTTTTAGTTCTATGCTTGACATTTGAGTCTGTGGTCCATTTGGGGTTAATTTTTATATAAGCTGCGAGGCTCAGGTTTAGGTTTTATTATCTTTTTTATTTGCCTATTGGCCATCCGGTAGTTCTGGCACAATGTGTTAAAAAGACAAGTCTTACCCTGTTGGATTACTTTTGCTCCTTTGCCAAAAATCAGTTGGCTCGATGCACGTGGGTTTGTGTGTATTCTGCCCCACTGATGAATGTGGTCACCCCTCCACACTGTCCTGATAACTATAGTTATGTAATAAGCTGTAGCATCAGGTAGAGGGAGCCCTCCCACGTTATTCTTTTTCAAAACTCTCGTAGCTGTTCTCGTTGCTTTCCATATATATTTTAGAAGAAGCCTGTCCATCTCTAAAAAATAAGAAAAAAACCTGGCTGGAATTTTCACAGGGATTGCGTTAAGCCTATAGTAAGTTTGGGGAGAACTGCCATCTCGTTTTCTGTCTTCCAATTCATGAACGCGGCACGTTTCTTCATTTATTCAGGGTTTGTGAGATTTGTATCTAAGTACTTCTTCTCTTCTGAGCAATTATAAATGTTACTCTGTCTTCAGTTTCAGGCTCCATGTGTTCATTGCTAGGATATAGAAATACAGTGGGTTTTTGTATGTTGATCTCGTATCCTGTGACCTTGCTGGACTCGTTTGTTAGCTCTGGGAGGCTTTTGTTTGGTTTTGTTTATAAATTCTTTGGGATTTCCTACATAGACCATCACATCATTTGCAAACAGAGACAGTTTTATTTCTTCCTTTGCAATCAGTGTACGTTGTATTTCCCTTTCTTGACTTACTGTTCTGGCTAGGACTTTCAATATGATGTCGAGTAACAGTGACATGAGCTGACATCCTGATCTTGTTTCCAGTCGTAAGGGGAAAATATTCAGTCTTTGACCAATAAGTATAATATTAGCTGTAGGGTTTTTGTAGATGTTCCTCATCAAGTTGAGGGAGTTTCTATCTATTGTTAGATTTTTGAGGTTTTGTTGGTTGTTTTTTTTTTAATCATGAGCGGATGCTGAAGTTTCTCAAATGCTTTTCCTGTATCTACTGATATAATCATATGATTTTTCTTGTTTAGCCTGTTAATATGGTGGGTTACATCAATTAAGTAAAATACTTCCCTAAGACAAACCCCACTTGGTCGTGGTGTATGAGTTTTTAATACACTGCTGAATTCTATTAGCTGTTATTTTGTTAAGGATTTTTGTGGTCTGTGTTCATGAGGGATATTGGTCTGTAGTTTTCTCTTGTTTTGTAGTACCTTTGTCTGTTTTTGGTATCTGAGTAATCTGGCCTCACAAAATGAGCTGGGACATGTTCCCTGCTCTTCTGTTTTCTGAAAGAGATTGTGTAGAATTGGTGTTAGTTCTTTTTGGAAGTTTAATGGAATTCTCGTATAAAATCGTCCGGTCCTGGAGACTTCTTTTTCAGGAGCTTTTAAATTGTGAAGGCAATTTCTTTAATACTTATAGGGCTATTTGGGGCGCCTGGGTGGCTCAGTCGGTTAAGCGTCTGACTTCGGCTCAGGTCATGATCTCGCGGTCTGTGAGTTCAAGCCCCACGTCGGGCTCTGTGCTGACAGCTCAGAGCCTGGAGCCTGCTTCAGATTCTGTGTCTCCCTCTCTCTGACCCTCCCCCGTTCATGCTCTGTCTCTCTCTGTCTCAAAGATAAATAAACATTTAAAAAAAAATACTTATAGGGCTATTAAGATGATCTGTTTCCTTCTGGGTGAATTATGGTAGTTTGTGAAACTGTTGATGTCTGTGAGCTCTACGGTGATATCCCTTGTTTCGCTGCTGATATTGGTAATTTGTATCTTTCTCTTTTTTTCTTTCAGTCTTGCCAGAGGTTTGTCAACTTTGTGGATCTTTTCAAAGAGCTAGCTTTTCATTGCCTTGATTTTCTGTATCGTTTTCCGGTTTCTGCCCCTATCTTTATTCTTTCCTTCTTTCTGACCAACTCCACCCAGACAGCGTCATGAAGCAAATTGGTGAAAAATACACATGGCATTAGTTCATTGCATTTTCCTGATGTGTATAAATAGTGATTACGTAAGTGTGGAAACTGACATATGTAGAGATTACACGGAAAGACATTCCCTCACAAAGAAACTAATGAGATTGATTGGTTTTTCTGGCCTGTGGCTTGTGATGTTACCTGATGGCCATGAATCATTTATGTGAACCAGGTTCTTATTCTAAATTGATTCAGAAACCCTGTGAAGTTCAGTGTGGGGTTTTGACCTCCGCGACCTCGGTAAACTTAATACCTACTTGTCCCTTACTTCTCTAGGCTGCTGACAGAGGCCCTGATGAGGTGGTAAGTGGCTGCTCAACATCAGAAGCCCAGGGTGGGTCTCAGAGTTCCACCATAAATAATTAGGAGTTAGTTGTGATTTGCTTTTAAATTTTTTGAATGCTTATTTATTTTTGAGAGAGAGCGAGAGAGAGTGGAGCAGAGCGGGGGAGGGGCAGAAAGAGAGAGGGGGAGACAGAGACTCCGAAGCAGGCTCCGGGATCTGAGCTGTCAGCACAGAGCCCAACACAGGGCTCGAACCCACGAACCGCCAGATCATGAGCTGAGCTGAAGTCGGATGCTCAACCGACTGAGCCACCCAAGGGCCCCTTGGGAGTTAGTTGTGATTTTTAACCATGGCTAAATTCTCATCTGTCCATAACATAAAAACGAATACAACACAAACCCACAGGCAGGTGGCTGCTTTCCAGAAATCCAGCTTACCTTTCTAAAGTGGTAGGTCGTGATTGATATTTTAAAACATAATAGCAAAAATGCTCCAGTGGTTTTCTGTTAATGCACAGACTGCATATTTTTCTCAGTCTCTTGAGCAGGTGTTGTTATTCACAAAGGACATAATTTTGGCAATTAAAAAAAAAAAGTGACCACAGGACTGCTTCAGCAGAGGAGTCTCGTATGTGCCCAGAGCACATTTTGGCGGCATGGTGGCTGTTCTCTTTGGAGCCCCCGCTTCAAGTGACACAGTCCAATGAGCAGTTGCCCTTCACAGCCCAGTGTGCAGGAACGCAAACGCTCAAGGACAAGTAAGGGTAATCCTGTGAGACAGAGAATTTACGATAAAGCTCTTTGCGAGATAACTTGAAGAATAAAGGCAGAGAAAAGCCCTGAGCTCTTTATGTAATAGCATTTGTAACTGGATTATTTTAAGAGAGTTTAAGGACGCCAGCATGTAATCAAAGGGCAGATTCTGTGAGGTGAGGGAATTGGGCTCCTGGGTCTAAGAGCCTCGGTGTCGCAGCGTTGATTCCACCATTTTTCTTTTCTTTTCTTTTCTTTTCTTTTCTTTTCTTTTCTTTTCTTTTCTTTTCTTTTCTTTTTCTTTTTCTTTTTCTTTTTCTTTTTTTTCTCTTTTTAGACTATTTTATAGCATGTAGTAAATTAGCATTTACGTTCATTTTCAGCTTTGTCTTCTGGCTTTTTGTTTTTCAATATATGAAATTTATTGTCAAATTGGTTTCCATACAACACCCAGTGCTCATCCCAAAAGGTGCCCTCCTAAATACCCATCACCCACCCTTCCCTCCCTCCCACCCCCCATCAACCCTCAGTTTGTTCTCAGTTTTTAAGAGTCTCATGCTTTGGCTCTCTCCCACTCTAACCTGTTTTTTTTTTTTCCTTCCCCTCCCCCATGGGCTTCTGTTAAGTTTCTCAGGATCCACATAAGAGTGAAACCATATGGTATCTGTCTTTCTCTGTATGGCTTATTTCACTTAGCATCACACTCTCCAGTTCCATCCACGTGGCTACACAGGGCCATATTTCATTCTTTCTCATTGCCACGTAGTACTCCATTGTGTATATAAACCACAATTTCTTTATCCGTTCATCAGTTGATGGACATTTAGGCTCTTTCCATAATTTGGCTATTGTTGAGAGTGCTGCTATGAACATTGGGGTACAAGTGGCCCTATGCATCAGTACTCCTGTATCCCTTGGATAAATTCCTAGCAGTGCTATTGCTGGGTCATAGGGTAGATCTATTTTTAATTTTGTGGGGAACCTCCACACTGTTTTCCAGAGTGGCTGCACCAATTTGCGTTCCCACCAACAGTGCAAGAGGGTTCCCGTTTCTCCACATCCTCGCCGGCATCTATAGTCTTCTGATTTGTTCCACGTGCACTCGAGAAGAAAGTATATTCTGTTGCTTTGGGATGCAGAGTTCTAAATATATCTGTCAAGTCCATCTGATCCAATGTGTCATTCAGGGCCCTTGTTTCTTTATTGATCCTGTGTCTAGATGATCTACCCATTGTTGTTAGTGGAGTGTTAAAGTCCCCTGCAATTACCACATTCTTATCAATAAGGTTGCTTATGTTTGTGAGTAGTTGTTTTATATATTTGGGGGCTCCAGTATTCAGCGCATAGACATTTATAATTGTTAGCTCTTCCTGATGGATAGACCCTGTAATTATTATATAATGCCCTTCTTCATCTCTTGTTACAGCCTTTAATTTAAAGTCTAGTTTGTCTGATATAAGTATGGCTACTCCAGCTTTCTTTTGGCTTCCAGTCACATGATAAATAGTTCTCCATCCCCTCACTCTCAATCTGAAGGTGTCCTCAGGTCTAAAATGAGTCTCTTGTAGACAGCAAATAGATGGGTCTTGTTTTTTTATCCATTCTGATACCCTATGTCTTTTGGTTGGCGCATTTAGTCCATTTACATTCAGTGTTATTATACAAAGATATGGGTTTAGAGTCATTGTGATGTCCATAGGTTTCATGCTTGCAGTGATGTCTCTGGTACTTTGTCTCACAGGATCCCCCTTAGGATCTCTTGTAGGGCTGGTTTAGTGGTGACGGATTCCTTCAGTTTTTGTTTGTTTGGGAAGACCTTTATCTCTCCTTCTATTCTAAATGACAGACTTGCTGGATAAAGGATTCTCGGCTGCATATTTTTCCTGTTCATCACATGGAAGATCTCCTGCCATTCCTTTCTGGCCTGCCAAGGTTCAGTAGAGAGATCGGTCACGAGTCTTATAGGTCTCCCTTTATATGTTAGAGCACGTTTATCCCTCGCTGCTTTCAGAATTTTCTCTCTATCCTTGTATTTTGCCAGTTTCACTATGATATGTCGTGCAGAAGATCGATTCAAGTTACGTCTGAAGGGAGTTCTCTGTGCCTCTTGGATTTCAATGCCGTTTTCCTTCCCCAGTTCAGGGAAGTTCTCAGCTATGATTTCTTCAAGTACCCCTTCAGCACCTTTCCCTCTCTCTTCCTCCTCTGGGATACCACTTATGCGTATATTATTTCTTTTTAGTGTATCACTTAGTTCTCTAATTTTCCCCTCATACTCCTGGATTTTTTTATCTCTCTTTTTCTCAGCTTCCTCTTTTTCCATAACTTTATCTTCTAGTTCACCTATTCTCTCCTCTGCCTCTTCAAGCCGAGCCGTGGTGGTTTCAATTTTGTTTTGCATTTCATTTAAAGTGTTTTTCAGCTCCTCGTGACTGCTCCTTAGTCCCTTGATCTCTGTAGCAAGAGATTCTCTGCTGTCCTCTATACTGTTTTCAAGCCCAGCGATTAATTTTATGACTATTATTCTAAATTCACTTTCTGTTATATTGTTTAAATCCTTTTTGATAAGTTCGTTAGCTGTTGTTATTTCCTGGAGATTCTTTCGAGGGGAATTCTTCCATTTGGTCATTTTGGATAGTTCCTGGAGTGGTGCGGACCTGCAGGGCACTTCCCCTGTGCTGTCTTGAATAACTTGCATTGGTGGGTGGGGCCACAGTCAGACCCGATGTCTGTCCCCAGCCCACCGCTGGGGCCACAGTCAGACTGGTGTGTGCCTTCTCTTCCCCTCTCCTAGGGGCGGGATTCACCGTGGGGTGGCGTGGCCCGTCTGGGCTACTTGCACACTGCCAGGCTTGTGGTGCTGGGGATCTGGCATATTTGCTGGGGTGGATCGGCAAGGTGCACAGGGGTGGGAGGGGCAGGCTCAGCTTGCTTTTCCTTCAGAGATCCACTTCAGGAGGGGCCCTGCGGCACCGGGAGGGAGTCAGACCCACCGGAGGGATGGCTCCGCAGAAGCACAGCGTTGGGTGTTTGCGCGGTGCCAGCAAGTTCCCTGGCAGGAACTGGTTCCCTTTGGGATTTTGGCTGGGGGATGGGCGGGGGAGATGGCGCTGGCGAGCGCCTTTGTTCCCCGCCAAGCTGAGCTGTGTCGTCCGGGGCTCCACAACTCTCCCTCCCATTGTCGTCCAGCCTTCCCGCCCTCCGAGCAGAGCTATTAGCTTATAACCTTCTAGGTTTCAAGTCCCGCTTGCTGTCGGAACACACTCCGTCCGGCCCCTGCGCTTTTGCCAGCCAGACTCGGGGCTCTGCTTGGCCGGCGAGCCGCCCCTCCGCCCCGGCTCCCTCCCGCCAGTCCATGGAGCGCGCACCGCCTCTCTGCCCTTCCCACCCTCTTCCGTGGGCCTCTCGTCTGCGCTTGGCTCCGGAGACTCCGTTCTGCTAGTCTTCTGGCGGTTTTCTGGGTTATTTAGGCAGGTGTAGGTGGAATCTAAGTGATCAGCAGGATGCGCGGTGAGCCCAGCGTCCTCCTACGCCGCCATCGCGATTCCACCATTTTTCTACCTTTGTGACCTTGGGCAACTTATTGAGGCTCGTCAACTCACTCTCCCTCACCGGTTTCGATGGGGACACTAGCGTGAGGCCAAAATGGGATGACAAATAAATGTGATAAAGAATTTGCTCATTAAACGTACCGTCTGGCACAGGGTAAGCATTTGTTGTATTTTAGCTCTTCTATCACCGTTAGTACTGCTACGCTTGCTGTTGTTCTGGTCATTAGTGACTCTTACACTGGTGGAGTCCGGCTCGCTTTTCTGGAATTTGTTACGCTTTTTCAATGCTCCCGTAAAATACAGAGTCTGGTTTAAGTCACGTTCTGAACGTGTGACTAGTTAAAAGTAGCACCTGAAGAAGCATCACATTCTCACTCATATATTTCAGGGGATGTTAGTAGCATGAGAGTTTGGTCATTGTCTTTGCCCTTCTGGTTTTCATTATTGCCCCCCCCACACCCCCCCCCACAAGGAGTCCTTCAAAAATGTCTTTTTCCCAAAGACCTCTTCCAGCGAAAACTTAATACCACAGATCTGCTATGTACCTGTTTATGTGCTATCACGCTCCAGAGGGCTAGAAACCACTGTACTATCTAAAGGGGTTTTTTTTTGTCTCCTAAGAACCAATTTTCACACCCGTGGGGGCAATAGCACCCCTAATTGGTATTGCACATGATTTAGCGCAGTGGTTCTCCACCAAGGGCAGGTTGCCTCCCAGGGGACATTTGTCAATGTCTGGAGATATTTTTGGTTGCCTCAACGGGGCAGGGGGGATGCTACTGATATCTCGTAGGCAGAGGCCAGGGCCCAGAATGT